>NC_056534.1:25792485-26130818 GCF_910596095.1 Thunnus maccoyii
CTTCCCACATTTTGGCTGAGCTATGTTCTTCTACCTGCTCAGGTCCCTTGTCAAACATCTTGCGAGTGCGAGGGAACTGGTGGGAGTGGGGCGCCTGTCCTCCCAATGTGGGTGTGTAAGGGGGGCGTGTAGCCGGCTGCTCTCTGGCTGGGGGTTTGGGCACCTCGTTGGTCAGGCTGGAGCTGCTGGTGCTAGGCATGGGAGGAGAACCACTGGAGGACCAGAGAAAGGAAGGTGAAGACAAGACAGGAGGAGGCAGAATACTGGTATAAATACTAAATCCCATATTGGTATAATTTTACACATAAAATACATAATCGTTAGTTTGTTTAAAACTAGTCGGTTATCATGTGTTTGTCATTTTTTTCCTTGTTTATATTCTCTTTGAGTTTATGCTCTTGAAAAAATGAGATAAAGAATCTTAAGGGTTACAATAATGAATCTAAAGTGATGCAAACAATAACATTTTTCCAAGAAATTCACATAATTCAGCTGAAGGTTCCCCCCAATGTCCTCATCATTAAACGAAATTGTGTTTCTGTCTTGCTAGAAGGAAGGTTGAGTGAGCTGTATGCATGACGCAAATGTTTTCAGGCTCCAATATAATTAGTTTTCTGTATGTGTTGGGATTCATGTGTGTGTTCCTCACCCAGCCTGGTGGATGTGCGTGCCCTTGCTGGTGGGGCTGGCCGGGGCTGACTGGGTGAGAGATCCAGAGTCCAGGATCCTCTGAGGCCGAGCGTTCATGGTTGCCTGAGTGGAAAGAAACGGTGGGTTAGTTAACTGTTGTTTCATTAGGTTATATCACTGGACATTTGGAATTAGAAGCTAAAAAGGGTAGAAGGGACAAAGGATTGAGATATTTCAGAGGATTAGAAGCAATACCTGAAAAGCGGATCCCACTTCCTATAGTAACAGCGCATTTAAAAGTTTGCCTAAATTCCCAGAACTTTATCTCATTAAACGAAGCAGGTAATATAACCTCTTCATTGTGAGTCGTCTAATGGCTGCACACTGGGGAGGAGTAAACTTAATAAAGATAGTAGAGCGAAAGCATCACTGATGAATAGCAGAGTTGTTTACAAAAGCCGGTTGGAGAGAAAACTCTGCAGTGTAAATCTAGTTAACACAGGCAAACACATTTTACTAGCAGGGATTGCTTTTGAATTGATTTCTATGCTAATTACAAAATTGCGGCAGGTATCTTTTGTTTTGCATTTGTCTAAAAGGCTGAGAGGGAAGGAGAAAAGTTTTAAATGCATAGTTCACACACATACAATATACTGCATTTGTGAGGGTATAAAGACAACAGTAACAAGGGTTAGCTGTTAGCGCTTCATTAAAAGACAATTGGAAATGAAACAAAACAGCAGTAAAAGCAGTTGAAAGGATTATTATGGAAATAGCTCTGTCACTAATCTAAGTACTTTTTCTACTCAAGCAGAACAAGATCAATATGATGAGGACATAAAAAAGCAAACTAGATAAACAACCTTATTTTTGACAAATTGGAAAATGAGTGTATGCGGACGATGGGTAGCAGCAAGTGTCTTGAAGGCAGCAATGCACCGCAGACACCATGCAGAGAAACTACACATATTATAATGGAAAAACTGAGCTCAACACCGTAGCATGAAGCCTTCTGGAGCTCATTTGAGAGTTAGCGAGGGGTTGCAGCAGTGATGAAAGAAGTATTAAGATCGTTTATCGTTGGTCCCTCTGACTGATATATTATTATATATGACATCATTAGATTATTACGACTACACACTGCTTTTTGTAAGATGTCGAAAGCCAAAAAGGTTGGAAACCACTGGTTTTATCTTTAACAATGTGTTGTATTTTAAAAGCTTGTTATATTATCCATTGTATCAAATCTTCATCTGAAAGTAACTAAAGCTGTCAAATAAATGTAGTGGAGTAGAAAGTACAATATTTCCCTCTGAAATGTTGGGGAGTGGAAGTATAAAGTAGCATCACATGGAAGTACTCAAGTAAAGTACAAGTACCTCAAAATTGTACTTAAGTACAGTACTTGAGTAAATGTACTTAGTTACTTTCCACCACTGGGTTGCAGCAAAGTGCAGCGGTCGTCTAGTGAAGGCACAAACAAAACATCCTTTGGCAGCAGGTTGGACAAGTGGTTATCAAGCCTGTCCGGCACTAAAGTTTCAGAGGTTTTATTCCCTTAACAGTCAAGTGCGCATCCATTAATAACTATGTGATCTGTTTCAAGTCACCAAATTTCACCAAATGTGTGTCCTTTAATCACCAGAGAACATTCTAGATACATTTGGCCATATGCTGGTATGAATGTGAAATTACAGGCCCATCAGTTAAAAGGGCTCCATTATGCAACATGTTCATGGATTATTCATCAACATTTGCCGGTCATCAACATGTGGTAAACAAACATCACGTTAACGCAGGAGGCCACATGCCTTATCTGCTGACAAGCTCTCCAGAAAATGTGATATGCAAAACTCCTGCATTAGCAGGAAACCAGGGGTGGGGGTGGGTAATCGGTTCTACCAGCTGCGTTGCTCTACGCTGGGAAACAGCTTGCTCTCCCGTTTCAACCCGTTTCCCCTCTCTTCTTCAATCATTAATTGGCTAAAGAGTGAGTCAACTGAGCAAACAATTTACAGACCATGCTATTAGCATGGTTCCGGTAGGACATAGGCGTGAAAGCTGATGACAGCTCAGAAAAACTGAATGGTCCTATTTAATTATTGAAGGTGCATCTAAAATTTTAGCTGGTAAATGTTAGAGGTGATTTGTCAAAGTAGAGATGGTGGACTGATGGAGGGAAGATGTGGTTGGTTGGAGAAGAATGAGGAGCTGAGTGTAAGAGAGGAGATTTGTGCTGCGTCAGATAAGGGGAATTAGAGGATTCGGGCCTCTCAAGTCATAATCTCCTCTTATGACTATAACTGCTTTTTGTCTTGTCAAGTAAACAAACTGCATGAGTGAGTGAATTACGTCGTCCACTGAAACATTGAAGGACTTTATAAATTAATGTTTCAACTGACTATAACTCTTTGTCAGGTGAAACTTCTGTTTTCTGAAAATCTGTTTTCAATAAAACTGTATTTATTTCTCTTGCAATTTCACAAGTCAAACTTCAGTGAGTACGGTGAAAAGACCAGACACACTAGAATACCGGGATTAAAGAAAAAAAAAAGACCCATGACTTTCACCACAGAATCATGCAGCAGGAAGGGACTATTAAAAAAATATTTAATGCTTTCATTATCTAAGAAGCAAGCAAATTTTAATTAGCTGCTGACCTTGTTCTCTTTGTTACAAATCAATAACATTTGACATTTAAAATCCTAATTAAAAGTGCTGGATTCCCAGTTAGTCTGATGTTAACAGTGGTGAACTTGGGATGAATGTTCTGATTAAGTCATCTCTGATGATGCTCTCTGCAAGAAAAAAATAGAAATACCACCTTATGGATGTATGCCTCCGCCAGCCAGTCAAGTTGCAGTTTACATGTCTGTCCACACTCATAATATTTGTAGTGAAGACTTTGAAGAATTTAATTAAAGGTATTAAGTGTATTTTCCTTTTATGTGTTCACATGTTTAGGCAATAAGGCTGATTATGATAGAACACAAAGTTGTAGCCATGACAGTAGACAAAGCTTCAGATATGGATGTTACTGCAAATAAGATACAAATTCTAAAACGTGGATGCCTCACACACATCTTCAACCCGGCAGCACAGAAGATCTAAACAATCACCACAGTTTCATGGTGGGAACCCAGGATTAGTGTCATTGATTCAGTATCTGACCAAATGTGAAATATATCATCCATATCATCTATTAACACAGCTTTCATGTCAGAATAGTATGTATGACATGAATGAAACCAGCACCACACACTGAACTGCACTCATTTCAAACTGGACTGTGATGTAGGTGTATAACCAGAGCTGAAGAGGAGTGTGTGATCTAAATCACAGTAAGAATATTTTAGTTCAGTATCATTCAGGAGAAGCAAGAAGCCGAGCTGTTTTTAAAGCAACCGAGACAAGTCCAACCTAAGTCTCATGTCAAACTGAGACAATTCAAATCAAATCCTGAGTCAGTCGAGACAAATCAAATCTCAAGTCACTCAAACAAGAGTCAAGTGCAAGTAACGTTTCAAGTCTGCTGAAACAAGTTCAAGTGATGTTTCACGTCAGTTGAAACAAATTAAGTCTCAAGTCAATTGAGACAAGTTCAGGTCAACTCTTCAGTCAATTGAGACAAATCAAAGTCAAATTTTAAGGCAGCCGAGACAAGTTAAAGTTGGTAGATGTAAATCAAGTTCAAGTTAAGTTTCAAGGCAGTGGAGATAGGTCAAGTCAATTGAGACAAGTCCAAATTAAGTCTATAGTCAATTGTAAAAGTCCAAGTCAACTCTCAAGTTGATCAAGACACATTAAAGTCAACTGAGACAAGTCCCAAGTTAAGTCTCAAGTCATTAAAATTAAAATGATACAGTATTTGAACAAGCACCTTTTGAAGCTTTGTAAATGGTGTATTTAAAGGTGAGACCAAATTCTTTCAATGCTGATGTCCAATAATTAAATATTGAAATTGTGTAGGCATAGAAGGCGTGCTTGATGCTGTCTTATTCTTTGTTGTTAACATTAATATGTATGGATTTTACCAGTCAAAACTTGAGACTTTATGGTTTTTGCTTTAAAGTCTCAAGTCAAGTATTTCAGTAGTCAAGGCTAAAGCAAGTCTCAGCAGTCAAGCACAAGTTATATCCTAATTTTTATCAATGAAGTCTGACTTGAGCCAAGCCTAAAACCTAAAATCAACAGCTCTTGCAATTAACAGACTTCTAAAGATGACACAGAAGGTCTGAGGTGGTTGCAGTGCTTGACTGAATTGTCTCTATTTCTGTTTCAGTTATCTGCCTTGGGATTATAGTGTGGCTGAAAGTCTGTTTGTTCCCATATGTTGGCTGTCAGAGTGTTTTTTTTTTAATAAATATGACACCAGTGTTTGCTCAGTTGACTTCAGGTCTGCAGATACACAGTAACCAACACCACAGGAGTGTGTTGCAGTGCCACGCAGACAGCCCAGTGCATTACCTGGTGGAAGAGAAGTCTATTGCATTATGTTGTAAATCAAGCCCTGTTGTTTTTTATTGCAGTCCAGTAGGGAGTCTCATTGCAGAGATGCTGCTCGTTTGAAGGTAACTGAGGGGACAATTGGTGTTGGTGGTAGGAAATTTTGCCTCAGGATTAGGATGGGTGGTGGACTATAGTGGTTATTGCGGCTCCTTAAGTTACGGAAGCCTCTTTGCTCTGCTCTGCTCTGTTCTGCTGAGCCTGGGGGAGTCATTGGCGCTTAACTGCATTTGCACAAAAGTAATGGCCTTTTGGAGGAGGAAAATGCTGGTGGGAGGGTGGGGCATGTGTGCTGGAAACAGATCTTTTTCACTGCATAACCAGGTAGTGAGAAAGTACTGACATATGGATATTGAGACAAAAAGTCAATTATAACACCCCCCATTACATTACACTTGAGGAAATTAGTTGATACTCATCTTCGAAATGACTTATAATGAGAACAGTAGTGAAAAAACTTCAAGTCCTGGATCCTCAACATTGTAAGCAACAACTAAAAGAGTAAAACACCCAAACAACAGCTCCAACAATTCCTGAGCTCCTCCTAGAACATTTGTGCGTAGCTTAAGACACTCAAACATGTGCACTACATACCTTGTAGGCGATGCTGTTAAGGACCTTCATGGCCAGATCAGACACTTCAGGAAAAGGGTCTGCAGCAAGATGTAGCAGCACTCTCCAGATTTGAGTGTAAACACTGTTGAAGGACACACCTGGAAAAGATGCACAAAGGAAATAAGCAGGTTCAGTAGTTTTAAAATTTTCTGCAAATAAAATTCAGTTTTAGATGATAAACACTAACCACTAAATCCAGATACACACATATACGGCACTCAAGGGCACATACACCTCACTCTGGTGTAACTCTCATCTGAGTTCATTACCACAGCACAGATAAGTGGTAATGCACAATCATCTCATTAGCATCATGCTACCCGCCCCGGTCATTTTCCTCTGGATGAGTTGAGGTGTGTGTGTGTGTGCGCACACACACTCACACAGTACAAACAGTTGGCTCTTCTCATCCATTGGAGCTTCATTGCTGTCAACAATCACTGTTATCATGAACACAAATGGACAAAGTCTCTCCTGCTGTCAGGTGGTTTTGTTAATCTGTCACTACTCTTATCTTCGGCATTGTCTGTGGAGAAAGGTGACAATCTTCGCAATTTCACTCTTCAGGTTGTTTATCGTTCTTTAAACTTGTGATTTTTAACTCTCCGTCTCCTCTTTGTTGTGCTTGTCTGCTAATTTACCATCTACCTTCATCTCCTGTCATTTTTTCTTGAGAGTTGCCTCCTGAAGTGTCGTCGACATCAGATTGTTTGTTGTGCATCTCTTTGTGTTAGCAGCAACCTCCTTCTCTTCCACACACCCTCCCTCATTCTGGACTTTTACTTGCTTTAACACGTTGCCTCTGCAGTTCACCCAGCCTCCTTCCCTGCTGCTGTGCCTTTTTTTACTTGTTTTTTTTTTTCCTCCCTTCTTTGCATCCCTATGTCTGTCAGCTCCAATCTGTTGTCTTTCTTTTCTCCCTCTGTGTCAGCCATAGGGACACTGAGTGGTAATAGCCTCCAAACTGTTGCTGTTTCTAACTTTAACCCCACTTTCTGTTTCAACCTCTCTGTCCTTCTCCTACTCTCAACCAAGCAGGTGATCCTGTAAACTTGACCTCTGAGGATGACCGCTCTTCATTTTATCTCCCAACATCTCTGCTTCCTTCCCAACTTTTCCATGAACAGGCTGAACTCCTTAGGGTACTGTGGAGAAGTTAGAATGACTGAGGCCTGGACCGCTGCTCAGACTGATCTCCAGAGAACCCCAGGAGAGTTCAATGGTCCCACACTTCAAAGATGTGAGACAAAGGAGGGATGATCCAAAGAAAGGAGAGGAGGAGGATGAAGTGCTACAGCTAGGGGAGACAGAAGGGATACGATACAGAACAAGGAGGAAGGTGGAAAAGGTGAGGAGCAGAGAGGCCAGTGGGAGGAAAGAAAGAGAGAGAGAAGGATTAGACATTTCAGTAGCCTGTGTGCTCTGAAATAGGGACAAAGATTGGTCAAAAAGAAGAAAACAGAGGAGGAGGAACACAGAGAAAGAAAAAAAGAGGAAACCAGGAGAAGAATGAAAGGGAAAATGGGAAAGAGGTGAAAAGATAGAGGGAAATAGTGACTGAGGGAGAGAAAGTGAGTGAGAGAGTTGAAGAGGTGATTAGGCTGTAGCCTGAGGGGCAGGATATGATTAGTGATAGCTAGCCTGCACAGTAGCTGCTGCAGTAAACAGCCAGTTGATAAATGTGAAATATGGTTTCTCTCCCATTTAACCGCCGCACCACATCACGGGTGCACACAAATTACCACTGCATCGCCTCTACGTAGTGCACATGAGGGAACGTGGTGGTGGATATTATTCACTGGCTGTACACTGCACCAGTGCCTTGTCCTGATGTGACACTTGTGTCACTTGAAGACTTGCACAGAGAGAGCAGTGAGTGAAATGGATGTACAGTAGTAAAGATGTTAACCATTGGCTAAATGAACCACTGCATCATGGTTTTATGGCCTCCTCAATTCTGGTGATGACATAAAATACTTTTAACACTGCATAGTGATTTTTGGAGCTTCAAATGGTCGAGGCATAAAAAATGCATCAGAACATTTGAAAGCAGAGAAGAAATTCCTCTGTGAGGCATATTTTAAATACATTTCACAGGGAGCTGTAAGCAGTGTAAGCTGCACCAAATCATATCTGTGGTGCTTTTTAAATGTGAGAGTGCCTCAAATACACTGACGCAGGTAGATGTGAATCTAAACCTTTGATGTGATAAAATATAAATGTCAACGCAGATATAGAAAATGTCTGAGTAAGGCACAGTGCAACCTTAAGACACCTTTATCTGGCATTTATATCAAGACACAGCCAGTCCACCTCTTTGGTCTAGAGTAAAATATCTTAAGAAATACTGACAATTTGTTGAGATATTTAACAAATACTGGATGGACTGCCATTAAATTTTGCACTGACATTCATGTTCCTCAGGGGATGAACTAATGACTTTATCCCTTGATTTTTCCTCTAGGCAACCCTGGTTAACATTTTTGGTTTTAAATGAAGTGTCTCAACAACTGTTGGACTGCTGGTCAGACTGGAGCTGCTGCTGCTGAGTATGGGAGGAGTCCCACCAGAGGTACAGAGGAGCGAGAGTGTTGTATAATCATTTTAATATGATTATGTGTCATGTTACTCTGATGTTGAGTTTTACTGTCCTTTTTTTTTAAGCCATGCTAGTGGATGGCCAATGTTGGCCAGTTGATCTACCACTTAAGTCCAGACCCAAATATCTCAACTTTGGAAAAAAAAAAAAATTGCTTGTTCCCAAGAGAACAAATCTTAATGACCTTGACATCCCCTGACTCTTTCTCTAGCGCCACCATTAAGTTGACATTTTTGGCTTTAAAGGACCAGTGTGTAAGATTTAATGGCACCAGCGGAACGGACTTTGGTTGCAATCAACCTCACCGCTAGATGCCACTAAATCTTACACACTGGTTCTGGACAACTATTAGATGGATTGTCATCAAATTTGGTAGATATGCTGATGGCTGACGATGAACTGACTTTTATAATCTGGTGTCATATCTCAATATGTACAAGATGAACTGTGACACAATTTGGTTCAGACATTCATGTTTCCCAGATAATGAATCCTAATGACTTTGGAGATCCCTTGACTTTACCTCTGCCACCACCGTAGGTTGACATACAGTATCTGGGTCAGATTAAAATTTCTCGACAACTGTCTTTTTTTTTTTTGTTTGGAGGATGGTGGGGAGATGGGTGGGGAGTGTGACAGGCAACAAAGGTCTCGACAACTATTTGATGGATTGCCATGAAATCTGGTGAAGAGATTTATGTTACGTTGTATGATCCCCTTACTGTTAGTCTAGAGTCATCGTCAGGTCAAAATTTCAATTTCTCTAAAACTTTGGTTGATAAACAAATACCTAGAATACAAATGACATTCCCTTAGTCTCAACTGTACTTTGTATTTAGTACTAATTAGCAAATGTTAGCATGGTAACACTGAACTAAGATGATAAACATGATAAACATTATATCTGCTAAATATTAGCATGTTAGCGTTGTCTTTGGAGCATGTTAACATGACTACCTCTACCATACCAATCACTACAATTTACATTTTTACTTTTACTTCATCATAAACAAAGACCAGAAACAAACTCTGAACGTCAACTTTTATCCAGCCTCACGGAGACACCAGCGTGGCTATGGCATCTAACTAATTCATTCAGGCAAAATATAGTAAGAGGGCAAACACAAACAAAGAAAAGAATGAATTTTTACAAAGTAAATCAATAAATCACTATTGCAACTCTGCCTCAACTCCCACACAGTTTTGTTATCCTGCTGATTTCTTGTAGGCTAGTGCCCAGTGGTAACAGCATTTAGCATTTATGGTTTCAATTCGTTTTAAACTGCTACGCTATAATACACAGAACCCTCTACCTGTCAACATTTTTTCTAGTTTGGTTTGCAATGTTAAAACATAGATGAGATAAAACTGAGAATGTATGTTGTTTGCCAGAAAGAGAAAAACAAGTTACGGTAATACATTTTAAAGCAAGATGAAAAACAAGCTCCCAAGGGTCTTTTTGAAAACAACTTCAAACCAAACAAAAGATAGAAGCAAATGAGTGAACAACTGAAAAGTCAGAAATGACAAGTGAAGTCTCAGCTGAGTTAGATAACTGAATGTAAGTGATGACAGAAATGTAAATGTCAACAGAACATGGAATTCAATTCGGTACTCTGTACAGGTACTCTGTATTTCAGCCCGTCTATATGCGCCTGTACAGCATACTAGAAAATATCCATTCATTTGCTCTGCCCTGCTTGTTTATACATGCAGCACACTGCGAGGTGGGAGCTATAAACAAGCGCTGGGAGGCTGGGACTCTTTTCAGCCATGGTGGGGGCACAGCTTAGTGGGCGAGGGGCCAATATGTCTTTTAACCTGTTTACATGGGGACCTCACACCAGCATTAAGTGCCCCGAAGCAGCTTGAAAAAGGTTTAACTGAACATCGAATGCTAAGTTTGTCAGATTAAAAGGTAATGAGAGCAAGTGCTGTGCCAGGCGTTTTTTTGTTGTTGTTGTGGGCTTTTTTTCCCATGGTACCTGTGTCCCAAAAAAATACTACTAGAACAGATGGACAACAAGGATGAATAGTTTAGACTGAGTTTGATTAACTCTGGATCCATGATAAATCCCAGATTAGAGGATGACTTGATATGTCTTCCCAGAGAGGGAAAAGGGCAGACAAAAAATATGATCACCTTTGGCCACTACTGTCTCTGTGTGAGTAAAATGAAAATGAGGTGCGTATATGAGTTTATCCCCATTGTGACGACCCCTGATGTCATCTGTGTTTGGCCTTGGGATTTACCTGTCTGCTCTGTTTCTGCAGGTGCTCGTTAGGGCAACTGGCGACACCTGAGGGCCCACGGTGTGGCCAGGTGATTAACATGAACGTAGCTGAGGCAGCTCTGTCTCACTCTCTTCTGACTGCTGCTGTGTGCAGCTCTCTGCTCTCCCCTCCTTACTTCTTTAATTTGGTTTAATAAAGCTTCTTTTGTTAAATGTTGACATAGTGTGTTTCTCTTTTGTTGTGGCCACTTGAGCCAGGTCATAATAAATGGGGGCTCATCCATTAGGGTTAGATTGTTAAAAAGTTTCTTCTGTGCCTCAGGTAGCAGTTGGGTGCATGGTGTGACTACGCAGCTGTTGAGGTGATTTGGTCCAGTTGTGTGCTGGATTTTGGTCTTTGGTTAAGCTCTACTTTTGCTCTGGTTTGTTGGTTTTGGGAGATACACCATGTGTTTATTCTCTCTGGAAGCATTGTTTTTTGACTTGGGTTGGTTTGTTGTGTGCCGTTCAGAAGGTAAGTGTTACTGTTTTGACATGCTTTTATACAGAGTACTCCCAGTTAGGCTGTAGTGGCGTTTCCCCTTGGGTTGCGTCCATTTGTTTTATTTTTTTTTGTAGTGTTGTGGCGACGTGGTTAGCGTCAGCCGTTTTCGGACAGCTGTCTTAGGGGCACGTCTGCATGATTTTGTGGGGTTGCCTGCTAGCAGGTCACTTCACAAGTCTGCTGGTTTTCAGTGTGTTAATACCTGCCACAAGCCACGTGAAGACTTTGGGTGAGTTTTTAGTAAGTTTTTGTTATGTAGTTCAGAAATTCTGTTGGGGGTTGTCATTAGCCCAAGTGCTTAATTTGGCAGTGATACTGTCTGTTTCAGTAATTTGTAATTATGGCTTCCTTGTTGGGGTTTTTTGAGATGCTTATGGTGGCGTTTTTGAATAGTTCTAAGAAGGAGCAGTTAGAAAAAATAGCTGACCATTATGGCATTGTTGTTGCAGAGAAAAGTCAGAAAGATGAAATTAGAAAAGCAGTTTTGTTGTCTTTGTTTGAACAAGGTGTGTTACAGAAGAGCAAGTTTTGTCCAGTCGCAGTGGAGCTAGCGCCAGTGCTGGTGTCTGCGCCAGCAGTTGTGCAGACAGCTGGTTTGACTTTTGAGTCAAACCAAGCTTTCTCCAGGGGGGTCTAGTACAGAGGATTCTGCTTCTGTTGGTTCTGCCCCAGGTGGTGTTGATGTTGTTGTGTTTGGTGTCGAAGTTTAATGAGCGAGACCATGACACTTTTTTCACTCTTTTTGAACGTGTTGCAGATGGAAAAAATTGGCCAGATTCAGACAGAGTACTAATGCTTCAGTGCGCCCTCACTGGGAGAGCTCAGGAGGCGTATTCTGCTATACGTGCTGAGGATGATTTGGATTAAGATACGGTGAAGTCAGCTGTACTAAAAGCATACGAGTTGGTCCCTGAAGCATTTTGCCAGAAATTCAGGAATTGGGTTAAGGACAATAAGCAAACAAATGTGGAGTCTGTCTGTTATTTGGTGTCTAACTTTAAGTGTTGGTGCTCAGCTGCGAAAGCTGATACTTTTGATAAGCTTTGTGAATTGACTGTGTTGTAACAGTTTAAAAACACTATCCCTCAGTGCAATTCTACCTATTTAAGTGAGCAAAACCCTCCACCGCGATTAAAGCAGCTGAATTGGCTGATGATTTTGTGTTGATACATAAGGGCAGTTTTTCAGAGACGTGCTCTTGGGGTGACTGAAAAAAATGGGGATGACAACTGTGGTAACTCCCCTGGTGGTGCAAAATTTTTGCCTGGTTCCTTGCGTAAGTCTGCTTTTACAGGGCGACCTGAGGGTGCCAGAGTGTGTAATTACCGCCATGGGGAAGATCATTGGAAGGACCATTGACTGCTGTTGAAGTCAAGAGCTAAGCGGCATCACTGTCGCCTCCGCATCATTCACTTTCACGCAGTTTGCCATTGTATGCTCCAACTATGCTATGTTCTACAGTTTTGGAGCAGAGACCGTTGTGTGTGGATTTGAGTTCTGGTTCTGGCCTGATTCCCAAAACTGGTTCTGGTTTTGAGCTGTTTGTCGTCAATGCTGTTGTGTTCTTGGTTGGTAGTGAGAAGCGTGTACCAATTAAACTGTTGCGTGACACAGGTACTTAGCACTCATTTATTGTGGTGCTGCCTTTTTCACCCACTACAGAAACAGAGGATTTTGTACTGATGAGGGGTATGGAGCTGGGCTTAATGCCAGTGCCATGCCATTATATTGTGCTGGATTGTGAGCTGGTACAGGACATTGTTCCTGTCAGTGTGCACCCCATGTTGCCACTTGATGATGTGGGTATGATTTTGGGCAACAATGTGGCTGGTAGTGCTATGTGGGCCGATGTGCTGCAGTGATTATTTCCAAACCACTAGAGTCTGGGGAGCTGGAAAAGAGTGGTCAGAGTGATCCAGGATTTTTTCCAGCCTGCGCCATGATGCGTGCACAGAGCCCTTATGTGTCTGCTCCACACCCGCCTGATCCAGGTGTTTGCTCAGCCTGCGATGAGACATGCGTGTGTTTGCAGATCCTGAGGTCCCTACTGTGTGTTTGGACGGTGAGAGGGACCTGAAATCTCCTGATTCTGATGTTCCTGTCACATGCGGTAGGCTAAACGAGAATTGTTTAGCCTACCGTCCTTTAGCTACTGGCTAAACTTTTTTTCCAGCTGGGGTTGGGTAGTTGGCCCCAGTTGAATAATGGAGGGATTTTTTTGTTCTTTTTATAAATTCTTTCCTTTTTGTGATTAGTTTGGTTTTTGATTTAGTTTCCTATTTCATCCTGTTTTTTGATTGCCCTTACCTCACCTGTACTCTTAATTTTCTTCTCAAGTATCAGGGTTGATCAGAATGGGTGGGGGTAAGTGGTGGTCCAAGGGCAGGATGAAGGTTATGTGTGGATACTTTGTGGGGTTTTTTTTTCTTTGGTTTGGTTTAGTAATGTTGCTGTAGTTTTGTTATGTTTTACTTTTTTGAACCTTACAACACTCACATGCACATTTTAAACCCATGCACACCATACACCACTGATACTACTGAAATCCACACCTTAATTATATTTAGTTACTTCTTTAATTTGGCTTAATTTGGGTTGATAAAGCTTCTTTTGTTAAACATTGACATGGTATGTTTTCCTTTAGTTGTGGCCACTTGAACCAGGTCATAACACCACACAGATTTACACAGTAGATTGTGTTAAAAATTAAAATCTAAGAGCTGAGGAAATTGTTCTGTTACTCAGAAGACAGATATGAGGCTGAGTTCGACTGAGTCAGGTACACCTAAAATAAAGTGGCATTCATTTAGCAGCAAATCAAAGAAAACAGGCTGAAAAGGACATTTCATTACAGTACCTGAACCTACTTTCATGCCAAGTCAAATTCATTGTTCTCTAGAGCTCAATTTACTTTTCCATTCAATTTTCCATTTCAACTCATTTTCCACTGTGGCGTGCAAAAGGCACACACTGGGATGTGACAGGGCGGCTGGGAGATTACAAGAGGTTTGTAACTTGAAATGCAACAATAACACAAAAAGAAAGAGAGGGAGAAAAAAGGGAATCCCCTGTTTCACTTTCCTCTTTCCTGTGGAGGTGGGAGTGAGTTAATGGTTTTCCTGCTTGCACACAAACTGGCTGTCAGGACATATGGTGGAGCCTGCCAATCACCTAAGAGCAGGGTTAAGTGAGCGGGTTCCAGTTTAGTGTGTACCAGGAAAAGCACTTTAATGCCCTCAGGTGTCTCACGGGGTCTATCCTGTCACCTCCTCTGCTCTGCTGTCCTTTACACATCTGCAAACCTTTTTTACACTTGTTCTATTTTTAGACTGGGAGCTTTCTCCTCCATCCCTGCACTCGTTTGAGGGGCTTCACCATCTCTAGGGGTGGCCTGAGGTCTCCTCACTGGTGCTATCACAGTCTCCTAGTCATTTATTTCCCTCTATTTTTTTTCTCAAGTTCCGTCCTCTTGAGAGTGTTTGTTCATGAGAAGTCTGCTTCTGTGTCCAAGTGTGCAACACAGTCCCTGCCACTGTGTGCAGCCTGCAGCAGCATCTACATCACTCATGCTGCTACTAGCCTACATGCATACTCATAGAACATATATACAAAATTAATAACATGATGATATTCTAAATACATGTTTAATTCCAAACAGGTCCACGCTGTTTCAAAAACAGCCCAGCCTCTAAATTGTGGCAGCAGGTTCAACAGTAAAATTGATTATGGAAAATTACTGTTATCTCCCTTAAAGCTACATTAATCAGTTTTTTGGCCACAGAGAAAGATTAGCATTGATTTGAGGTCATGTTTCTGGCCACCTGATGACTGTAAATCTAATATTTACTCTCCTTTTTTGATCTGGCTTGGTCTCCACCAATCCCTGATAAAATATCTTCTTTTAAAATATCTTCCTTTTAGCTGCTAAATGCTCCACTATGTTCACCAGCTAGTCACTAATGTTGTCTGCTGATTTGCTGGAAACAGCAAAACAGCAGCAGTTGATGAGAGTGATCTAAACAGTAAATAAATAAAGCAGTAGAAAACAAAACAACAAGCTAAAGAGGCTATTAAGCTCTGCAGAGTTGCGATGATTCTCTGTGGGGTTGTCACTATGAGCTACTACTTTTTATATTACACGTTTTGATTTGACACATTTGGTTATATAAACAAATTACTAGTGCAGCTAGATTGTATTCATGCAATTAATTTATTTGCATGGTTTAAGCAGCCGTAATGTTGGGGGACTAGAAGAAGATAGAATAAAAAAAAAAAGAATGGTCAAAATCGAAGCAGCAGAAGCAGCAATATCCTGACTTTTAGACCCTAGTATGGGTCAAACATCCAGTCTCTCAGCAGTGTTTCTCTGCCTGGTAAATGACCACATACTATACAAACTTATTCGAATTATACAACTGTTTTCACAAGCTATGTAGTACTTCACATGATTAGTAGACTGAACCTAATGTGAAAAATTGGTGGAGTTCTCCTTTAAAATGAATGCATAAACAGCAATGAAAAAAGTATTTTGGAATGGAACACATAGACCACATCGTCCTGTCTGATGCTCAGCAGTAGTCCTACAGAACAGGCATGGCAGAGCTGCAGTACCACTGACAGGTTGTTACCTATGAGGGAGTTGAGGGAAGAATAAGAGGACACTCGTCTCATTTTGTCGATGGTCTCGAAGGACAGGATGTACTCGTCATTGTCAGGGCTCCCCAGGGTGCTGCTGGCACTGCTGCTGGTACTCAAGTTACCAGGAGAGAAGGCTGCTGGTCCACCTGGATGAAGGGAAATCACACATAGACACAAAAGCTTTACACTCAGATCCAATCAGTGAAAAAATCATGAGCACCATAAATGTAATATGAGCTAAGTGGAAAAATAAGAGGCTCTTATTTTGTTTAGAAAGCACTTAAGCTGCTGTAAAAGTGCTGTATAAATAAAGTTTATCATTGTTATTATTGATGTAAAACGAAAAAGACAAAGCCAATGGCCAAATCAGCAGCCAATAAGGTGTGAGATGTGTAAACTGTGTAAGCAGTCCGTATACTTGGAGGCTGCACACCAACACAGGAAGTTGCCTATAACTTCATTTCAGCTGTCAGGCTCAGTCATCTCCTGTGTTAACTCTTTTTATTACCAAACATTACTCTGACTCATACAAACCCAAGCGCCATGCATCCTCCAAACCGACTGCAGGCTGAAATGTGGAAATGGAGATTGGAGGAGAATGAAAATACACTCTGCTCTGTGCTTATTGATGATAAACACTGCTGCATATTGGAATGAGCACTGTGAATATGAATTAGAAATGGTGTCAGCAGTAGGTTACGCGCTTCACCAAGTGCCAGTGATTTAGCTCCACTCAGGACTTATGAATTACTCAGTCTGGCGGTGGTAGACAGAGGGCAGGGCAGGCAGTTAGCTTTGGTTGTCTGAATCACAGAGCAGTGACACAAACAGCAGGTCAAGAACTCAGTGCGGATGGCAGGTCATGTGCTCCCAAAGCTATGGACATAGATGTTTGGGTGACATGATTACAACTTGAATTATTACATGATTGTTTTGGTTGATATTAGGATTATCAATAATAATAATATCATAATTACACATATATTGAAAAAAAACAAAATTGTTTCATAGTAGTTGAACATCATAAACTGACAGTAAACCTCCTTCACACTTCAACAAAACCTGGAAATTATACTTCCTTCAAATATTTACCTCATAACAAATCTGACCTTTTTCACAAAATCAGCATGTCCTCTTAAAAGCTTGTTATATAGAGAATTTAATTATACTTGTACATTTTCTGAAGTCAAAGTGCTCTTTTTTTTCTTTCTCTCCTCCGTTAACACAGTATGTTTGTGTTTAAACTATTGCTATGGCCTATTTTTCCAACACTGATTTTTTCAAGGAATATTTAGATGAAATCACAGAGAGGTGTGGTGGAAATAAAGCAAAAACATCAATTTTTGGTGCTCATCATTTTACAGTATATGCAAGCTTCTTTTTAAAAATGTTTAAAGAATATTTTGCCTGGGTGCCAATCCCCTTCCCCTGAAGTACTGAAGTTCTTTGAGAAATTTACAATGTAATGCAAAGTCAAGAGGTTGTGATATATAGCAGAAGAAGCTAGCAAAGGTCTGTAAAAGGAACCGTGTTCCTGCACATGCACAGTGTCGTCTGCTGTACAAGCAACTTCTTTCCCTAGAGTTACAGTTTTATCATTGTTATTACTCTTTGGATCTGATTCTAAACAAACTATGGTAGCCATTGCCTTCAGGGCAAAGGAACATGTCACCCAGTGCAGCAGTGTGGCTAAATAACGTGTTTTTCATAGTTTTTGGACAACAACAGAGGTCTACAGCACAGAGGAATAAATACATCAGACTTTGGATACACACACAAATTCTTGTAAATACGATGAGTTCATTGTTGGTTTGGCTCTGCACATGAGATTGTTGACAGTAAGAAAAATATAGAAAATTGCCAGCCAAATCCTTTAAAGGCCCCCTCCAGACATGTTTCAAGACATATAAAAAAAAGACACACAGTGTTATATTATATACAGTATACTGTATACAATACAACTTCAGCTGGGTGCTATAGGTGTCATCAGGTCTCTACGTTTCCTGTTCATGATGTGGAGTGTTTATACCCTCCCTGTTCAAACTACTGTATTTGAGCTTGTCCCACAGTTCAGCACCATGGACAGCGCCCAGTCCTCACTGGTGATCCTGCCCCTGCAGGTTGAAGTGAGGTCTGCACATCTGCTAAAATGATCTGGGTTGAGCTGTGACAAAAGAGCTCAGCTCAGCAGCATGTTTGTTGTCCCTGTTCCCTCCCTGGGTTTTGTTTAACAATGTGGATGAATATCAAATAAACTGGTAGCCCTGGTATGGGTCTTGAACTTGCATCATGTTGGTGTCTAAAGCCAGAATGGAAATTATGAATTTTGACAGTGCCACTGCACTAAGACTGTGAGGCAGATATCTAGAGTTCCATGGCAGAGAAACCACCACCAGGCCAATGAGAACCCCCACCTGGCTAAAAAAATCTTTTTTTTTTACTGCCAAAAATAACTCCAAATATCCATTAATGTGGAAATCAATAATCACATGCATTTGGGAGCCTCTGTGCGACACTGTTCCAAAACGTGAGTCAACCTCTGTGTTGTTGCCTGGGAAACTCTTGATGTGACAGAGTGCCACTGATATCAGAGTCCTTTTAAAATTACTGCAGAGCGAGAGCGTGTGGGATGCAGGTTAGCTAACGTGAGCATGGCACCGCCTAAAAAGAGAAAAAGTTCTAACGCAGGTGACAGACAAACAAATATATTAATATTTTTCTCCAAAACTCTGGAGCCAAGTAAAAATGCAGAAGGGGGAGAAGTGAGAGGGGCAGCTTATTTTTATGCAATAAATGCCATTTATTAAGTCATCCTCTCCTTGTGACCACTTTGTTTTAAGTTTTGAATATGCTGAGCAAACAAAAATTTGAATGCAAATATAAATTGCAGATTGCCTGCTGCGCAACCGAAGCTGACCGCGCGAATATGCCGTCCTGCGCGCCTCGTCTCTTTAGGATTTTTTTGGTGCGTACCACCAGGCCTGAAAAAAATTCTAGGGGAAACACTGAAATGTTCTCTGTGTTTTAGAATTTATCCACAATAAACGTTTGAGTAAAAGACATGTACTGTTCTGGCATCAGTGAGATAAATGAACAGGTTACCTACACAGCTATGACTGGTGCATTGTGACAAAGATGATGAGCATTTTCCAGAGAGCTGGATTGGAATAAATATCAACAAACCACAAACTTAATTATTATCTCTGCTTGACAAACTGGTCACAGGCTCTCTGCTGCTTGTGAAGCCTCTTATTAATGTTCACTGAGTCTGTCTCAGGAATAATAATGATTGAATGAAGAAGTTAGCCTGAGGACTGTTACATCCACACACCACAGCTGATGTAAAGAAAGAAAACCTAATGAAATGTGTTGCTGGACTCTTCTTTGATTAACTTCTTTCATTCAGCTGAGCAAATCTTCATGTTTGTCTTCATTCAATCCTCCTACAGATTCATCTAAATTTCTGTTTCATCTTGTTTATCTCTCTCTCTCATCTGCCTTATTTTGTCTCTCACTCCATTTCCCAGCACTCTCTCCCACCTACCCTCTTCGTTGAGGTTGAGGTTCTGCAGGCTCTTGTTCAGGTTGCGGGCAGTGGTAGCAGCTCGGATGTTGGTGTAGGAGTTGACTGATCGCAGGCGTGGGATTGCCGGGCTGTCCCTCACTGGAGTCAGATTACCAGGCTCTGGATGTAAACACAGGAGGACATACGTCAGGGTAGAGCCTCAATAATCAAAAGCCAATAAAAATGTCTTCATTTTTTAAATTTAACCTTTATTTAACCAGGAAAAGTCTCATTGAGAATCTCTTTTACAAGACCATCCTGGCCAACACAGGCAGCAGCGCAATTGACAGGGTTGCAGACATAAAAAAAAAAAAAACAATTTAAAAAGAAAATAAAGAATCATAAATATTAAAATATTCATTACTATTCATATATGGCAATATAAGTCAGCCAAAACATCTACAGCCAGATGTGCCTCCAAATCATTTAGAATTACTTTAAATGCATCCAGTGAGACCAGTTCTCAAAGATTCAAGATTCATGCTCAAACACTCTTTTTTCCCCACTTCAGTACCAGCTTTAGGGACAGATTATTAGGAATAAGTCCTGGGAGAGAAGACAATAACTTCTCATACTTTTCTGAAGGATGTAGATCTGTAGGTAAGATGGAAGAAGACCAAGAATCACCTCATAAATAAGAATATGCCAATGGTTAAGTCTACGGGTAGACAAGTCAGACCACCCAACCCGAGCATACAAAGAGCAATGGTGAATAAGAGCTTTCAGATTTGTAATAAACTCCAGTGCTCCATGGTAGACAGTATCCAGCACGTGTAGGCATTACAAAGATGCATGCGTGTAAATAACATCACCATAATCCAGCACGCACATAAAGGTGGCAGCAACAAGTCTCCTTTTGGCATCTAAGGAAAAGCAAGACTTATTTCTAAAAAAAAAAAAAAAAAAACACCCCAAAGAATGTTAAGTCACAAAGTTAAACATACTTATTCCAGCTTGAGTTTGCTAAAATCAAAGATGACTTCCAATTAGCTTTCTAGATTCACTGATGTAACTTTTTTCAATCATTATTACTGACTTGTGATTAACTTTCAGATTTTCTGATAGTGTTGTTACTTTCCATATATATGCACTGAAAAAGAGCTAAATGTTAGATGAATAACAAAAACACAAATGTGAAGTACACATAAACACATAAAAAAAAATCAAAAATCTACATGCCCGGGTTCACTGTCAGTCAATTCACTTGCAACAACACTTATTCACCTCCTTTCATGCCTTAAAGCCAAATTACCTCAGTCATCTCAATTATTACACTCTTCACCTCACTAAGAGCACGTCACTGTTGACTCTGCATTTCATTAGCACTGACAGGACAAATTCAGCTAAACTGTTCTAGTTAGTGTCAGTGTTGATCAGCCTCAGTTGGTGAGTTTGCTGCTGAAAGAGTGCTGTGTTTTTTTGTGTATCACTGTTCCGACCCCTTTGAGTCTATACTGGCTAGTTCATGTTTAGCTATGCTAACAGAACTACCTGAAATCAAGCCCCCAGGAAAAGGTCAGGATCACCATAACTACATCCTCCACATGTCAGGCTGAGAAGTGCTCTCCTTTGGCAGGAGGATGGCAACCACAGTGGTGGCACCGAGACATCTGTAGCTTACTCTCTGCAACATTTCAGAGAGGGTAAAGGTCATTTATATAAGTGAACCAGCATCTGCTGAGGGTTTGTTCGGTCAGTCACTTAATGTTATTCAGGTGAAGTTTGAGCTGAGGAGGAAGCAACATCATTCGAAGATGTGATTTTCAGTCCAAACACACCATTAATGCCCACAGGCCTGCTGCTACACCACTGCCTCCAACTAAGAAGGCAGCACAGTCTGCAAGTTTAGTGAAGTGAAGCAGCAACCTCCCAGTCAAATCTCACACCGCTCAGCTTGGGGATGCTTTCTGTCATGTGGTGACACACATGGACTACAGGAACTTTCTAAGGTCTGCATTACAGGGCAGAGCCTACGAATACTTGGTGCTACTGTTTGGCCTGTCACTATCCCCCATACCTTTACTAAATATGTTGAGGAGGTGTTAGCTCCTCTCCAGGAGAAAGGTGTCCACATTTTAGCATATCTGGACTATTTTGCTCCGATCACACCGGTGATGGCGCAACTGTCGCTGGTTCTGTCGTATGTTCAGGCCCTGGGATTCTCAGTGAATTTGCAGAGAAGATTGCCGACTTCAAGTCAGCATCTGTAATTTCTTGGGCTGGAAACCATTTTCACTTTCCAGACGAACACATCTGTCAGAGCACAGAGTGGCTGCATTTTGCCACTGCGTTGTTCATTTTCAGTTGGGATGCAAATTGCGTTTCTGGATGATTTTACAGCTGCTGGGCATGATGGCATTGATGATCATGGTGGTGCAGCTCGGACTGTTAATATGTGAGCATTTAATGCTGGACTCAATCTCACTGGCTGTGTGTGTTGCATCACCTCCAGAGGAGGATGTAGGTAACCCTGTCTTGCATGTCAGCTTTCTTCATGTGGGGGGAAGCAAGGTTACTACGCCAGGGCTCTCCCATTGGCAGGGTGTCTTTTCGCAAGGTGGTATCAACAGATGCCTCCCTCAGGGGGTGGGGGTTCCGTGCCTTTGTGGGGGGGGTGTGGATGCTTGCACAGTGCAAGTTTCATATCCACTATCTGGAGCTACCGGCTACCTTCTTAGCTCTAAAACATTTCTGTCCGGTTCTAACAGGCCAGCATGTTCTGATCAGGACAGTAGTAGACAGCTATGGTTTCCTACATACACATGTAAGGAAGGACTCGCTTTCTTCCCTTGTTGAAGCTGTCTCACTCTCTGTTACTGTGTTGCAGTGTTCAGTTTCTGTCTCTCAGAGCCACCCACAGCCCAGGCTGTCTGAACCTGGGAGTGGACCTTCTCTCCAGCAGGGGCCCTCTTTTGAGAGAGTGGCGGTTACAGGCACTGGTGATGGCTCAAACATGGGATCTTTTTGGCAGGACAGTAATGGAACTCTAGGGAAAATGTCTTCTACCACTGTTTTCATAAGAGGGACAACTATGTGTCTCTGGGAATGGATGTGTAGCACATTCTTTGTGGTCCTCCATTTGAGCCAGTTGAGTCTGTAGATGTAAAGTTTCTTTAATACAAGACTGCACTGTTACTCGCTTTGGCTTCTGCAAAGCAGGTGGGCAACGTTCATGCTTTTTTGCGCACATTACTATTGTAACCCAGTTCACTTTGGATGGTTCTGGGTTGTTATCAAATCATCTGCTTTTACCTCGTGAACAAAGGTGTCTTTGGTCAGACGTGATATACAATACTTCATTTGTTGTACCTTGTTTCTCTCCTTCAGGGAAAAGAAGTTATAACATTTCAACAAGTAAATCTAAACTGTGTGTGTGTTGTTTGTGTGTGCATGTCTACCTGCAGTGTTGGCTGGTGACGGCACTGTGTAGTTCTTCTCCTCTTCTATAAACTGCAGGGCAACTGTACAGAAGTTGCTTTCATATTGGACCACCAGGTGACTCAGTGCTACCACCAGCTCCTACCAAACACACACAGAAACACTTCATTAAAACTTTATAAACTTTAAGTTTTATTAATATTTTCAATATTTATAATGTGACAAAGGAGCAATAACAATCTGATCCAAATGTTTCTACTGTCTCTTTCTTGCTAGTTTGATAAAATCAAAGGACAAGCCTGGAAACTGTTAAAAAAGATCAATCTAAACACATAATCCCCCCAGCAATTTTTGTTCCCAGCCAAAAAAGCCAAAAGCCAAAAAACCCCCTACCTAATGGGGGAAATGTTTTTTCAAGAGATCTTCCACAAAGACCTTGGATTGGTGGTTTTAGTCAGATTTACCCATAAACTGTATTATTCTGATCTTCCTCAGTTATTGTATTTCCAGGCATAATTCTCTCTTTCATTTACTCTCGATATAGACTGCCAAATGATTCTTAGAGTTCTTTTTCTATTGTATGTAACATGATATTACAAGTTTCTCTAAATATATTAACTAAAATAGATCACTGTTAGATATAGTTATCTCCAACTTGGAGATATTTGAAGATATTTTTTTTTCAACGTCAAATGTTTTTGAGAGGTGTTGAAACATGTTTGCTTATTTAAATATCAGATGCATATAATGACATAGTAAACTGCATGTGCTTTGTGTGTGTGTGTGAGTGTTTGTGTGCTGCAGTGACCTTGCGGACCACAGGACTGCCATCATTGATGAGCTGGGCAAGCATCATGGCTACATTGTGGTCGATGGTGGTGGAGTGGTCCGTCCTCTCAGCAGAGTTTCCCACAAATGTTCCCAGAGCAAAGACAGCTGCACATCTCACCTGCAGCAAGACAGTTACAGCATGAATATAATAACACTATCAACTCACTTTACTCTTGGCTTAAAACAGATGTTGAGCTGATGAAATTTAAAACGCAAGGTTGAAGCTTTTTGAAGCAGTTGGATACTTTTTCCGTCTGATCTCTTTTCATTGGTGCAAAGCTCTGTCAGTGTGTGGCCCATTTCCTTGAAAAACCAAATATTTGCTTGCCAGACTTATTTAAAAATGTTCTGTTTTGTGCGACCAGAGGGCGAGAGTTTTAAATGGTAATTATGGTGTGATTTTCTCTCTATGTATCACCATAAAATACACTGGAGATGATCTGTGCCGTGTGCTACGGTGAGCTGCTTTTTGCCAGTAAATCTCATTATGTTGTCTGCCCACTTGATTGGATGTTTAATCCAAACTTACTATCATGTGGAAGGCATTTTCCATGAGGGATTGGATTCACTAACTGAACCAAATTGCAGCACAGAAATGACTATTTGGGTGTATTGTTTGTCATGGCAACAGAAAACATTTTATTGCCAGCATCAGGATGCATCATCAAAGCTTGTGAAGCAGCTTTAGTGTTGCTACAGCTCACAGATGTTACTTTGATATAGTTTGCTTCGCTCCAATTAAAATGATCAGCTCAGACATTTCAGATGAACATAATGTCATTTTCTTTCTAAAATCTGGAATGAAAATATGTCATAAAACCACGGTGACTTGAAAGCAAATTAGAATACATCTGTCTCCTTCAAATAGTAGCACATAGAGAGCATGGAGAGAATAGAACAGCCCCTCAGTTAATTCTACATCTGCATCAAGATGAGTTGATTCAAATCTATGGTATTTTTTAAAGCCATAATTAGTGATGGCGTTGTATTGCATTGCTTTATATTAAAACACAAACCCAATACAAATCCATGGGACTTTTTGAGTATTTTTGGTTTACTGCAAACATCCTCAGAATGACCACAAAGTTCAATCAACACCCCTCTGGCAAGTTATTTCTCCATTAAAATGGTATTAAAGTTTTAGTGGATTTCAAAAATTAATTTAACCCCCAGGCCACGAGGGCGCCCTGAACATTATCAGCTTTACTAAAGTAGTACTTGTTGAAGGGTTGTTGCATTGATTAAACTTCACAGGTGTTTATTATATTGTGTCCAGCTCATGCACATACAGTATTTTGCCAACACTTAGCTAACCAACATCAAAATTTACTGAAAAAGACAACTGTAGAAGTGCTATCTTGCTACAACTGTTAAATAAATCACAAACAGAAAATACATATTAAAATATGCATCAATGAAATATTGTTTTTTCCTACTTTAAAAAACAAAAATCATGAAACTTTTAATTCTCATAAGATTCAAATTTCTTTTTCAAGAGAAAACTAACAAATAAGGCAGCAAAAAAGAAGTGTTACCACAATGAATAGACTACAAACAAGATAAACAGAACTAGAAAACTGTGACACACTGCACACAAGAGTATGAACAGTATCCAAGGTAAACAAATTGGTGCTGGCGGGCGGACGAGGAGGCCACACATTTCTCCGTTCTCTGTTTAGCGTCATTAACTGATACACTGTAGTCTGCACTGTGCATTTACTGTCAGACAACTTTCTGCTAACCTTTTCCTCTGCTCCGCTCGCAGTCACCGTCACTTTTGACGCTCGCTCTCTCGCTTGACCACTCACTTGCTTACACTCTGCCCTATTCCTTAAAAAGGAGTTATGCTACCTGCAGTTTCCCAGGCAACGACACAGACGTTGACTCAAGTTTCGAAACAGCGCTGCTCAGAGGCTCCCAAACGCTATTGATTTCCAAATGAATGGATATTTGGCTTTATTTTTGGCATTTAAAAAAATATTTTTTGGCCTAGTGAGGGTTCTCGTTGGTCTGGCGGCCCACCAGGCCTGTACTATTATAGGGGGAAACACTGGACATCTTAGTGCTGTCCTCCATCAGACTTGTGCTGACACCTAATTAAAACTCTCTCACTGATGTCTTTCACTTTCTGTTCCTGTTCTACTACATATCTCTCTCTTCACTCATCTCTACGAGGCTCTGGGGGAATACACTTACTGTAAAGACACACACACACACACACACACACACACTGTAGATACATTGTGAGGTGTCTTGATCATACACTAGAGAAGAACTTTAAAAAGCTGTCATTTATCTGTAAATATGCTATTTCTCAAAAATTTGAAGCAGTTGATTATGATCAGTCTCTAGTGGTCTTGAAGAACAAACACTGAAATTGCCTGATGTAAAACAAATTAACAGCTTGTAAGTGTAGCAGTATTTGTGTGTGTGTGTGTGTGTGTGTGTGTGTGTGTGTGTGTGTACGTGCGCATGTGTGGGCACCGACAGTTGTGCCTGCAGACCCCAATTTCAACCCTATATGGCCGAAGCAGCTGTCTGTCCAAGGGAAGGAGGAAGTTGCTGCTGGAAACAGATGTTCCTAGTGTGTGCATGTGTGTGTGTGTTTGTGTGCATGCATATGTGTGAAGTGTGAGAGTGAGGGCACAAAGTGTGTGGGTGAGCTTCAGGGCAAACTCTGTCTCACTGTCCCTCTGGTCCACACACGACCCAGTCAGATGCTGACCATCCTGCTTTAACACAGTGGGTCCCTAACTGTTCAAACCTGTGTGGATCTGTTCCATGTAAAGCCACAGAATATGGTCGTATTCTATCAACGCATTATCATTCCTAAAGAATTAAGAAACTATGTTTTAATACATTAATGACTAATATAAGGACATTAAATGCTTTCTAGCTACATTCAACCTTAGGTTTAGTCCAGATGTCTCCTTCTTTTAGGACTCTATACTTCTTATACAGATGAGAAAAAATATTGTATAATCAAGAGACATTTGGCACAATCAAACAAATTTTTAAAAAAACCTGCCAGTGAGGTAGGCAACAATGAGGCCATTACGAAAAACAATCTGACTTTAAAAACTAAGTTTTAAAAAACAACAACACAGATATTGGCAATGAAACTTCAAAATGTCAAGAGAGTTTGTTGAAATTACATTTTTTATCCTTAAATCCAAATGATTTCAGGAGAAATTGATGATACAATTTAAGGAAGATGTGACATTTTCTGCTTCTTTTTCAGATAAAGACAAAAAGACATTTGCAATTGCTGATTTTGTCTACCCTATTTCAGGTCTTCTACTAACAGATATTCTGGATGAGTGTGACAACAATATAATCCACTTTTTGGACTTGTTTTTGTCAGCTTTAAGCTAAAAGGTCTATTAAAAAAAAAAAAACAAATAAGTTTGAAACATTTGATAATCTAATGGTGCTTGACAAGATAATTTATTTTAAATTATTCTAAAATAAAGATTATGACTGACTTTTTTAAAATTGTTCTTTTAGCAGTGCAGGATTTGGAAAAGGATCAAAAACATCTTATAGTTTTTCAAATGTATGAGAACACTGCTATCCACGTCTCACCTCGGGGATGGGATCTGACAGCAGGGTGTAGAGCTTCTCGTGGGCACTGTCCCGGACTCCGCACCAGCGTGCCGGGTCGAAGTTCTGCCAGATGCGGCCCAGGCAAATGGCCACCCACTGGCGGAGCAGGGGGTGGGGGTCTGACAGCTGCTCCAGACAGTTGGCTATTAAGTTGCCCTGCAGACAGGCCTCCTGGTGGAGGGGGAAGAGGGTGAGAGGAGAGTGAAGAAGGAGAAGTGATGCAGAATGATGATGTGAGATGTTCACTTGTTCAGATGTGCACTTGGACTTTTAGGGTTTAAAGGGGGGATACCCTTGGATGAGTACATTCAGGAAATTTAAGATTTTAAGGACTGTGAGGTATGAGGTAATAACAGTGAAAAGGTCATTTGTGTTCACAGACTTTGTCCTGATGTGTACAGTTGACACTGAACATGAAACTGTAGTAATCAGCACTGACCTGCGAGTACTTCATATTTAATAAAGTAACAATATCTGCTTCATAAATGAGTCGAACCCTCCTGAGCAGCACAGAGGCTCCCAGCTTGGAGCAGTCTTGTAACTCATTAGCCAGTTAATCACCACTGACCTGTAACCTCACATTGCATGATGGACAAAAGGATTACGAGCTTTGCAGCAGTATGACTTATTCCTTTGAACCCCTTCAGCCCAATTCAAATCTTTTTTTTCTTTTTGTGAACAAAAGGTAATTGGTTTGAGGTTTGAAACTGTGTAAGGTTAGATGGAAAAAACTGGTATCACAATCTTTACAATCCTTTTTTTTTGGTTTGATTTATTGATTCTTTGCAGAGCATTAATGAGTACTCTCTCCTTTCTTGTTCTGTGATGCCTTTGTGTTTCTTCTTTTCATGAACTATCACAGGTACAGCACTTTAATTGTCTGTGTAGAGGATTAGCTGTGCTATAATGGCTTAAATGGTAATTCCACCTTAATGTACATTTCCATGGCATTAATTCTATCAGTACAACAATAGACATGTCATACTTACCACTATC
The DNA here is from genome assembly GCF_910596095.1 of Thunnus maccoyii. Classification (NCBI taxonomy): domain Eukaryota; kingdom Metazoa; phylum Chordata; class Actinopteri; order Scombriformes; family Scombridae; genus Thunnus; species Thunnus maccoyii. The sequence goes on from NC_056534.1 coordinate 25,820,628, forward strand.
TTTCTCTGTGTTTCTCTTTTTAAACATAAATACTATTTTCTATCTTCTAAGTCCAATCACTTCTACTTTGCCACTTTCTGGTTTGGTGTTAAGCTACTGTCAGTGAAACTCAACACTAAAAAGCTTACCAGGAAAAGGAAAAGATTATACCCTTTGAGCCACTGCAAGGCTTTTGCTTTGAGGAATCTTGAGTTATCATTTGCTAATTAATTCTACTTTTTTTCTACTTTAAGGTAGTGTCAATAAAATGCAGCATTTCCTGTACAGATGATTCAGTTTTTTACTGCTACATTGACAGTAGCTTGACACTGAATTTTCAAGTCAAACACACTGAAATTCTTACTGAATAGAAATCAGTATTTCTGTTGAGAAGAGAAACTTAAAGCAGCATAATGGTGAGTGTAACATGACTCCTTGTTATACTGATGACATTAGTGGAGTGGGAATGTACATAATCTTGAATATATATCAAGACAACAGGTAAAAATGGAAGAATTGTTAAGTTTGCATTAACAGTGACAGTAAAATTAAATGGGAGCAGATCAGAGCACAAGGGCAAAGATTACTAAAATATGGTGATAAATACTTAAAAACTGGGGAAATAAAGAATAGAGACAGTCAGGCTCTCTCTGCAGTTGGTGTAAATAAAAGCATTTATGGTAAATGTGTAATTTCTATTCTCAGCGCCTCAGAAGTTCATAGCAAACATAAAAGCCTCCAAAAAACACCTCATACCCACATGAACCACAACAAAGACCCGTTTAGTGTGTTGAGAATCCTCCTTTGTCTCCTGCAGATTGAGGCATCATAACAACAAATCTTATATCAGCAGCGACACAATGTGCCCCTGTTTCCTCGACACCCCCTTCTACTTTCTTCATGTGCTTAAGATCGCTCTTTGCGTCATTCCCTCGGCTCTGATCGCACCTCCCAGCTGAACCCTGCGAGCTGGAATATTAAGACGCCAGTGCTCGGTGACATGTTCGCAACAGCGATACCGCAGTAATGAGCGCTGTTGTTGAAAGTAAGAGGGATAAATCATGGAGATGTAGAGCAGGCAGAGAGTCTCTCTGTAATGTTGGGGATCATCTATTATTTACAGACCTGTGAGAGAGGTGGGGGCATTAAGTACATAGGGATATGGAAGAAGAGTGGGTGCTTCTGAGCACGAGAGCACATATAGCTTTTCTGATTTGTCACATTTTTATAATGTCGAAAGAGAGAGAGAAGTAGTATTAGCTGGTGAAGAAAAAAAAAAAATCACCAGGGAAATGAATGAGTCAAATAACATTCAAAACTAGGCAGAAAAATAACTGCAGAGAGCAGAAGACAGGAAGCAAAAAGGAGTGATTGTGGAATATTTCTTTGTGAAAAAGTGTCAGCGAGTGTGTGTGTGTGTGTGTGTTTGTGTGTGTGTTCGTGTACTCTATGAAATGACAACCTTCATCATCCCAACATTGCACCCTTGGATGTTTGATCAGAGTCAGACACAAAAGGCTTCTGGGATTGAAAACCGGAGGCTAGGAGCAGGCTAAAGTGACACTTGCGGTGATAAAGTGTCACCATGGAGGTGGCTGGGACGGAGACGGAGATTATAGAGGTGACTGTTGGTGACAAAACTGTCACATAACCAATATCTCCCTGAAATACACAATGGGCAATAGAGTAATCTCTCAAAATGACGGCTGGCCCCGAAAGAACCCGCGGTAGGCTTGGTGAGGGAAGTAAATTAATAATTTGGTATGTTTTCCCTTTGGGCCCCTCATGAGCAAACCATTGACTGTATATAAATATGGACGACGCGTCTCCACTGCTGTGCAAAAGTGAAGCCAAAATATCTCCTTTCTTGGAGCTGCTATCTTGCTTGTGTGATGTCATTTGGGGCCAGAGTCTGCGCAGTAGAGTTGGGCCTGACAGAGCTTTAAAAGTGGCTGTCACTGCTGTCAATCATGATGTCAAATCCCCTTTCTATATCATCAAATAACTTATTAAAAACAAACTCATCAGAAAAAAGCTCTTGGACAAGCATCAGTGTGATAAGAACTACCTAAAATGATAGAAGCATCTTTGATTTTTTAGTTTGGCTCATGTCCTACCCGCTAACATGGAGGAGGCGGGACTTATGACATGTACTGCAGCCAGCCACCAAGGGGCGATCAAGATGTTTTGGCTTCACTTTTGGGGAGCTGTCATAACGTCCATTTTTTATACAATCAATGATGGAAACACACACAGACTGTATCCATACACACACTCGTACCTGTCCTGTGTTGTAGCTGTTGACAATAACAGCTAATATGAAGACAGCCATGGTCCGATGCTCAGCCTGCAAAACAGTTTTTAACGGCGTCAGCTTCTTTTAATAGAAACCTTAAAAGTGACACATTAATATACATTTTACTCTGCTGACCTCTTCAACTCCTCTCAGTAAAGTGATGAGTTCAGCATCAGAATCAAGAGATAAACAATGATATATACATTTACATTGTATTTAAAGTCCTACATGGGTCATTTTCTTCACCACTGTGTTTACATAATCATAATACTCACTGGCATGTAATTGTCAGCCAACACCGACAGGAAGTACTTGTGACCGTTGTCTTTCACCAAGTCAGCTTGACATGACTGCAGAGAGCGAGAGAGAGAGAGTTTGAAGCCAATCGTGGTCCAGTATGCAACTTACACAAGAGTGATGTGAAAACTTGAAGCCTCCAGCGCGCAAACACTGAGAATGGACTTTTCAATAGGAGACATCGTTTGTCCAGCAGTTAAACTTTTGAAATTAAACATATTTGCATATTCATAGATTGTTTTTTTCAGAGTTGTAGCCTTGAGACACATGGCAGTATTACATCATGCACATATCAAGACACTTGCACAGATAAAACTTAGCAAAAAGCTACTCGTAGCTGCTCTACTGAGCATTCATCCCTTCTGTCAGCTATTATAAGAAGCAGACAGAATTCAAATAATTAAACCTGTGGTGAAGAAAATCAGGGTTTCAACAGAGACAGTGCATCAAGATTTTAAAGTATGTGAGTGTTTTACATAACTTACACTGTCCACAGCGAGGATTTTAGCCCAGATAAAAACCAGCAGTGGCCGCAGCTCTCTGGCTGAGCTCTGAAGCAGCTTCAACACGTAGGGGAAGATCCCTACAGAGAGGGCCTGGAAACACACACACACACACACACACACACAGAGCTGGTGTTTACAGAGAAGTAGATATTGCTGTTATGTGCCAGGCCTCGCTGATCTCCAAGACACACTTGTGGTCTAAAATGTAAACATGTACACAAGAGTGAAACTGAGCTGAGCAGAGGCTGGAAGAGTTATTGAAAACACTGTCTGATTTTTGATTGCCAATAAGATGAGATGGCCTTTTAAAGCAAACAGTATGTACTAAGTAGGACTGTGAGTGACAGTACAAGGCAGCCGGTGCCAAATTAAATCAACCACACAATATCTTGAAAACAGTATTCCTGTATATCTTCCAGGCAAAGAAAAGAAGAGAAGATCAGTGGTATTACTACATACTGGCTTGCCAGGTTAGCAGCTACAGTATATTGTTTTCTGTAAAACTAGCTTTTTGTTGATTGTTCACAAATAAGGATGATGAAGGTGTAATTCGTCCCACCTTAAGATGCCAATCAAGCACAGTCTGCACACACTCACATAGTCCTGATAGAAGGCCTAATCAGCCCAAAATAACTAAAATCCCCTGTGTAGGTTTACCATGGGTGTAGAGGTCCTAAAATACCGACCACCATTAGAAGAGAGAGGAATTTACTACTCAAACACCAACTTATTTTAGAATATAATTTGTGACTTGTATTTCTAATAAGAATTTGGGTGTTTCCTGTAGACTTTAATATAGTTTTGTTTTGTTTTAATATATTTTGGGGCATTCTATGCTTTTATTAGATAGCGGTAGTTGACAGGTGACAGGAAGTGAGGTGAGAGAGAGAGACAGGGAATGACATGCAACAAAAGGTCTCCTCCAAGTTTAATACAATGTATTGCAGCAATATGCCTTTTTCAATGAAGACATGTTGACATGTCATAGTAGGAAAAATACAGGTGTAAATAATAAAATGAATGATGGCTGAATTCCATTTAGCTGCTTCAGTTTCAGGGTCCTGGTATTGTTCATACTGGCTCACTGTCACACCGTCATGACTTACTGGGACACTTGAACAGAATGGAGTCATTGTTAATGTTATTAGTAACACCTGTGCTTCTCTTTCTAAGTAAAAAAAAAGACATTTTACCACCTACCTGTAGTTGTATCTAGTTATACAGATAGTTTGCGTTTTAGGTGAAAATATTTTGACATATCTAGGTTTGAAACTCCTATCCCAATACAACAGAGGTAAATACATTTTTGTCTCTGTTCCTTACATGTTTTGCCTGGTGTTCATTGAAAAGTTAAGATTTAAGAAACTCTACTGCCAGTTTTGGTCTGTGGATTATCCAGAGTTACAGAATACAGTTTCTGGAAAAACTAGCTGCTGTTAAGGCTGCAACTAATGATTATTTTCATTATTGATTAATCTGTGTATTATTTTATTGATTAGTTGTTTGGTCAATACAATGTCAGAAAATGGTTAAAAATGTCAACCACTGTTTCCTGATGTCCAAGATGACGTCTTAAAATGTCTTGTTTTGTTCTGACCAACAGTCCACAACCCAAAGTTATTCACTTTATTGTCATGGAGGTGGAGCAGGTAAATATTCACAGAAAATATTCATATTTAAGAAGCTGCAATCAGTGAATTTGGACATTTTTTTCTTAAAAAAATCACTCAAAACGATTAATCGATTATCAAAATAGTTGCTGGTTAATTCAATAGTTGACAACAAATCAATTAATTGACTAATCGGTGCAGCTCTAGTTGCTGTTGTTTTCAGATTTCTGAACGCCACAAACAAAACTCCTTTCACTTCTGAGGTGGAGGCAGAATCTCAAAACCACAGCTCATAAAAGTGAAACTATCAGCATGGCTAAACACCCTTTAACAGCACTTACAGGATTACATTTTCAACCAAGGTTTCTGCAGCTTGATGTAAATATGATCCAGCTGCAGAGCAGAATATAAGGCCAACCAAGTGTGCATAATTTTGTGCTAACAATTATTTTGTGAGTGAGTCACGGTATCCTCAGATTTATCTGCTTTTGAAATAGTATCATACCATCATATCATCATATTGTCAGACAGGTACAGTAGATGTAGAGCTGTACGCACCAGACTGACAGCCCAGGGTCCTAGGTCCAGAAACCGCCCGAGCAGGTCTAGAGCCCGCAGCCGATGCACCTGACTCAGGAGGACCTGTTAGAGAGCAGAGGTCAGAGGTCAACTGTGTGTTCGCCTGAGATTAAAGGAGGAGGAGGAAGAGGAAGGACAGCAGGAGGAACGGCAGAAAGGTTGAAGTGGTGGCGTGAAACAGATGGCTCTCCCACCACTACTGCTAACACACTGGCTCCAGGATGCACTTGTTTACTGTGTGTGTGTGTGTGTGTGTGTGTGTTGGGGGGTGGGGGGGTTGACTGGGTGTGTCCTCTTGGCTGCCATTTCTCTTGGCCACTGATTAAGATACTGGTTTGGGACAATACCCGAGTGTGCGTGCGTTTTACTTTACGTGCAAGTGTACATGCAATGTAACAGTGATGCCAAACGGGATCACAAGGAAGCGATTTTGGCCAAGAACACTATTTTAAGGATACATATGGTAAGTGCTAAAAATGTATGCGTATGTAGTTTATGCAGCATAAAGCACAGCGTAGCACAGAGCCTGTGTGAAGGCTGGACACCGGTCCATCCCCATGTGACTGTCCCACAGTGTGTGTGGGAACAAGCATATGGTAGAACACAGGTCTACACACACACACACGCACGCACGCACTTCCACCACCAACATGTAAAGTATTATTAGCGTCCTCTGTGACTTCAACCTGGTGAGCATGACCACACAAACAGGAGGAGGCCGGGGGAAGACCAGTCCAGGGTTTCCTCCATCTCCAAGAAGAGCGTGGGAACATGGATATGGGTGTGTGTGTGTGTGTGTGTGTGTGTTGTAGGTGTGTGCTCTACAGGAATAAGAAAAGGCAAGAAGGAAGAATCAAACCTAAACCTCTCCTGATCCAAGCTTCAAGAAAATGTCTTTTTCTCACTTTTTCTTTTACACGATTCACCTTTTCAAAACTCATCAGCTGATTTAACACAGATGTCTCACACACACACATACACAAGCACATTTTATGCTCATGATTTAAATAACACATTAACATACATATGCCGTTTTGTCATAGCAGGACTGAACGTACAATCCCTGAGTAATGCAGCTTTATTAAAATGCGTGTGTGTGCATATTTGTCTCCGTTCTTCATTTGTGTAACACCTTGACTCCAATCTTGTTTAGTGAGATGAGTAAGCACTTCCTATCATGTTGTGTGTACGTGCTGTGAGACACACGCTATCATGTTACCATCACGACTTAATCACTTCACTGCCATCTCATGCCAAATGTGCGTGAACGTGTGTGAATGTGCATGTGCTGCTGTTACCGTAACATCACAATTTAGAGACGCTGTAATCTCTTTGCAAAAATCTGTTAATCCTTCCTGGATAAAATGGCTGTTGTCAAGACAACGCAGCGCCGTATCTCTCCTTCCTCAGCTCTGTTGTCCTCCCTTTGCTCATTTAATTAAAGAGCATTATTGATGGATTAATCTCCGTTGCCCATTTCTTGTCGCTCTTTGCATCTTTCAAACGGAGCCAGATTATATTTTGGCATAAAATCGTAAATCCTCTAAGAATACGGCAATCTTTAAACTTCATTATTATGCAACCGTGCTTAAAAGGGTATAAAACCTGTTTATGTGTCCATCCATTACATCAGAGTGCTTGAAGTAGCTTTGAGATTACTTTGCCCTCATGTTGTAAAGCTGCATAATGTTGCGTAATCTTAAAGGATACTGTTGCTTTACTTCCTCTCTCCCTTCTTGTGTCCACATCAACAGCAAACACACACACACACACACACATACATACATACAAACATAGCTTCATGCACCATCCAGCACTCCCTAATCAGTCTGCCTTTTCCTCAGCTTTTAACAGGTCCCAACAGAACTGCTGTATGGATGGGCTGCGGCTCGCAGAGCACTGAGTCAGCAGTAAATTACCATTTAACATGGACAGCGGCACACCACCACTACGCTGTGATATAATACAGCACCACAGCTGTACAACCCCGTGGGGTGGTGGTGGTGCGGGGAGGAAGAGGGAAAGGAAGGGGGAGGAACATTACACCGCTATAGCTCAACAGCTGATCCACACAAAGAGGTTTTGACAAGATTTCACCCCAATTAAAGCATCCCAAACAAATTTAACACTACTACAGGGAGCACAGCAGACGCTGTTCTTGTCACAGGATTTGTTGAAGAGCTGTAAGGAGGAAAATTAGCCCGTTTTTGCAGCGCATATCGCGTCTTTGTGCTGGCAGATTGACAGTGGGGACCTGAAGAGAGGTACAGTAATAGTGTGAAAAGCACTGCTGTAACGGTAGTGCTCCATTTTCGTCTTGCCAGGTGATGTGTGTGTTCGATCAAGATGCAATCATCATGAAAGAAAGCGGTTACTCGTGCATAATAGATAACATGTAATTTGCCACATTGCTGTTTGCTGCCGTTGTTAATGTGAAGGCATTTTGATGTTCAAACCTACAGATGGGTGACAAATTAAAGGAAAAACCAAGATGAAGTGTCTTAAGATGGAGTCAGGCCACCACAAGCCTCCAGAACAGCTTCAGTGCTCCTTGCCAAGTCTGGAACTCTATTGGAGGGATGATCAGCATTCCTCCACAAGATATTCCCTCATTTATATATATTTAATCAGGTAATCTCATTGAGATCAAGATCTTTTTTGCAAGAGAGACCTGAGTACAGCAGATAGAGAGAAAATCAAACACAGACAAAGAGTTGAAGTGAGTGGGAAAATAACGATATAAAAAGGAAAAATGTGTCTTTAGTTCTCTCACAAGCTGCATGAATTTTTAAAACCTGTTTTGAACCTGAATGTTTATCTTCATAACTTCATTAATGATCGTTGTGAGCAGGAGAGTCCCTGTGAATCCACTAATAGATTTTCTCATCAAGATCAACATTAATTAGCGGCATAGTTAGCATAGTTCAGAAAACAGTTAAAAATGACATAGTGAGACTCATTTCAATCCTATTTGCTGTAGCCTAGGTAAAGTATTTTGCTAGATTTTCTTGCTGTATGCAGTTAAGATGAATAAAAGCAGAAAATGACTGATGGTCTGATTAACATGTTTTTTTTTCTCTGATCTTACTTGCGCTACAATGGAAATAAATGAATGAAAACACACTTACAGTATATAGTATAAAATCAGCTCATCAACAGTATTTTGTGTTTATTAAAAGTATTATACTTCTCTGTGTGTAAGAGATTAAAATTAAATTGCTAATTCATAACTGTGCTCTTTGAAGGCAGAATAAGCAGCACATTTAACTCTCCTTTATTTCTTTATTTTATTTGCTAGAGATCATGTACAATATTAAACAAATGTTACCTCGTGTTGCAGTAGCTTTTACTTTAATGTGACAGCATTTAATATAGACTTTAGCAGTGTTGGAAGTGTTACAGAAATGTTACTGGGTCAGAGGCTGCCTTCGCGACTTTTACGGAAATGTCAGTAAGGAAATTTTTACAAGCATTAGTCCAACAGGAGAAAGTGCCAGCAGATGTACATAATATATCTGTAAGGGGTGTGATGGAGAGACTGCTTTACTGCTTTGTGCAGGTGTTTCTTTTGTGTCTAGCCCCTCCATATATGAGCTTATTCATCATTTTTCTTTATATGCTTTGAACATAAAATATTGTATTTATACAATATTATACAATAATTATACAATATAATATATGTATTTAGATGTCATGCAATTGAAGCAAATGGAAACTGAAAATTTCAATTGAAAAAAGAGAGAGACCATGCTTGGAGGGGCGTGTGTATGTGTATGTGTGTGTGTGTGTGTGTGTGTGTGTCTGTGTGTATACCTGCAGTACAATAGGGAGCTGCTCAGGAGGATTTCTGTTCTCTACTCCCATCGTCAACCACACTTGAAATGCTGTCAGCTGCTCCGCAAAGAAAGGACTGTGCTGTGGACAGAAAACACACACACACAATGTTAATGTTAATGACCTTTTTAAAGAATGCTCAGTCATTTTCTCTCCCATACACACACATAATGAGCCAGTCTGCAGTGACTAGCCTATCATTTCATAAAAGCCCTGACACAATGAGCTCAGAAGTGACACTGCACTGCAGTAACGACATAAATCCTGATATATCATGATCATCCCCCCCCCCCCCCCCACCGCCATGGCAGTTTGCCTGATTGATTGGTTGCTGGCTGCAGAGTTTTTGATCATGCAGAGTGTTAATATTGCAATGGGAATTACCACAGCGTTGTGTAGACTCTTGATGGATGTAGAGAGGGAAATATCAACGCTTCATGGCTGGATGGCTAAATTAATTTGTGCATAATCAAAGCTTAATAACTCTATACACACACTATTCATATTCTTACTGATACATTAAAAAAATTGGGTGTACTGTATGGTGGACAGAAACCTAGGTTATAGACTGAGCTTCTGTATTTGCACATTTTTATTCAGTCCTAAATTCAGTTGTGACAGAGTCCAAGAAAAAAAACAGTTGAAGTACATCAGAGAAGGAATTAAAGGCTCCTGAAAGAGGGAGCAAGACAGAGAGGGAAGATCTCCTTTAGTAGGCCTCAGAGGCTCAATTACGATGCCGGTAATTTCTTTCGGCCTGAGTGCAGGAGAAAGTAGAGTAGGAGTGAGGATGGAAAACTGCTCCTGGGGGAACAATGGAGAAGATGCCCACCTCCGACTGCCAGGTGGATGAGAGAAAAGGCCCAGATAAAAGTGCCAACATTGGGAAAGCTGCGCCACTTTCACTCCTGCTCTTTTTTTAAGACTTTTCTGATTAGTCAGCGTTACAAAGAACATGTTGCAGCTCTCTGGTCTGTCCAGCATCTAGTGTGTATCTGCACACACACAGAAAAATGCCTCGTGTTGACCCAGATATCCTAATTTATCATCATTCCTAGCAGCTTCTCGCAGTGTGTTTCCATTACACTCAGCATCTCCATCACATCTCCTGCCATGTCAGTGTAACAATAAACACGCCAGTGGCTGAAAGTGCAGGGCCAGTGGTTTCAGCAACTATTTTTTATTTGACACTCATACTTGAATTATTAAACTTGACGTTTCACAACGTTATCCACTGGGACTGAGTTTGAGAGATTAATTGAGATGCTGTAGATGTTGGTGGTGGAGAACTTGCAGCACAAACAATAGCAGTTTGTTTGAGGTTTATGGGCATCAGTGGTAGACAGATCCAAGATAAAAGCCATCCATCAAAATTACATGTCCATCCGTCTGTCCACACACACACACACACTTATTTGCTATAAACACAGTCAAATGGAACATCTTTCCACCGGAGTGAATTCAAGTGAAGCTAAAGAGGTATCACTGTTTTTTCTCTCTCACACACACACTTACTCTGAAGGCGGTGCCCTCCTCGATGATGGTAGGCAACTGAGAGAGGCAGATGTCCACAGCCAGGTCCCACGCTTGCCTGGAGAGAGATGACACACACGTGCAAAACACAAACCGCATTACAATTGCAACATTCATTGCAAGGAAGATCCCCAAAACCATGCAGATTTGTTGCAGTTTATATGGAATCTCATTTTTGTGACCTGAAGCAACAGAAGCAAATGCAGCTCAACACTTGGTCCTTGGCTTTTCCTTTTCACCTCACCACTCACACTAATTTTCCTCATATCACGTTTTCTCTCTTGCGCTCTTCCTTGTGCACATACACCTCTTAATATTCCCAGCCTGAGGTCCTAGAGAGGGCAGCATGGAGCATTTAATCCCTTTCTAAACACCAGCATTATCTCATGGTCATCATATCTAATTCATGTGGTTATGTAACTCACATCAAACCTTATAGCGGCTTTTCTTTTCTTTCTGTCTGTTTCTCTTCTTTCCACCTTCTGGCTCCTTTTTCTTGCAGTAAATTGAGCTTGTGGCCTCGATGGAGCTTTTCCCACTCAGTTTGAACGAGTTAGGGTTCAGTTATGCTCCCAGTCGATGCAGCCAGTGTAATGTGATGCTGAATGACTGACACAGTGTTCACACTATCTGAGACTCTTTCTGCTGCTTAAACAGCTTCCCCCATTAGCTGTGAGGAGTATAACAGAGTTTCACTCCTTGGCACCACAGTGCTGAAGATACAATGGATCCACTGCTGCCATGTATGTGCAACATGCAAACTACACTATAGTATGTGGCTACAAAGTATTAGTGTTTATTTAGAAAACTGGGGGGGCTTAATTTTGGCGCGTGGCTCATCTGTTCCACCTTATGTTGTTTTAAAAGTCAACAGAACAGTAATTTATTCCAGGATCCAAGTCAGCTGGTACTAGTTCAGGCTAAATAGGAAAAATTGTGAATTCAGCTGCCACTTTGGAGGAAAAATAATTTACCCTCCGAGTAAAAATGTCAACAGTGCATAACAGACATTCTTGCATTATTAAGAACAGGTGCTACTTTGCATGAGTGTTATTGCCAGTAAAGTTCTGATTTTAAAGAAATTAGACCTCTATTATGTTCAAGTTAATAAAAGGCTCTTTGCTGCACACTGGCTGTACCAAAAATACTCAGGAAGGAATCAAAGATCTTAGCTAGTATCTCCAATTACATTTAGCAAACAAGGATGATACTATGTATATCTATATATACACAGTATATGTATATACTTTATACATAGAAGTATTATTTCTTAGTTAAATGTAAGTTTTTTTCTGAGAAAAAGGTGAAAAGATCAATATCAATCTCTTCGTTAAGCACTTGAGCTTGAATCAGAACATAGTTAGTGTAGCATAGTACAAAGACTGGAAACAGAGAAACAACTAGCTTGAACTCTCCAAAGTTCAAAAATATGCCCACCAAAAGAGAGCTAGGCTAGCTGTTTCCCCTGCTCCCAGTCTTTATGCTAAGCTAAGCTAACCACATTCAGACTCCAGCTCCATATTTAACACACAGAGATGAGAAAGGCATGGTATTTAACTTGTTGATGGACATGCTAGTGTAGGAATTTGAGGTTTTGATTTTGTTTAACTCAGCTCATTTACTGCATGTTTCCTGCTGCACAGCTCAAAAATATAATTGTCACCTTGCTGAAAGCTAAATGTTAGTTGTCAATGGAGGGAAACATCATTTTAACCAGCAACCTTTTGATGCCTTTTAAATAGTGATGCTCTCATTTTTGCTGTCTAAAATCATGATTATTGAGTAGAAATACAAAATCATTAGATGTAGAGCTGGGAACAAAAGTTTTTGTCTCACTAATTTTGTATTCATTTCTTTAAATTCTCTTGTGATTAATGGGAGTATTTGTGAAGCAAATAAACATAATGGTCCTTGTGAACAGACAAACTGGTTTGCCATGAATAAAATTCACAGGAAAAATAACTTTCAGTAAAACAAGCTTTTCTTTAAAAAGAAAGGATTCAAAAAGGTATTTATTTAGGTTTCATAACATGAAGTACTGGGATTTGAATTGGTGTGGAAATGTTGCCAACAAATATCCATCCCTGCTGGTGTTTATGTAATCCAACTGTGAGGAAGCAAGCCGATACAGCAGTCTAATCAGCAATGACACGCTTACAGGGTGGAGGCTGCCACACCGTTTGAGATGACAGCATTAACTCGGATGATGCCTGTCAATACAAATGAGTAACTCATCACCAAAATCTGTGTGTGTGTGTGTGTGTGGTGCATGAGATGAAGGGACATTCGACAACAGAGGAGTGTAGGGAACCAGTTGGCGGCTGACTAAGCTCTTTTTCCTGTTGCCTGCAGAGTGGTGCAGCTACGCACACTCGCAAACACACATAAAAAGTAGAGGCACTTGCACACATACACACCCACACTGAAACTGCCCACGAGGGAGTAATCAGCCTTGGGTTTATCTGCTCTCCCCAATTCAGCTCCATCTGAATAACAATTGCTGTTTGTGTTTGGGCACCGACATCGATCAACGAGCCCCCAAATTATTTAATTCCCTCCCTTCATCCTTCTCCCCCACCCTATCTATGCTGATCCAAACTTTTATTTTCCTACTCACCTTTTATCTCTGGCAATTTCATTTTTTATTATTCTCTCAGTCTTGTTTCCTGCACTCTTAAAGCACCTCTGTTCTTATTCCGTCCTCCTTAATACTGCATGTGCTGCTGTGAAACAAAGTGCAACTCCCAGTTTCTTTGGCGGTAAACAGTGCAATATACCCACAATCTAAAATAATGGGCCTGTATGAGCGAGAAAAAAAAAAGACTATTGCTTGCTGAAAGAGCAAGGAGCAGTATTCTTTACAATAAGCGATGCCAGGGTGTTACACAACAAGCCGTTCCTCGAGGCAGAAAGAGTGAGAATTTTTCTTTTTTTTTTTCAACACGAGCCAGATAATGAGTGGGAGAGTGGAGGGAGGCATTTATAGAAGACCAAGAAGAGAAACAATACATAGTGGGAGAAGTGTTTGTGTAACTAAAGGGAGATAGATGACTGGATAATATTTGTTACACAGTGTGGAGGAGCATATAAAGTCAACTTACAACAGGGAGGATTTTCAGCATCTGTGTGTGTGTGTGTGTGTGCATGCATATGTGCAGGTGTGTGTGCAACATTTGTAATGAGAATACAGGGGAGACAAATAAGAAAAATTGGGTAAAATGTTAACTTCTGGCTCAACTCTCAAGTGTGTGCATAAAAGGGATAGCACTCTCAATCTCTTATATTTGTGATGTTTCATTATTTCAAAAAAATGTATTTTTGTTGGACTGGTATAGGCTATGTTTTGTGGTGCTTTGTGGAGCCGAAACCTGCCAGAGATTTTCAACATGTCCCACAAAGTCTTTTAATATCCCCCAGTAAAAAGGTGTCAACTCGCCGCTTTCAATCAAGGGTGGATATATTCGGCTGCAGGTTATGTGTGTGGGCGACTGAAGCAACAGCAATGTTTTTACTCCATATACAACCTGTCGTGTCTGTCTGCATCACATTCAGGTCGACTGAGGCTGCTGTCAGTGAAGAGACTGCTTTATCTGCCCCCGTTATGAGGCAGGGAGCAACACATGCAGAGCAATACTGGCATCAGACAATACAGTCCTACAGAAATAACTGAGAAACATAATTATAGGAATTACACATTGCATAAGTGAGATGTATACATATGCTAGAGGGCAGACGCAAATACATACACCTACATGTTTTGGCTTGCACTTCCTCAACATTTATTTTGAGAAGTTGTGAGAGTGATTAAAGCATTTTATTTAATGTGTCCGTTTTGTGTTAAATGTGGCTTAAATTGTGGAGAAATTGTCACAGGTACTTATGGCTTGTGTTTCTTTTTTTTTTAAACATGATTCGATCAGTTGTTGTACCTGCATATTTTCAGTTCACATCCATGGTCTGGTAATGATAAATGGCAAACTTATTGTATATTTAAGTGCAGGTGAATTAATGCTTTTTTCCTTTTAGTACTGTACATTAATAGGTAGCTAGAGAAAAATATTACCACACTATACAAAAACAAACCAGGTACAAGTCTATGTCTCTGTTCCATTCTCACACCATTTCTGAGTGCAGTTGTGCCATCATCAGGAAAGCTCTGACATTTTGGCAAACTTTCTGTGCTTTCATAAAAAAGACAAATTCAAGTTTTTAGCTTTAGCTTAATTCTTAGCCTGACCACTGCAAGCAGGAAAGGCTAGCCTCCAACAAAAGAGGAAAATGATACCTTTAGAGAGTTATAAAATTGTATTTTTTTGTCATGTTGTAAATTGTTAGTTCACAAATAGCCAGCAACACATCCAAGAATCACAAAGGGTTCTGTTTCGAGTCAGGAAAGTGTGTGAAGTAGGAAACTAAACTGTGAGGTTAGGATTTCTGAGATTTTGTGTGTGGTGAGCAAACCAAGCTGTTGTTGGTCGATAATTAGCTCCAATGGGTAAGGTAGCTTCTCGATACACCACAATGTGTTGGTCTCTATTAAAACCAGTCTATAAAACTAGAAGATACCAACTTGTGCAGGTATGAAAGCAAACAAGGATATTTCAGAAACTGTAACAGTATTAGTTGAAGCTCTGTAAAGTTTCTGGTAGAGTAGCTAGCACTGCTGGAAATATCTTACTGTGAGAAAACATTGTTTTCCCAGTTACTTGTGGTAATAAAGAAAATTACAAAACCCAACAAAATGGCCAAAGTACATTGCTAATGGCTGTTTTTAACAGTGGAAAAGTATTTTCATTTAATGAACAAGCTCATTTACTTTTGTGACCAGTCTGATAGCATTTTCATCTCTTCATGACTTTTTAAAAGTAACCATTAACAACCATTTAATATACACACCATACTGTAAAAAAGAGCACTGTAATCAAAGTATCTATCTGTTAGAAAGTCTGTTCATTTAACTGCAGTGTGTGTGAACAAATTGTAAAGCTTTGTTCCTCTTCCTCTTGCCTTCTGCTCTGCAAAGCAAAGGACATCTGTGTATCTGTGTGCATGAAAGCGAGCCCTGAGCTCAGGTTTTTTTTGTGTGTGTCTTACCACATGGCGTGCATGTATGTAGGGGGAAGACGTGGACTGCTGACCGGTGTGCAGTTGTATGACCTCATTATCCTCTCTGCTAACAGGAAATTGCGGAACAAGCTGGCCACCAGCAGGTCCTGACGAAACAACTTCTGGAACAAATCTACAGACAGAGACAGAAGAGAAATTATCCATCACGTCAGAGACATAAAAGGGGCATCCAATTAATAAATTAACACAAAGACAGGATTACAAGTGAGGAAAATAGGGCACTGAATGAGTGAATGAAAAAAAAAAAAATCAAACTAGAAAAAAGAATGCTTACAGAATATACAGGACAGTGATATGCAGATTAAAGCGTTGGGTCGCGGTCACATTTTCATCTTTTCATCAGCTCATTAATGTATTCACTAATTCACTTTAATGGGGCCGGGCCAATCCCATGCCAATCTCTGGCTTATGATTATGATTCCTCTGTTTGTGTGTGAGAGACGGTGTGTGTGTGTGTGTGTGAATGCGTCGGGGATATTTTATGATAGATAGTGTCTGACAACTCCTGTGCCAGCTGTTAGTGTTCAGCTGTTTAAATGTTGAAGTGTTTGTGTTAGTGTGTATAAGTCTGAGACGAAAGTGTGTGTGTGTGTGTGTGTGTGAGAGAGAGATTTGGATTAGGTGTGCAGTGCCTTCATTACAGGGATTCTCTCTGATGTGGGCTGCTTCATTAACAGCAGAGCCCTGGGGGTTTAAAAGGCTTTGGCAGCCATCAGCATTGTCACATTGCTATTCTAGCTGGGATACAGTGTGTCTCAAGGGAGTCTGAGTGTGTGTGTCTGTGTGTGTGTGTGTCTGTGTGTGTGTGTGTGTGTGTGTGTGTTTCATACTAGGGCAGGACAGGACAGCTGAGCAATGAGAGAAGTTATGTGCGCTGCATGCAAAAGGTAAATACATGTCAAAAAAGATCATGTGTGTATATTCTCATGTGGTCAACTGAGTGTGTGGGGCAGCATATGTGTACTCACTATGTGTATGCATGTGTTGTCACCATACTGTACAGAGTATTGCTTGAGTGTGTCTTTGTGTGTGTATGTATACTTGCTTTTACTGTACGGTTGCCAAATTCTGGTTAAAATGATATCCCCAATTACTGTGCTACACTCAAAACACAATTAATCTCCATTTGAGGAGCAAACCTGCACTAACTGAACTTCTGGCATTTTATTTCATCATCTACACTGTTTTCAACAACTAAGGATGTTCTTAAAGTTTTAGTATTGCTGATGCTTCACTAAAGTGCTGTTTTTATTAAATGCCATTATTTGGGCTCTCAGTGGGCAGAATCATTGTCATGTTCAAATAAGGATTTTACATGTCAGTGTAGCAGAGATGTCTTCACAAGTTTGTCTTTCCTCCACTTCATTTTGCCAGATTTCTTTTTAGCAATGTCAAAATGCTCCCAGATCTCACTAATTAACTTGGGGAGTACATTGTTACCATAACCAACAGAAATGATGTCCAAAACTACATTAGAAAAGCCCGAAGTTGTAATAACGTGGAATTATTCTGCAATATTGGTAACTATGGTAAATAAAATGGTGCATCCCTGGTGTATGCCTGCTTGTGTAAAGCCTCACCTCTGGGCAGCACGTTCCAGGCGATGGTGTCGGTGATGGCTGTGAAGATCCAGTTGAGCTCTCCAAGGGGAGTGCGCCTGTCGTTGAGCCTGCCAGGGATCCTGCACCACACACAACACAACACAGATGGCACTGTGTCAGCCGCGCTCACTGTATGTCACATAGTTGACTCAGAGCACAAAGTGGCAACTGCTCAGTACTATCATCACAACACATCTGAAGACATTTACATTTACAGGCTCTTACACATAGAGACTAACAATGAGTGCAAGCGCAGTTTGAATATTTATGTGCGCTTTTACATTCATATGTGCAGAGGAGCTACTATAGGCTGCAAACTAAGATGCAGAACAGCAGACACAAGCAGAGAAAACTGTAGTTCTGCACAGATTAAATGGGAGATTTACATATACAGTAGAGTTGTTTCAGGTGATGTAATGTAACAGCTTCATCTGGGCTTTCTCAACAGAATTAAGCAGACAGGAATACATTTGTGTAATGATTCGTCCTGGACATTGGAAATCTTAGCAGTCACATCTGTAGGGTTTCCCCGCATACATCTGATTGTTGAGGAGTTTGGCTGCACCAGCTAAACTGTAGAACAGTTCCACCAACTCCATGAGAAATATGAAATTTTTAGAAAATAACATCTCAGAAACCAAGAGGGAAAAAGCAAAGGCACCATTTCACAGAAAGGCTGCATGTTTATGTAAAGCTATTGTTTAGACTCTCACCCTGTAAACTTATCTTAAGAGCACCAGCTGCCAGGTCAGCAAACAGCAGTCAGTACTTCTTTCTATTCCCCAATTGGCTGATAATCTTAATAGTCTTATGGGGAATCTATTTTGATTATAATTTATGGCACTTTGCTAGTTAGCCACACTTTGGAATATTGACCATATCCCATACCTCTTTTATCCAAGGTATTTTAATCTTTTCATTTTAATTGCTGGTTTATTTTGTCATCCAAAGAAGAGGAATCACTTGCAAGGCGTTGTCAACCTCAGCTCTAAAACTGTTGGTAAAACACACAGATCTTTAAACAGGCCCTCAAAATGATCATATCAAGGAGGTGGAAGAGATGATCAGTTTATTCTCTGTATAGATTAATAATTGAAATAAAGAAATAAAACAAGCTGCTGTGTGTGGCTAGTAGCTGCATGATATTAAAAATGGACACTTTGTCCTTTAAAAAAGCCAAGAAATAACTGTGTAAATGGGCAGATAAAGATACAACTCAGACAGACAGTACAGGACAGTAAAAGCTTACGGATAAAGACAAGACCACCTAAACATCATCATGTTTGATGATTTCCATATTGAACATAATGTACCAGATTGACCAACACCTCTGGCAACAGTGTAGAGATGGACATGAAACATGGGGGGAGAAAGAGAATGACATGAAACTGAAATTTAACAGGGAGACTACGGTTATGTGGTATGCACCTTAACCATTAGGCTACCAGTATGTCTTTTGTATAATTCTTCAATGGATTTCCAAAGAGCCAATGACAATACATCTGACAATACAAGCTGTTGTGTTATTGTTATTCTCCTCCTTATGTGCCAATACTATCTTATGCTTTAGTTCAAATGTGCCATTATCACCCCCACAACTTTTGTTAAATTTGCAATGATGGCACACTACTGTATTAAACGTGATTTTATTACATTACGATGATTATATAAATTTCTTTTGAACATACATATTTCTTGTCTTGATTGTAGTGAAAGAACATCTCATTACTGAGTTGAACATTCAGCAGTTGCCCAATGATATCAGAAGTATAGAAGCATCTTTTCTTAGTCTTGACCAACCCGTGGCACACTCCTTTCAAGTAGCTAACATGAGCGTGCTCAGACTTGCTTACAGCATCTCCTCTGACACCTTGCATCTTTTAAATGGAGAATATCAACTTCTGCCCTCTAATAGGTGATTTAGAGTCCCTCAATTTATATGCAGCATGCTGAAGAATTCAGTCTATCCTGTTTCTAAACCAAGATCGGTGTGCTGCTGAGATCTAAATCCAGAGGATATCATGTGATATGTATGACTGTCATGACCGTTTGATGTGTTTTGTACATCTATGAAAAGTGTCATACGTGTAACTGTGTGTCTCATCTGTGTGTCACTACATCACTACAGTACAGTATGTATGTGTATCTGTAATGTGCAGAGGAACTTGAGGCATGTAAACCGATGCATCATACATCCATTTTCACAGAAACTCCTCTGCTTATAGTCTGGCACTCGAAATCGGAGAGGAGTGATTCTATGACCGGAGAGTGGGAGCACCATGGAAATGAGAGTGGGGAAATCTCTTCCAGACAAAGCCCAAGATGGTTTGACAGTAATCACTGTAGCAAATCCGAGAAAATTACCTTTACCACACCTAGCTGTCTGCCTTTTAATGAACACTGTGTAAAGCAGTGAGAGAAGACAGGGAATGAAGGCAAACACTGGCTGGCTCACAGATATTACAGTTAATGTGAGCATGTGAGTCATTTGTGTCTGAGGGAAGAAAAAGAAAGGAATATGCTTTAATTTAATGGGAAAAAATGTAATGAGAAGTGAAGATAAATGAGATAAATCACTGCTAAGCACTTTTAAAACTAAGTATAACAGCTAGCAATGCTACATCCAGGCAAGAATGTATTTCATTGTCTGAAAGCAGGCTTGGTAGATCATTTGTGTTGGCGACAGACATTGGACCAACAGATCATACTGTAGCTCAAATGTAACGGCTCCTGTACACTGTGTGATTTCAGGCTATCGCAGATGAAAGTTGTCTATGTGAGAGAAATGTGGTGAAATCTCTAGTCAGTAATCCAATATGGTGCTCCTACTGTCAGACAGTCTACAGACAACTAATTTTGAGCTTTGGTGACCAAAGACAGTCTGCATTACAATTCTGATGTGTCAGAAATGTACAGAAGCACCAAAAGCCAACAATCTGACCTTTGCTACAACATATACTGAATGGTTACCATGTCAATCTGACATGTCTCAAAGCTGATATCATACAGTCTGACAAAAATTGCAACCAAGATTCAGGACCCTTCTCTGGCCAATTGTGATTTTTTTGTGCTACAGCAATTTCTGGTCTCATATTATGTTACATAATGGACCACCATGTCCAGTGGTCATCATGTTTTCTATGCGTAATGATACGTTATTGTAAATGGAATCATAAAGATTATTAATTATAAAGATTCCATTTACATTTACATTACATTAACACAGTAGCTACATCAACCATTATAAAAACCTGTAGTAACATAAATAGAATAAAAATTGTTTTCTATTGTTTCAGCTGTGTCTTCACATTAAAAACCAAAACCTTGGCATGTTTTAAACAACCTATAAGGCTGTGTAAGAAGTGCCAGTTTCACTGTGATAAACATGGTGGGTTGACACACTCAGTGATAATATTCAGTACTAAAAAATTTCCCCAATACCACACTGTTTCATGTGTGCCCCATGATATAATCATCTTGTTATCTCAAGATAGTAATTTTTGTTTTACTGAGATAGTTAGCTCTTTAACTCGAGGGTTAATTAATGAGATAATTGACCCTTTATCACAAGAAAACAACTCTGTTGTCTGAGATAAGTTAATTAAAGGGGACTTATTATGCTTTTCCTTATTTTTTTTCATATACAGTATATAATGTTACAATGTCGGATGTTAATATTTTCCCTGTGAGCAAAAAGCACCGACTCCAGACTGCTCTGAACGCTCAGCTTCATCAAACATCATCACTGTGACTGTTTCTGCTGGTACTATTCCTCCCTGAATTATTCCTGACTGATCCGCAGAACAAACTGCTCCAAATATCTCCATATGTTGTTGTGTCGACCGGTTTTTATTGCAGAATAGCAGCCGCCAACGAAGCTCTGCTAATTCAGTGAGGAGGTTTCATTTCCTCTAAATTCACAATAAAAGTCTCCCGTTATTTTGTCACTTAAAAGCATTTAATATGAAGCAGTAAAGGAGGAAATGCTGGGTTTTCATCAGCAGTAACTTAACGTGACTCTAATACGGCTGCCCCTCGCTAGGCTTCCTGAAGCTGGGGGGGTCTTAATGAGCTAAGACTGCCCGTTAAGAGACAGAGGCTGAACTGAAGGGCTGCATAAAGGGCTAATATAAGATAAATAAGGAGTTTTTTGACCTGTGAATCATGCTAAACTACTCTAGTCCTGCAATAAAAATATAGAGCTGGAAATGAGCATAATAGGTCCCCTTTAACTTGTGGTTTTGTGATAACAGGACATAAAAACATAACTAATCAAAATCACTCTTGGCCTCTTTAATCATGTGGGAATGCAAAATTTGGAGGGAAAAATAAAAAAAGCTTAGCATGACAAGCTCAAAAACATAGTTATATTTACTTCACTGACACTGACATCCTGAAGTATTTTCTCCCAATTCTCTCCCTGCCCCACAAATATCATCACCCACTGTCACTTCTAAACATTTCTTTTCCACTGTGGAGCACTGCCAAGAGCATGTTTTGTATCTTCAGATGGAAGAATGAAATATAGTTAGCATTATCTGACAATAAATGACACACTATATAATAATACATAACTTACTCAGTGCTTATCAATTTAAAGAAACCTTTAGAGTACATTCATAATGTCTAATCATCACCAAAGTTTGGCTGCTGGCATGTAAAGTCAATCAGTGTGCAATAAATGACTTATAACTACACACAGAGCATCTGAACTTTTCCTGACCTAAACCTCCTGTATCCACCTCTAAGTGACAAATAATTGCAGCTGTGAAGCTCCTGGCAGGTATAAGCCCACTGTATAACTGTGAGGGCTGGCAAGCTCCTGAGCACTTTGAGTGCTTGCCAAAGGTGGTTGGCAAGTCAGCACTAAGGATGAACACTCAGTAGTTCATATCTTTCTCACTATCCAGTGTAATATATGTGAGGAGGGAAAAAGACAGTGTATTGGTGGGTGAGTGGACAGATAAAAGAATGAACCACTGAACAGGCTGGAGAAATGCCCTCAAAGGTGTTTAGGTTTGTGTCATTGATCAAAATAATTGTTTTACCTATTTATTCTGTGCTGTATTATCCTGTTTCTTCACATACAAGTAAACCTCTTTTTTATTTTTTATTTAGTGAAGCACCTTGTTATTTGAGGAGTGCTATGCTATGAGTGGCTATGTACTGTTGTACGTTTGTTTTTAGTTACTTGGATTGTGAATCTAAGATGCACAAATACAAAAATGTTTAGTTTGCTGGACAGATTGTGAAGTTTACTCACACGTCAGAGCAGAAAATACATACCGTTTGATCACATGTTAGGCCATGTTCAACCCAACATCAGGACTTGGTTAAAAAAATTCATCCAGGGGTTAAGGTACTAACCCATGGCCTGCAACATCCTCTGTTTATGTTTGGCAAGAGTGATTTTTTGCATGTTGTTTCCTATCTCTCTCTCCTCTCATTTCCTGTCATTTTTCTATTTTCAACGATCTACTAGGATCTACATTAAATATGTAATATGTTCTTGACCAGTGAAGGTCTTGTCAACTTTGTTATGTGCATATAACACAATAACATAAATACAGAGGGACACAACTTACTTTCCAAACAACTACAACAACAATACAAACACCTACAATACTCTACCCCAAATTTTATAAAAACAGTAGCCCCTAACATTAATCACTATTTTACAAAGCCTTGAAATGGAAGGTGGTGGTGGATGTGGCCTTGGTTGCTGCTCCATAGCAGACTCTTCTCTCTAACATCTCTGTGGAACATGGGCATGAAGTACATCCTCACAGGATCAATAAAGTTTCTCAACAGTATTATTAATGCTGAGGTGCCATCACAGCGATATGATTCCTTCAATATAAAGCCCAACTCCAGAGACCCCCCGGTGAATGGAGCACAGCTGGGTTTCAGACAATGAGGAGGCAGCCCTGTCCACTGGGGGGGAGACTCACTGTGTAGAACTCAGAGAGAGGCTGTGAATAGAGATCAACTCACGACACTTGTGTCAGCCATGTAAGATGAAAGAGAAGGGATGAGTGTGTGAAGGAGAGACTGGTGTATGTGCGACTGAGCATGAGGGAAGACAGTGAGAGATACTGTAGCTTGAGAGGGATCGAGCGAGTAGACATGTGAGTGTATCGCAATCAGGTAAAATCCACATGCGCTCTACGTCGTGACTGTCTTATCTAAAAGGCTATTGTGAGTGGATACAGCCAGAATGTGTGTTGGATGTATGTGGGAAGCAGAGACAGAAGGGTGCACAGATGGAGAAGAGACAGAGGAATTATCAAATTAATAAACAAATCAACAGCATACAAATACTCAATGCTGACATTATGCTGAAAACATTTTCCAAAAAAATGTCTAATATTACAAGGACGATGAGTGTTTGTTCGATACGATGAGTGTTTGTTCGATACGTTCCTTCCAACTGTGTATGGCCTTTAGAAGCTATGAATACATGCCCAATGAGTGTTCACAGAGTGTGATGCCCATTAGCTGTTTGCTCATGCTCATGTCCATGTGTGCAATCAGGACACACACACAACAAAATGATGACAAAGGAAAAATGCTCCTTTGAATACTATCTGAGACACATTTTCAAGGCTTAACAATAATGAGCTGCCCTGCATTTCTTTGTTGAAGCCTCCGAAGAAAAGCAACGTGGTTCGATTTTTGTGTTGTTGTTGCTAAGATACCACAAATTTAGCTGACAACTATCTGCCATTTCTTTGTTAGGTGTCCTACAGTTACATTATCATTTCAAACTACAGGAATGATAGACAGTACAGATAAAAATAAGGCTGTCAGAAACTCAACGTACAGCACAGATTAGCTGTCAGTAAAGACAATGAAAGAGAAAGACAACATCTTCCAAAAAAATTAAGCACAGACACTGAAAAATGTGAATTTACTACAATACATCCTCTACAACAAGTTGTTCATGCTGAAAAATATCAATTTGTGATTCTCTGTGTATTCCAGAAGTGTTTGTGGTTCCTCCTTTTGTTGTACAGCATGCTTTTGTCAAACTTGTCAACACCCTCTTCAGTTAGTGAAGTTTTCTGCTGCTCATTCCTTCTTGCACTAGAAGTATCTGGATATTTGATGTCACATTGCGCACTTTTAGCCAAGGATCATAATAATATAATCCCAGAATTTAAAGTTACAATGCCAAAATCTGTGTTTTAAGTGTGAATTGTTTCTTATAGTACTAAAAATGTACAACTTTTGGAAATATCTGGCTCTGCAGTTGCTAAATTCTCCGCTACGTTCACCAGCTGGTCACTTACATTGTCTGTCTACTGTTTGCTGATGAGCAGGTAACGCTGGTAAGCTTAGAGTCATGTTGTGACTGGAAAAGTGGTTGATAAGATCGGAGTCTGTGGTGCAGAAAACCAAAACAATTCGCTAAAAGAGGCCAAAAGAGGCTAAAAAGCCCAGCAGGGCTAAGGGGAACTGTAGAGTCGGGTGGCAATGCTCTGTGGGTTCAGCAATACAAGCATCACCTTTTTCATTACAAATAGTCATTAGATTGATTGTTAATATGAAATGATTTATAAGCACAGCTTTAATAACATCTGAATTCATAAATTTGAATCATCTTCACGACACTTCTAGTCACACAAAGTGCTATTTCTGTGATATTTCCTGTTTTGATGAAGCGTCCCTTGAAAAATGCTCGACTTTGGCACTTGACTTTAGTTAGAATGCTGGCCCAGCCTCATAGAACAGAGAGGTGAGGCGGCGAATTAGTTACGTGCCATTTATCTTTTATGAGCTCTGAGGCCATCCATTATTTAACTCCGGCGGACATCAGCTGAGTCAACATTTAGCCCGCTGTACAACACGCTGGACATGCAATGAAGAAAAAGAGCAACTTAAGCATCAGGGATCCCCATGCTCATGTTCAGGGCAGCTGAAACCTTCAAGACCAAGAAGAAAAGCCCCTCTGTGCCATTAAAATTACTTTTCTCTTAATACTTAATTTGTGCATTTTAGTGTATTAGAGCATTTATTTTATTATTTTATTGTATTTAAAGAGACCATATTATACCCCTTTTCCACAAGTTAACATAGTTCCCTGGGGTCTTAATAAAATGAATCTGACATGCTTTGGTCAAAATACAACAAGGGTCAAGCACCACTGCAGCCTTCTTATCCTGTCTAAACAGCTCCTTTCAGAACGGCCAGTTTAAGTGTAAATCAACTTAGATTTTGCTGTGATTTAATTGCAATAAACAGATCAAAAGGATGCCAAAATAACTACATCATGATGTCCATTTGTAAAAGGCTTGAATTCATCCTTTGTCAAGTTTGTCCGCAAGAAGACACGCAAACAACTGTTAAAATGCTTGTTTTTTGAACAAAGTTCAGATTGATCAGAGCTATGTTAACATTGTAGCTGCTCCATCCATTCTCAAAATAATGTAATCTAAAGGCGTAAATACGGCAGTAACGTTATTGTTTATACATATAGATATCTACATACTGTGTAACTTTAAAATTACATAAACTCACCGGCAATTAAGATGTCTATTACTGATGACATCAGCAGAGGTGGTGCCTCGGCAAGCAGCGGCTCTGTCCCCCGGTCCAGCCCCACAATACGCCATATTTTTCACCCTTAGTTTAGTTTAGCCTAGCTTAGCCCCATGTGATGTCAGAAGGGGCATCAAATCTGAATGGCTTGTTGAATTACATGAGTACAGAGAAAGCCAGCCCACACTAAACTGACTGGGTGGTCTTACTTCACAGCTTGTGTGTTAATAGGCACATCGGAGACCCAAATACATACACACAAGCACTGAAAAAGTGAGTTTTTCATTATATGGCCCCTTTAAATGTTAATTTTCTCCTGATGGAACATAACGCAGACTTTTTTGTAATTCTTGATGTTTTTTTGTTTTTTTTAGATTAATTTTCACCATCAATATTTTTCTTTTTTACATCAATTCAAGGTCATGTATCTTACTGAGTATCTACCGGTTTTCAATATTGTTTGGAATCAACATTTGAAATCCAATTTCAGGAGAGCGTGAAGAGCAAGAACTCTTTCTCTTAACCTTAGTGGCTTGTTATTAGTATACAATCCTGATGTGTTTATGTCTGAATCAGACAGCTGACACTGTGATACTAGAGCAGAGCACAGGATCTTATAAAACATAGCAGAATAGCCGGGGTATGACTGGTTCACCTCGCAGTCTCAAGGAATTTTTTCGTTGAAGTGAAACAGTTTTTCAGTAGTCGTGGCAGTACATTTTGAGAAGCCGTTATAGGCCTTGAACCTACAATGTAGTGGAATTATACTGAGTGTTTCTTTCGCATGCATTGGTTTAGAGCTGACTTCATCCAAGCACTGCCAATGATGGTTAGTGACTGTAGCTTTGTATTCAGATCACAGTTTGTTTGTCTTTGACAGGAACCATTTTGAATTTCATTCTAAGGTGACAGACTGACTCTAAAACCGTTGTTAAACTGTGACGTCTTTGATGTTTCTGTTCAGTGCTTCACTAATGCTGAACAGGAGAGATCAGGTGAGAATGCATTTCCCAACACCGTTTCTGACGTAAACTAGTGTGACGTTTGTGGGTGTTAAAACTCTCCTTACAGCCAGCGGGTCATAAATTACTTTTTCCTCTGCACAGAAGCCCATTCTTTATTCTGTCAAAACAAGTGATAAAAGATGAAGAGAACATAAGAGCTTGAGCATGAATGGAGAGCTTCAGAGTTGTCAAACCCACCAACTGATGCTGGTGAGGTTGAGAAGGGAGAATTCAGAAAATGAGTGAAAGACAAATGGAAAAAGGCCTTATTTCTTCAAAGGTGTTTGTCATCGCTCTAGTGGTTTCCCATCCTGCCTTGGGAGCCACTAGGCAGTAGCTATACCTACAGTACTTGAGCATTTCCTGTGTAATACTTATCGACTGGAGAGAAGTGGGGTTTGACAGGAGAAGAAAAGCAATAGGGGAAATGATGTGGAGAAATAACAAGATGAAAGAAAAACTGGAAGCAAGTGAATGAGATTAATAATTAGAAAGATAATTAAATGGTAATAGAAGGAAGAACAATGTCAAAGATGATGTGGAGAGGTGAAAAAGGTGAAAGTTGTGGATAATCCTTATTTATCATGTAGAAACATGGGAAACAAATCAATAGTTGTGAGTCACCCGCCCAAAAATGATCCAGCTACTAGTCTGCACCTCTCTATGTGCAATTACTGCGACTCTGAAAAGGCCTTAACACAATGGGTAGATGCATCACTTCTACTTCAAGATATTATATGTGACACATGAAGAAATAAATGAAAAGTGAAGTGTGAGCCAAATCCTTCCTCATTCATTAGACTAGAACACAGAAAAATACAACTAAAGAACAGACACTAACAAAAAAAATTCCAGAGATAATGGAAATTCTTAAATAAAGTGCATTAGTTAAATACAACAACAGAGTGATCCCATACTCACCAATCCGCTGCTAGAAATTTTCATTCAATTATTAATTTCAATTGCTTCTCCTTTGCCATTACTTGGATCAGTGTTAAGGTGCTATCAATGAAACTCAATGCTGTCGGTAGATGTTTTAAAGTAAAGGTCTACTGCAAAAGGAGCTGATTATGCTAAACATCAGTGCAGGAAGGTTTAGATTTCATTAACAGAAGCTAAATACCGAACAAAAAAAACAACAAAGTACAAGTGACTGGAATTAATTACTGAGAGAGAAAGGTTGATTAGTAAGTATAAAATGTCTTTGTTGCTGTGTTGCTGTGGAAGTGTACATTATTCTCAATTTATGAAGATGATGGGTAAACATGGAGGAAACGTTGATTTGGCATTAACAGTAAATGGCAACAACAGCAAATTAAAAGGCAGCAGATCAAAAATGAGGAAGGCCTCTTATATTCTATACATATATAGATACTATGAACATCTGAAATGAACACATGTCTCTAATATAAACTTATTTCATATAAAAGTTCTGGCATCCTTCTACAGTTTAGATAAATGAGGCTACAATTTGAGAATTTGCAGTAATATCAAAACTACTTCTGTTCACTTGACTGAGGTGAGGGATTAGAAGTATTTTCTCCAAACTAGAGCAGGTAAAATGTAAGTTTTGGCAGAAAAATAAAAGTGCGTCATTTTGGGACAGCTCCTGCTAACAGGAGTCGGAAGCGCCACAAACACACACACAGAAACAAAGACACATACAGACACACCTGAAAACAACTCTCGAAGACACACAGGACATAGAGGAGCAGATAAGCTCACAATGTCTCTGCACAAACCCTCAGCCAAAAACTAATTAAAGTCTAGTGGAAGATACAGATGCGCGGGTACTGTTCGTGCATGTGTGTTTGTGTACGAGCCCTAACAACCTGTGTCGTGTAGGCTGAAATCATAGCTTGATCAGGTGAAGAAAAACGATTATTTAACTTTAACAAACAGACTGAGAATCATCGTAAAGAGCCTGTTGAGACACTCTTCAACTTTGGCGCTTGGAGGTGTTTTCCAACAACATATATTTTTTCTGCTTTTAAGTCACTTACTATTTCTAAATCTAAGTCTCCTCAGTTTATGGGCGTCATTTAACTCTCCCCCGCACGTAAGGGGAAGAAAAGAAAAGCCACCCCCGATGGTTCTGTGAAACTACTAAAACTTTAAAACTTTATAGATATGACATCCATATTGAGCACCAATATCAATCTGAGAGTGTGTGCCTAAGAGCGAGAGATGTTCCATGCTCAGACGGTCGGCACCCGCAGGTTTATTGAAGAAATGTGGAGCTTTAAATCTGCCAAACTACTGCTGCTTTGGCTGTGAGGGGGAAACAAAGGCAGAGAATTATACCTGCAGGATGGAACAACAAAGAGAGGGCTGACAATAAGGAGGAGACAGTAAGAGACACAGACAGGAAGACAGGCAAAGAGAGAGAGACAGACATGAAGAAAACAGAATAATGATCTCTCTAGACTGTGCCCTCCTGAGAGAGAGAGAGAGAGAGAGAGAGAGAGAGACAGTGAGAGGGAAAGAGCGGCGACAGAGTGATTTGTTTGTGTGTGTGTTTTTAATATGGCTGTGGAGTGCCACTTACTTCTCGATGAGGTCTAACGTCACCCCTGGCACCAACTTGGCACTCTTCTGCATACAAAACCTTGAAAAAAAAAAAAAAAAAAAACAGACAGGGAAAAGTTGCTGATGAGGGTTGGGAGGAGAACAAGAGGTGCTCAAAGACTAGACAAAG
The DNA here is from genome assembly GCF_910596095.1 of Thunnus maccoyii. Taxonomy (NCBI): domain Eukaryota; kingdom Metazoa; phylum Chordata; class Actinopteri; order Scombriformes; family Scombridae; genus Thunnus; species Thunnus maccoyii. The sequence continues at coordinate 25,850,233 of NC_056534.1, forward strand.
CAATAAAAACGTTTGGCCTCTACAGTACAGATTTTATGACCTACAAGAGAAACAATCAACGGGTAAAACACTCGAATGAAAAACGAGAGCTTCAAACATTACAACCACTGAGCACTTTGATAAGTGTATTTTGGCTGAATTAGAGTCAAAGGGGAGGGGGGCGGGCAGCGGGAGACACAGTCATATTTCTGAAATGTCTGGCATGGGGGTTATTGTTTACTGTGCCTGGTTAGCTCCGACAGGTCGGGCCAGCTGTAAGTAACAGCAGGTTGGCAGTCAGAGGCTCGACAGACGTGAGCGGAGGCGCTGGAGCTCACAGCGAGTTGTCAAACACCTGGAGGAGAGCAGGTGTGTCTGTGTGTGTGCATCAACTGCAAGGAACATAATATGAAGTAAGGTGACACTACATTGCCTTAAATTTTAAGTAAACTGATGTAGTACTGAATAGTTGGTTTAATATGCTCATTAGTTGTTGCAGTGCAAAACTCACTAGGTCAACCTGACATAACTTCTTATAATTAAAGATATATTGATGCAATTATTTTATTTTATTGCCACTAAACTAAACATATAGTACCAGTCTAAAGTTTGGATACAGACTTTTGGACCCTACTGTATGAGTGAGTGTGTGCTGTACGAAAGTTTTAGGCACTAAAAATAAAGTGAGAATACTTACAAAAATATTGCTATAAATTGTTTTAATTTATCAGTTAACTTCTTACAAAGTTGAGTAAACAGCGGAAACCTAAATGAAATCAATATTTGCTGTGAGCAGCTTTGCCTTTAAAACAGCAGCAGTTCTCCTTGGTTCACTTTAACACAGTTTTTCATGGTAACTTGCAGGTAGGTTGTTGTAACCATCCTGGAGAAAGAATGTTCTTCTGTGGATTTATTATTTAGGTCATCTCAGGTGCTTCTTCATGTAATCCCAGATTGACTCCATGATGTTGAGATCAGGGCTCTGTGGGGGCCATACCATACCATCTGTTGCAGGACTCATCATTCTTCTTGTTGCTGAAAATAGTTCTTTATGACTCTAGCTGTATGCTTGGGGTCATTGTCATGTCATGAATAAATTATGGACCGATCAGACACCTCCCTGATAGTATTGCATAATGGATAAGAATCGAAACATCTAGGGTGCCTAAAACTTTTGCACAGTAATATATATATATGTATATGTACACACACACATCCTGTAGCTTTGAAATGTAGTTTTGAAAAGCTGCCAGCTTACTCCTTCGCAGTAGTGTTGTTTTACGTTCATTTACAGCTGCCTCTGCCAGCTGCAGAAACAGTTGACCAATCATATCAGAGCTTTGAAGATGGGATTAGAAATGGGGATACCGTCTTCCTACATAGCTACCTAGCTACATCCATGAAAAATACTGTGGTTACAGAAAAGCCCATGAAAGGGACTGTAGCTGAAGAGGTTGTTTTAAGTTCACATACAGAAATACAACTCTTATTGGCTTATCAGTTGGCATATTTCTTCAATCAGCATGATAAATGTGAAGTTAACTGCTCCCAGCAAATGCTACCACAGCTTCTATGTGAGCTGCACTGGATCCATCACTCACCCAACCAGAAATCTACCAACGTGAACCAGGGCTTGACAATTAATCGAAAAGTAACCAAAATCAACATTATGACTCCCAATTTTAGTCATATTGATATGTTCGATATATTCATTCCTTCATACAGAATGTCCACCTGCAGTTCAAAATGATGTAATTAACCATATTTGTGATCACAAAATGACGCATGCAGCTGGAGGAGGGTGCAGATGAGAACAAGCTGGTTAAAAAAAAAAGTTTTGTTGGTTATATGGAAACATGTTGGTTTCATTCAACACGATACAGGACGGAGCAAAGCCAAATGGAAATAAAGCTGGAAAATAGCAGAGTAGTGCAGTTTCTTTGGGAAATTACTAGGCTATTTTTGCAGAGGACTGCAGCTGTAGGCAGCAATTGCAGTGGATTCCAGTGGTGAGCAGGTTGTCGAAGATTAAAAGCTTCCTCTGGGAAGAAGCAAGCTACAAACCTTTCAGAGCCACCTTTCAAACATTTTCTGTGGAGTATTGCTGTTGAGTAATATTCAAACTACTCATTATTAAGGTTTTGTCTATATTTAAAACAGCAGTTAACAGTTAACACATGATCCCAAGATCACCTCACTACCACATGCAGCTGCTTTCCCGTCTCAGAACGGGTCATATGAATTATTATATTAGCAGAACAACTGAGGTTTGGAACATGAGGGATTAAGAAGAGTCTAAATCAGAGCTCCTGGTTACAAATAAACCTCACTAATAAACAGGATTTTCCATATTTACAATTTAAATGATTTCATAGAACAGTGTGATATATCTCATGATTATTTTAGGTCAATGACGGATCAGATTAGATTTGAGATCACCCAGCACAGAGACGTTCACTTGGGACAGGAAGGCTGATTGAAGGAGTAATGAGCTGAAGAAGACAGCCTGCTCTGTGGGGACCAGAAGAGACACTCTGCCCCCATCCCGCTCCTCCTCCACCCTCCCCACTCTGGGAGCAGTACAGTAGTTTCCTCACACAAGATCCACTTCATTTCCCTCCTCAAAGTTTAATATGTACACGCTCACTCCCACCCTCTCCTCTCATTGCCCACACACTCACTTTGTCTTATTCAGCGAACCAATTAAAGTTTGGCCACATTGCTCTCTGCTCGTAATAATCCTTCAATTTCCTCTTCATCTCTGCCCTCCAGCCCTTCTGTACTTCTGTCAACTGTCTGTGATCTCTTCAGCGTAGGAACGTTTAGTTCACCAGCCATAGTTGTTATATCCCAAAGTTCCCTTACAGAAAAAAAGGTTACTTTACTTTCAAAACAGTTAGAGGTGAGGTGAGTTATACGGATACAGTGTGCCTCACCTCTACCATCCATTTTCTGGGTATCTTTTATCGGGTTTCAAATCCCTTACTCCAAGACATAACTTTCCCCACATAATTTGGTACAGACATCCATGGTTCTAAGATGATGCATCCTAATGACTTTGGTGATCCCTTGATTTTTCATCTAGTGCCACCAGCAAGTAGACGTTTTCGCTTCAAAGTGAAATATATCACAAATTTTTGGATGGATTGCTATGAAATTTGGTACAGACGTTCATGATCCTCGCCAGATAAATTTGGTGATCCCCTGACTTTTCATTTAGTGCCATCATCAGATTAGCAGGCACATCCAAATGATAAATACCAGGTGCTGGACAGGAGAATATGTGATAAACGGAAAAATAGAAAAATAGAGTCCGCACACTTGATAATGCTCCCATGAACATTTATACTAATAAATGCATTATCTGGCGTGCAGACTCGTTTTTTCTGTTTAAATTTTCACTTTGTTCAGTGTTTTGGTATATCATGAAAAACTTGTAAAAATAATGACATTCCCTTCCGTAGCTGTATTTTACGTTTAGAGCCAATAGCAAATATTATCATGCTAACGTGCTAAAATACAATCAACCGAACCAAGATTTATACTATGTAACCTAAGAAAAATTACTCTTCCTTATGACAAACCTTTAAAATCTGTTTCATGACATAAATAGGCTGACATTAGCTACTATTACAGATTACATATCTGCAAATGTGTGGCTGACAGGGAGGAAAGATGGTCACCTTGCCAAATGTAAATTTAAGTAAATAGCAGTTATATATATGTGATCCTTACACTTTCCTGTTCAGCAAAACTGACCACTGAAACAGCTCTAACTACATCAATATTTATTTATTTTTTTTTTTCAAATCATTTGGCTCAAACATTGAATAAGAGGTTGACTTGAAAATCCATAAAGAAAATGATGTCCAGCTGTTTCTGGAAATCTTTCTGATTAAAACCAAAAGCAAGTTGTCCCCATCACCTCTGACTGACTGATGTTTATTTTCCAAGTTTAAGTCATGGCTGAGATGAATTATGAAGTTATATGTTTTCCTTTGAATAGTGTTGGTGTGAATTCCCCTCCAGACATGTTTTTGGACATATAAAAAACATCTACTGGAATAATAAATTGTGCCTGACATGTTTTCCATAAAACAAGACTAGGTCAAAACCTAGTATATGGATGGACCGTATATGGTCGATGTGTGAAATTGTGGCCAGTGTGTTACAGGGATAGTCAGTGGTAGTGTCTAGAATCTGAATTCCTGGATATTAAATGTTCATCTGCAGTTTTCTGTTGTGGACTCAGTAATATTTGTTGTTAAAGTGTACTGAATTAGCATCACATGACATGGTTAAGCTACGTTTGAGTAAAAAAAGGTTATAAATGCGGTTGTAAGAACAATACTCTCCACTCATATCTTGGGATGTTTGATTTGAAAGAGAACTTATTTTAATTGTAATTATAACTATTCTAAATATCTGTTAACTGTCCCCGCTCTTTCATCTGTTTCACTCTGCATTGAGTGTTTTGTCAGAGTGATGGTTATCTGCGGTGCTTTAACTGTGCGCTCTCCCTCATGCCTCTATGTGCCTTTTTTCTGCCTCTTTCTCGGTTGATGATCATGGAGGCTGTGGTGGAAATTATAAATGAAAGTTTTGACAGCATTTTGGGCACAAATTCAGGAGTCTTATTTCTGCTTTGTTACCACGCACCTTCTGAATTCGGCAGATATTTTCCCAAGGCCAGCGAGTTTTACGCAAGACCGGAGCAACAACAGATCTGAGACAATACAGTACAAGCCTTGATAAAAGCTCCCTCCACTGACCTCACAACTCTCATTCAAATCAGACATCAAGTCTTAGAAACTAACGTATAATCTGGTGTCAGCTTGTAGAAGGCCATTGTGATTCCTGCTTTGCTGTGCAGACTAAAGATTCACTTTTATCTTGTAGATATTCAGGGTTCCATGGATTGAAACATGCATCTGCATCCCTGCTTGATCCCCCTGTTGAGTTTGTCACAGGGATTGATAGATTGATACCCACTTTATACATAATTTAATATCACTTCTTATCACACACTAGACAACACATTTTCCATTTTAATTATTTACTTTTGGTCCCTGTCTCTCATTGCTAAGCAGTAAACATATTCACTTGCTTTGTTGCATTTGTAGTTTTGATATTGAAAAAAAAATAGTGTAAGCAAGCCAGAGGGGAATTGTTACAGTTCACGTTCAGACACTGTGATCGTAAGCGCTCACAGAATCACTTTCCTCTGATCACACTGCGTGATCGGAATGAAGTTTTTTATCATTTGAGAGAGCACAATAGAGTTTTTTCATAGGCAGATTGTGAATCAAAATAACTATAAATACTGATGTCACCAAACACTGCAAGTGCTCGCCATGCCTCCTCCTCCTCTGTCCTCTCCTCTTTCCTTCCTTATCTCTCCTCTCTTCAATGCCTGCGGGGATCTTGCATCTCTCTGTTCAGGGGTTGGATGGAAACACGCTCTCCCTGATGCAACCTCTACTATATCTATGCTCTGTTTATTTTAGCCCGTCTGTCTGTTCCTGCCAGACACCATTTTGAGTTTATCATCTCTGTTTATATCTGCAGCAAACACAGACAAAAACATAAACAAAATATTTAATCAGTGGTTCAAATGAAATTCAAGAGTCAACGTGGAACTGTCTTGGTTTGTACTGTATTGGGGAAAACAATGATATACCTCAAACAGCAAAGCGCTGACACATGACAATGCAGGTTTTGCACATCATGGCTTTCAGTCAATATGTTGCTGATCATTAAGACTTAAGAATAAGTTTTCCTGGTTACATTCTTCCCCCTCTTTGTTCCTGGAGTGTCAGGCACACTCAGGGCCTGTGCTTTTCTTTAAAGAGACAGCAATTCACACTGATGTCATGTGGGATCTCATTATTCTCAGGCAGTAGGAAGAACCTTTGAATTTAAGTGCCATGGATTACGTCACAGTCAGGATGGATCAGTTGTTGGATACAAACTCCCAATCCATGCATGAATTTGATCTTTTTTGGAATTCAAATTCTGCTCCCAGGCGTGATGGCAGCTTTAAGTGCTGGTGGAGAAAACCGAATAATCAATAACAATCACCACAGATGATGGGCTGAATGTGGAAGCTGAGAAAAAGTGCAAAAGGCTTTGACCTTGTGATTGTATTCTTACAATAATATTTTGCTGTCAATTTAATTAAATTACCTGATCTTTTAAGATTAACTAAATAGATATGAAAGTCAATTTAACGTTAGGTCAATTTGTAAATGGTAAATGGACTGCATTTATATAGTGCCTTTCTAGTCTTCTGACCACTCAAAGCGCTTAACAACATTCACACACACATTCATAAACTGATTTCAGGTGCTGCCATGCAAGGTGCCAACCTGCTCTTCAGAATCTAATCTAATGCACATTCACACACCGCTGGTGCAGCCTTCAGGAGCAATTTGGGGTTCAGTATCTTGCCCAAGTACACTTCGACACACAGACTGGAGGAGCCGGGGATCGAACTGCTAATCTTTCGATTAGCGGACAACCTGTTCTACCTCCTGAGCCACAGCCGCCTGGTCTCATAGTCAGCACATTTTCAGAACTTGTAATCATGAATTCTTGGCGTTCCCAGCATTTGAGTTAAAATTCTCTGTTTTCTAATTTAAAGAAATGTTGTTATGTGTCTGTCTCAGATGAGCCACAGAGTCCTTTCTCAGTTCAGGATCAGCACTGATCCTGGTTTGAATGTTACTACTAACAGTATAGCAAAAACAGTAATCTTAAGGCAGTGTGGTCCCTGAACGATCAGATGTGAAACTATTAGAAAAAAAACAGAACTGTAAATGTAGCCTAACTCTACCTCTTGTTAAAACAGCTACTCTGTTGTTGGCTAAATTAATCTAACTGTTTTTCTTAGAGCTGAACGAATCAATATTTATTTATATTACAGTGGGTCAAAAATTACAAATAGAGTGAAAAGTGTTGCTCATGGTGACAAACCCACAGAGAATTATTATCCAACCCTGCAATCCCACTCAGCTTGACGGAGCATTTTTCAATCTTTTAACTCTTGGTTTTGGTTTTCCGGATGCTCTCTCACCATCAACCTCGTTTCCAGCTGCAACAGGAAGCTGTTTTCAACTCAAAAATCATATTCAATAACATGAATAATAATGTTTATGTTAACCATATCAATTTTATAAGCCCATAATATGTTAGATATGTAATGTTCAGCTTGTTGTTTAATGTTACATGGCAAAACTATTGTTGGGAATAAGCTGCAAAAACAACGCAATGCCTTCATTTCAAAATGGTACATGGCTCCTGTGGGTTTTTGTAGCCGAATATATGTATAAAGGATTATAAGCAACAAAGGAGTATTTGGAGTATTTTCCACTTACTCATTGTTACATAAAGCTGATATCAAGCTGCTCATTAAGTGGCTGTGGACTCCTAAAGTCCAGTACAACTGCTGATTGTTTCTGAGCAAAATTTCAAATGATGATACATTATGATTAACGTTCAGGACAAATGTGAAGATGGAGAGGGTCCTGCTTGATCAGCATAGAAACATGCCCCATTAATGCTTTCACTTCTAATTAACATCAAAGTGTAGTGCTAGTGATATACTGTACACATTATGCTAATTAAAATACATTTCCTGAACATACAGGGATGTTAACCTTGCCTACGGCACTATTCAGTTTAAAAGAAGATCCACCTTAAAATTCACATGTTACTTCCTATAATATTGTACAGATCCATTTTAAAAAAAATTTTTTTTAAAAACCCAAGCAGCACAGACTCTATCGATGATGTCACCTTGAGACAAATCCTGGAGCGGCTCCGACAATGAATAATGGAACAAATGTTGAGACTCTATGACAGCAGCCATGGTGATTTTGCTGGAATATGAACACATTTACTGACTCACAGCTATAAGTCTGACATTCAAATTAAACTGATTTGGATGTACAGTAATAAGCAGATGCCACCTGATGACATTAAGTGTGTAGACTATTGTGCATATTGTGCATTGATAGAGACTCATTTGACCCTCCAAAATAACCTGAATATGTTCTGGTGATTGAATGGCTGTATTCACGGCTGTACGAGTGGTCACTGAATGGTTTGAGTATGAAAATGATGTGAATCATATTCTATAGCCAGAGTCACAGTCAGATCTCATCCCAGTAGAACACCTATGGGAGATTCTTTCTCTTCACCATCATCATCATCATCATCAAAAAAGAGGAAATATCTTTAGTGGAGTTCCAGAGACTTACAGAGTCTATGCCAAGGAGCACCAAAGCTGGACCAACACTTTACTACGACACTACTGTACCGTATGTTGGTTCTTCCTTTAACTTGTCAACCATGTATCTGTATGTATTCAAAGCTTTACAAACAGATGCACCCACAGATGTTTCTTGTTCATTCTATGGTCCCTCATAACTATTTCACATTGTTTGACATGAGGCTTTAACAGAGATCGTCGGTTTCACCAACTCTGTCCCAACTTTGCTAGATTCTAGAAAAACAGACGACTGAGTAGTGATGACTTTTATCTTCAAGAGAATCTGTTTGTTACCACAGACCATGGGCATAACTGGAACAACCTGTTAGGGAGCCCTGGGGCAAAAATACACTGTTGGGTCTATAATAACCTCCCATCTACCGTCTGTGCATTGTGGATGTGCCCCATCACCTCCAACCAAAAACCACCAAGAGATGGACCAGCACTACTTTGACGGAATAACAGTACGGGGTACTTTGTCACTAATTGTGACAATTTGATTAAACAATTTAATTTTGAAAATGCAAGGCAGGGTAAAACTGCTGATAATGGGTTCACCTTCATTACTCAAGAGGGACGAATTCCTGCATGTCGTCTGTTCAATGGGGTTTCAAATCCGCAACACTGACCACCGTTGCTATTTTAGAGACTGACTTGAGATGGACTTTCAGTGGCCATATATCTGTTTAAAAAAAAGCTAAAATATAATACAATGATCATATTCAGGGAGGTGAATAATTTAAGTTTTTGTACATTATTATGAGATGCAAAACCTGTTTCAAGTGGCAGCAAACAGGGTTCAACTTTCTGCTGATCAGGTCCTAGTAAACAGACGCTGCCATTAGTATGCACGTATGATGGGGTTTTCTGAGGTAAACCTGCTGCTGCCTTTAAATCCACAGAGGTCTACAGGAACTAGTCAGCCAAGGCATATGCAGTGTTATGTAACAGTTCCCTTCTGTAGTTCACCCTCTAACACGAGACAAGAGGGGGAAAGATGAATGTGTCAAAATTTTACAAGTAATTTATATTTCAGTTATTAAACCCAAGGCAAGAATAAGACCAGAGTGGTGTGTTGTGATTATTTCATTTCACCTATAGAAGCTGGAAAAAGGAGAATACATATGTAGCCACATTTCTTCTCAATGAACATAATGAGGCTGTGATGTGTGTGTGTGTGTGTGTGTATGTGGGTGTGTGTGTGTGTGTGTGTGTATGTGGGTGTGTGTCAGGGGAGCTCCTGCTGAATGAAAGGAATACAAGATGTGGTCATGTGAGCCCTTACTGCTGCTGCATTTCCATTAAAACCTCATCTGTGTTCCTGCTCTTGAAGGTGTACATACTGTTTACAGCACATACATGAAGATAATGAGATGCTACATGAGGTCAACATCATGCCTGTCAAAGCTGAGCAGCAAGGTTGAAAGGTTTACATCTATGCATCGTTATCAGCATGCATGATTATTCACGTACATGCAGCAAAACATAGCACCCCGGTGGAAGGGTGAGCAAGTGTAGAGCGGGTGGGTATTGGTGCAATATTGAAGAGATGAGAGCAGGGTCTTGCTGAGGAGTTGGCTCAGCCTGCTTTGCATTCTGCACTGTGATTCATCACTGCTGCCTGATTCTTCACTAAAGCATTGAATGACAGAGGTGGTACAGTTTCCCCCCTAAATAATCTTTCTATTATTTTGGCCACATGTGTTTTTTTTAACAAGACAATAGGTTTTGTCAAACAGTTTGTACTTGTGTTCTTGGTGCAGCCCAAGTCCTGTCACAATTTAAGTCAGAATTTAATAAAATATGGTCCAAATGACTGCAAGGGCCTTGTGTAAACTTGGGGTGACAAGTATCGCAGCATTCATTTTGCATAATCCAGTGGCAATGGCGGTGGCTATGAGCCATATTTACAACTGTTATAGTTTTTGTTCTACAGCACTTATGTAAGTTTTGAGAGTTTTTTTCCTCAGGTGAGATATTAACTATTTACATTTCAAATATCTGGTCGATTTATCCAAACAATGTCTACTTGAAAATCTCACCATCGGGCCAAGATCGTAAGTCTTGGCAAGGCCTTTTGTAATTTACTGGTGGCACAGATGTTTTGAACAAAAGATATAATAACATTGGAACATAAACTTCCAGGGTCAAAATCTAATATTTGCTGCAGGTCAAGTTAGTTTGGATAACGGTGATTTTAAGGTTCATGATTTATCTTGCCTATTTGCCTCGGTGTATTTTTGGGTGCTTATATGCAGCTACCATTACAGTCACACTTCAGTAAAAATCAATCAATATGTATAAATGAAAACCAACAGTGGCAGTGTGGTATGTGATGATATTCAATTTTGTTTTACTGTCAATACACATTGCAGTGAGGAGAACAAGGTAACAGGATATGCATGTATTTAGTCTCAAAGCAAAGTATTCGACAATTTGCTATTTTTGTCCTGATGATGGAGCTGGATGAAGTGTCAGCAGACAAACAAAGTCATTAGGAAACATCATCTGGGAAAACAGATGAAACAATATATAATGTATGAACAAATTGTTGTGCCAATCTAGTGGTAGATATGGAAATATTTCACTGGATAAATGAAAACTGACTACCTCATGATGGCACTGGGTGAAAAGTTAGTTGCTGTGATATTTCACTCAGGGCCCAAGTGGTGGAACAATTGACCGCCCAACACTGCTCTTTATAGCATCCATATCATTAATTCATCACATGAACCTGTTAACCATCGTCAGCAGTGATATCTCAGAAATGTTATCAATGATTAGTTTGTAATGCTCATATCTAAACCGACTTTACAAGGTGTTACACAACTAAGGATAAAATAAGAATATTAAGAGCAAAATAAAATGTTGACTCTTATGTAAACTAAAAGAATGATAAAAGCTGATAAAAGCTTATGAATGCACCTTTCATTGGCATTTTACAAATCTCTATGTAAATGGAAAAAAAAATTAAAATAAATTAAAAAAAAATCACATAATCAGTGCAGCTGGTTATCAACCTAAATAATGTTTTACTAAAAGATTCCATCTCTCATCTTATATTTAATCTCCACCTCATCACATCACCATCAGGTTGCTTTAGAAAAACATGTGTACACCTGGTTTGAAGAATGCGTGTGGTTCACACATTCTCACCGCACATTGTGTGTTTATAAATAGCAGTTTATGTGTGGGAAATGGCGTATGAATGGTTTTTGTGCGTACGCATCGTTTGTGCATCTGGCCGCTGGTGTCATCCTGTTCCCTTCCCTCTATTTACAGACGCTCACCTCCTCCATCCCTCCCTGTCCATCACAGCAGTGGGGAAATCCCTTGAAGATGGCGCTCCATCAGTAATGATTTTCTGCTCAGCTGAGCAATGAAAGGTACACATGCACTCGCTCTGCCTGGCTCGCCCCAGCCCATTCTCTCTCACTCTCTCTCTCTCTGTAAACCCCATCATCCATCCCTCAATGCATCTCATTAAAGTTTTAAAGCCAAGGTAAGCCAGCACATCAGTGAATCTCTCCATCCGCCCACTCATACCCTGCTAAACTCCACCCCATCCCTTTCTCATTTTCCCCCAGTTTCTCACTCTGGGCCCATGTGAAATTAAGGAGAAGACAGCTCGGCATGTCTTTATTTAGAAAATAATAAGCGAACAGGAGAGGCGGCAACAAACTATAGGAAGAGCAGGAGGAGGAGTGAAGTGGTGAGTGGGAGCTGCAGCACGTTTGGAGACTCTTTAAGAGCTCCAGGTCTCGGTGCAAGCTGGAGAGCAGGTTGATGTAGCAGTGGGCCACAGCTGGCATGTTATCCTAGTGGGGAGGTATTTCGAGCACTGGGACTATTCTCAATCAAATTGTTATTCTCTACCAAACCTGGCAGGAGGACTATGAACGGCAGCTGTATACTATGTCTGGAATTAGTAATGTACCTCCCAGCTGTACACAGTACCTCCTCCTTTACAGCCTTGAGTTTAAAGCGAGCCTCTGTAACTTTTGCTGAACAGCAACCACAAGTGACAATCACAGGATAATGGTCAATTCTAAATGTAGTTTAAGAGTAGCACAATAATGTAATGCTAGTAATGTCAGTTACACAAAAATATCTACATAAAGTTTGCCAACATTAGCCACCATGAGCTACTGGTCATACCAGACCAAGTAAGGCTGTAGCAGAAACCCCCTGAGTGTATTGAGCTGAGCAGGAGTGTATTTTACTTCTTATAAATTCAACTTTTCATTTCTAAGTGTTTGAAAGTGATATTTCTTCTTCCAAAAGTTACATAGTCTTGCTTTAATTTACAGTGAAGCCCACTTCAATTCAGTTTGAACAGGGAGAACTACATGTCAAAAAAAGAGTGATGACTGGATTTGTTGTTTTCCTCAAAAAATCTATGGTATTCTTCTATCACAGAGAAATAACATTGATGGAAAAAGTTTGTTTTTTTGTTCTTTCTGATAGGTATGTATTTCATTTATTATTATATTGTGTGCTTTCAGAGTGTAAATAAAGGTTAAATGAATTAATGAATAATACATTTGAATTTTCTCCTTTGAAGCTTTGATATTCATGTAAAATGTATGCCATGTGAGCTTATCAAACTCTACTGAGCTACGTAAGGGAATTTCAAATATATTGCATATATAATATGAGACTAAACTTCCCCCAATTCATTACCAACTAACAAATAATTACATTAATATGAGCCACTGAACTTGACCTTACAAAGTCATTAATGGAAAGAATCAGTCCCAACGTTCCCTGCAAGTCACAACATCCATTTTTGGAGGCAGAGGGTATTAAGATATAGTTCAGTCAATATTATCCAGCAGGCTTTTAGCAACTTGTTCTCTGAAATGGGATGTTGGTAAGGGATATCAATATTAATGGCATAATACCGAGACCTCATTATGCTGAAGGTCATGGAGGCATGTGGATTTGAGTGGAGGAAGATAAACGAAACTCTTCAACATTTATGGCAGAGAAGAAACATTCGGCTAGCTGTTGGACACCTCCTGAAGGCAACCTGTCATTCTCACTTACACACTTTTTTAAAAGTTATGCGCCTCTTTCAAATTTTTTTTTGAAAATTTGTTAAATCATCCATCTGACTTTTAGTGTGTGCAAGGTGAATTCCATCATTAAAATGCAAAAAACTGTGGGGGTAAGTAATGATTTATGGCACCAAAGGGACTTTGTATGGGCCGTAAAAGGGAATGAGAGTTTGTCCAACTACCTGACATTTCAAAACAGGCCTTCTTTTTTGAGTAATTCACTATCACTTACTAGGGCTACACCAGTGCTCATATGATACCTGAGTTTCAGCACTAACAACAAACAATTTATTTTTTAAATATTATATTTATGTTTGAGGAATCAAATCCTGTTTTCCTACAAAACCCTTTTTCATTTAACACATTGTGCCAAACTTCCAAATGCATGTGGTTAAATGCTGTCTAAAGTCAAGCAGCTGTACAAGAACTTTGTTTAAATAACATACAGTCTGACGATAGCAAAGTTAGCTGATTTCCCGATTTAAATGAGGGAATATCTCCAACCAACCTAACCAGCAATACTTCACAGTTTTGGATTCTGGATGCTTGTGACAGATTTCAGTCAGGACTTTAACAGTATTGAGATTCAATACTCAGCCTTATCACTCACAGTGGCCTAATTTATCTCTCTAATCAGCTCTCACTTCTGTCAGGAATAACACAATCTACACATAGGATGTGGATTGACATGACATATATTGCATATGTGTGTGTGAGTTGTGTTGACAGTGGATCGGAGGTGATGCAATCACCTTTGCCTGGGTGTGCAAGCCCCATATGCTCAGTCTACCCCACACACAGCTGACTGGCTGATGAAACCAGTGTGCTCCTGTGGTTTAGCTTGAAGCTCCATCAGTACATCCCTCTGAATGATACATCATGGCACATTTAAATCAGGCCACTGTATCAGCCACGTCTCCCAAATGAACTCATTTTGCCTGAATATCTTTCACATCTTTTGCAGTGTGACTTTTCCACTAGGTGGGGCTACAGCCTGGCAGTTCTGTGTATTTTGGCCGTGAGCATACACCGTATAATGTAGCATAGGGCTAGCTGCTTATGGCTAGTGGCCAGACTAGAAGTTTCTAAAAGTATCTTTTGGTGGCCACTTAGCAATTGCTTTACAATTATCAACACAGTAACAGAATTATCTGTGTACTTTTTGCCTGCCTTCAGGGTGTACATGTTGTCTAATAAGGAAGAAGCAATTGGGTGGAAAATTACTCAATCTGGCAACATTTCTTGGGTGTAAAATTTTCTGCCCCAGATGAAGTTATTTTCAGCATGCAGTGTCAACCAATCAGGGGCCACCAGGAAAAGCTGAACATATTACACACATACCGCCGTCAGGTGGAGAAAAGTACGTCCTTCAGCATATAGACACAGATTGTAGGCAGCACTTTTTCATTAGTCATCACATGTTTCTGTAATAATGTGTGATTAATAAGTAATTATGTGAGAGTAACAACTAACATTTATACACACATAACACAACAATAACAAAAATGATTTTTCATTAAAATGTGTATTTCACAAATGGAATAGCAGAGGGGCGGCGCCCCAGCACCTTTAATGGACCACAAGCCTCAGCCTATTTTACTGAACCCTCCTCTGCGGTGATTATCACCCTCCCCTCACAGCACTGGGGATGATGTTGGTTTACATTTTTCATCATAGCTGAATATTTATCAGAGCTGAATACTGAGCAGGGTTGGAGCTCAGAGGAATGTTGGTACTCTACACACTACACATCATCGTGTCATCAGAGTGTCCAAGAAGTGATCCAACCTGTCGCTAACTGGCCTGACAAATGAATGACACACGGTCTACTGCAGGGAGACATCTTCTGTTCCCTCATTATCACAGAGAAATTAAGAATATTATGAGAGAATTAATCCATAATCTGAAAATAACTTTATAAATGATTCAATCAGATTAATCATAATAAACATGATGTTCAGAAATGTTATGTTTGAAAATTTCTTTTTTTTTATCAGTTTCTTGAAGTTTTTATTCCCCTTGTTTTAAAGCCAGTTTGGACTCAGTAATGGAGAACACAGTTTAAAGGTTCTAATGTAAAACAGTTATGTGACAAAAATCCCATCTAACCAAGGGAATCAATTTGGGTCATATCCTGATTGTACCATCTGGAACACATATCTAAGAATTCCTTGATTCTTCAAACATTCAGTGGGTGGTAAGAGTGGAGGTAAAGAAAGAGTGTGAGAGGAGCATTACCACCGGAGGGCGATCTTGATGGGTGTGGTGAGGCAGGAGGTGAAGAGGTCAGCTGGGAGGTCGGGGTTCATGGGCAGCAGCTCACTGGCCTCGCAGGCAGCCAGCTGGATGCAGTTCTTCATGGAGGGCGGCAGGGGCATCTGGGCAAGCGGGTGGCTGGGGTTGATGGCTGCCACCTGATCGGACACAACAGGACATTGTTTCTTTACCTTCATTTGGCTGCAATGATCCACATCTAGAAACATAACTGAAATGTGTCATGTGCCCACTAACAAGAAGAATTAGCTTTCAAATATAAAATCAGGAGATATTTTAAAGCTGTCCCCAATGTAAAGATATTCAGTTTACTGTCATAAAAGACTAACGCTTCATTTATACTCCCAAGAGGACGCACATACGGACAGCTGTGGACACCATAGACGGGTAGTTGTTCTGTTTATACTACTGGGGTCTGCTTGGAGGACACATTCCACACATGCGCAGTACATCACCGTCTACAGGAAGACAGTGTTGTGACTGCATGTACCTGTCTGCACCAGCACTGACACAACAAATTGCAGGTACACAGATGTCCGCACGGAGACTACGCATACACCCCACCCTCTGATGATGAAATTTATGTCATGCGGACCCTCATGGATGCAGAAACTATAATTTCAGCTTAAGGAAACCAGAAAAATTGGACACCAAATTGAGAATTTGGGCATGTTTTTCTTAAAAAATGACAAAAAATGATTAATCAATTATCAAAATAGTTAGTAATTAATTTAATAGTTGGCAACTAATCAATTAATCGACTAATCACTGCAGCTCTAGTTTCGGACATAGAATTATTTAACTGGTCCACAAGCTAACTGTCTGGGGAAATTATTGACAGAGGGACAAACAGAGAAGACCTGACTTTTCACCATATTCTGACATTTTATAGACCAAACGAGTAATCAAGAAAATAACTGTCGAATAAATTAATAATGAAAACAATCTTTAGTTGCAGTTCTAGTCAGAGGACTCAGACATGGGGAGTATACGTTTGTCACAGACCCTGATAGATCAGTCAAAAATATATTTGCGCAAAGTTGCTGCCATTTACAAAATGTGGAAGTACTTCACTTTGATGGCTTTCCTTGTTTGCTGTGGTATTATAGTGTCTAGAATTCAATTTAGCTTTGTGACAATGGCAAAAAACTAGTATTGTGGTGGTAGCAGACAGAAGAAGCAGACAGGACGATGAACTCAAGTTGAAGACCAGATAAGACATGAAATGAAAGGTCAGAGACAAACTAAAGAGCAGCAGTTCCAAACTGATGGAGAAAGATATAGATGAAGAAAAGAGTTAAAATTCCCAGAGAACAAAGACAACATAGAAAAGAGGAGACCTTTTTGGTATCTCAATCCTTGAAGTAAAAGCGAGTAGAAAGCTTATCTGATCTCCATGTGTGAGTTTATACAAATGTCCAGCGATGGCAAAAGGTGAAGGCTTTCGCATCCTCTGACCACCTACACAAGCCTGCTCTAACTGTCGTCACTATTACTGCAAGCTGTTTGTGCTCGACAGATTTGGCATCACCTCGTCGCTCCCCGGAAAACTTTTCAACAAAAGGCAGATTCATCATTCATTTGATCACCAGCAACAGATTTCACCAAGAGCAAAAACTCAACGTTTTTCCCCAGATTTACCGCATACGGATTTAAAATTTCGTTTTTTATTATTGTATGGACCTTAGAGCTGTTTTTTAATCTTCATAAGATACCGGTTTGGAAAAGAACTGGCACAAACTATGAGTTAAACGTCTTGCTTTCATTATGAACAGTATGGAATGAGCACTGAAGTCTTTTTTTCAGTGCTTTTTGCAGGTTTTGGCACCTTGTGTTTCCAGGCAAAACATTACACCTGAAGCACTGCCTGAGACATTTTGAGAACGTTATGATAATGTGATAATTTATCGATCCCAGTGGGAAAATGTTCCCTCTCACCTGCCCCCTCAGCAGGTGGTCTTCGATGGTAAACAATCCTCTTGTCTATTCTTAAAACAGAATTAGCGTGCTATTTCCTCACTCTTGGACAGCTCAGTCAATACTTAGAAACGTGAATAATGGAGAGGGCTTGCATATGATGTAAAACTTTAATTATATTTGGAGCTCTTGACTATTTATGTGCTTATTGTGCTGTTGTACTGTTGATTTGTTTGCTGGGAGTTAAATATGGTTTCTGTCTTTTGCTGAGTAGACTTTAATGAGCTGTGGGTCTTAATAGAGGCAAGAGCCCAAGACTTCCCTTCATCATCGCTGACTGCAATGGTTTATTTCTTTCATTTTGCAGCCCTGCCTAATTTTAGTAAGAAATTAGGGAGGGAGATTATTACATTATTATTATTATCGCCTCTTTTCTGCAAAACACAAGTCTCAACTTTTCCGAGGAGCACTGCATCATGGTGCACGTCCGTGTGAAGGGTGGAGGGTGTCTGTTGATGACATGTCAGATTACAGTCCAGACTCTTGCTCCTCTTTTGTTGTTCAAATAACAAAAACTTAACAATAAACTGCCGGAGGACTAAAGATCCAAATTAATACAAGAGAGTTGTTTCTAACGCTCTAATTAAGGAAGACAAAAAAAGACAACTAAAATGAAACTTGATCACAGCTGAGGGAATTAAGTTGAGAATCACAAATTATTGAAATATACTCCTCACATTTCATTAGCCAGAGCTCAGGAGATCTCAGATTCTTTAATACTCAATACCCCATCAACAACACTCCTTACAACAGTCACAATGTGCCAACTATAAAAGGGCTTCAATATCCATGGGCATAGGTTTACTTTCAGAAATATAGGGGGACTCTGAATCTCAATATTCAATACTCAATATTATATACAGTTTGCACACCTGAAGCTCACTGTAGATAAATTTGTCGGTATAGATTGCAAACGGTTCCTCTAAGATCTCTTCCAAGAGCTGCAGACACCTCAACAGCTGGCTATAGCAGCGGAAAATGTTGCTTCAAGTGTTAAAACTCTTTCTGTGTTGTATGTAAACACTTTTGGGGGCTGCAGGCACCGAAGCCTAGCAGCAGGAGCGGGTGTGAAAAACCTTCAGACTGTCTGGCGCAGTGTTAGAACACACTAAAAGCCTGGCAATCAATCCACAGTAACACACGCAATGACGCAAGTTAACATGTGCAGACATATAGCATGAGAACATATCGAGACAGCCACGGGGGCACTTTTATATACATGAAACGATCTTAAGATACACGCAGCAGTGACACACCGGGGCTCCTGAACAGAAACTTCACCCTGGGCCTCCCAGCTCGCTGTGTGCTGTAGCTCAGCATCTGATGCAAGTCTGGTTGATCTCACACTACCTGAGGCGAGCACTGAGGGAACGCGCTGGTCTTTCTGCGTCCAGAGGGTGAGCCGAGTTGATTAGAAGATGATAAGAGTAAGCAAATACAATAAATGATCCACAGGCTGCCTGGGAAACACGACAGGAAAAATGCACCTCCTCCTAGTGTAGTGTAGGCTTGAAAAATTCATTTGTCACAAGCAACACAAATAGTATTTTATTCAATAAACTGCCACAACCTGATTCAACTTTTCAATCCGGTTTTCAGTTAAACGAATCAAAGTGCAAAAAAGGCCTGTGATGGGGCACTGTAGATTTATGTAATGCCTCCTCGCTCCTGTATATATACTGCACACCCTCCCTGCTCTCTGCTAGTACAATAACTCATTAGTTGACTCTATAATAAGTCAACTAGCGGAGAAAAGGCGGCAGCAGAAGAAGCACAGATCTCAGTGTGAGACATTATGTATTTACAGTACCGCTCTACAAGAAGCTCTGCACACACATGAATAAATCATAATATTAAAAATACAGAAGAATAGTCTTAATTAATTGGGGGGAGTGTGATAACATGTGTTCAACTGTGTGTGCATTTCTCTTTGAAATGCTCGCAGGCGTGAGTGGGTGCCGATTGTTGCTTTGCGGATGGATCTGTGCCAGTCTTGGTGTAACATAATTCCTCTTCTCTGTCTCTGTCTCTCTCTAATGAGGAAAATGTCGACTGGCTCACAGAGACAGACATCACAAACAAGGCGGCATGCGTTTCCAAAGCCTCTTGTTGTGTCAACCTAAGAGGAACAGTGTCTCTTGAATGAAATTTCGGAGGAACTGTGTGACGGCGTGCCGCAGTAATCCGTATGGTAAATACGACAACATTAAGCTGATTAATGCCAAGCATCCACTGTAATTATCACATTAGCATATTGTAATCTCACAAATTACCATGAAAATCACCATGACAGCTTTCTTTTCTCTCTCCTCCGTTGGGGATATCAGGGCACAATTTAATTGCTGAGAATACCCTTTTTTTTTTTTATAAAAGTGACACTAATTTATGAGACTAATCCTATGAGGAGGAGGGGAGGCTGATTTCAGATGTAACACAACAACACACGATGACTGCAGAAGGAACACAGTCACGCACGTACACGCAGGGCTACCAAAACACAACTCTAGTCGAGCAATAAATTTTACAGCCGTGAAATTAATTATTCATTAAAATGATAGAAGGAATCGGTGGAGGCTTAATGTGAGCATCCTGGAAATACCGGCAACACAAACACCTAGCCCGCAAAAATAAAACACCACACACAAGCTCTCACAGTCCAGCGTGCACTCACTGTGAGTGCTGCAGTGATTCTCTTTGAAAGTCAGTTACACACACACACACACACACACCTCTTTCCACCCTGCAGCTAATGCAGTGAGCATGTTTGCTGAGTGCACGCATGAAGTGATGAGATATTTAAAAGGAAGCAGGTGGCCCTTTAATAGAGCACTCAGAGCAGACACCTACACACACACATACACACACACACACACACACACACACACTCTGACTGACTGACTGACTGACTGACTGACTGACTGACTGACTGACTGACTGACTGACTGACTGACTGACTGGAATGCAGAAGGTTGTTGCATTGATAAGGTGCGGTGGAGGAGTGATTTTTTTCTTCAGCTGTCTCCTTCATACTTTTGTCTTCATCTGCATCACTGCATCCCCAAATAATACAGTCCCCGATGAGATCAGGCCTGGTGTTCAGGAAATGTGAAGAAGTGTGCTTGTTTTAACAGTGTGTATTCAAAAAATGTGTGTGTGTGTGTGTGTGTGTTGTCTTTGCACGATTCCACTCGGGACCACCCGTGTGCATGCACAGACTGTCGCGACAGAGAGATGAATGTGCAGGAGTGCGTGGGCGAGGTGGGGGGCTCCCCGCTTGGATCATCTCCTGCATGATTAAAAAGCCTCTGGAAGTGATCGGCGCTCTCTTTATCTTCCATTACCCCTCACTATTATACACTTCCTGTGTGAGTGGGTGAGAAGGGCAAGCACTCAGGTGGAAAAGGGAAATTGCTTATGGACCTTATGCAACTTCCCCTGCATTTAACTGGGGGGACTTCCTCAATTTATTTCCCTCCCAAAACACTACAGTTAAACCCTAGAGCTCCCACTTTTAAATAAACACTTTTTGTGCAATGGTGCAGCTAATGCCTTTTGTACACAGCATGAAAAATCTATTTTCCCAAAACTAACTCACCAAATGTTTACCATTCTTGCATCAGCCACACAGTGGCCCTCCTCAATGACCACAGCAGCTTCACAAGCTTTACTCCCAGGCCTCAAGGCTGAGGTTTGACTAGAATTACACTCAACAGACAGTGGTAGCTAAAACTTTTATCTTGGCTGCAGCCTTGGGAGAACCCCAAGTGGCCCATTACTCTGTAACCCTTGTACAAACTAGCTACAAGAGCGTGGAGTTTCTGCTCCCACCACCTCCTCTCTGACTGCTACAACACTGATCCATTTGAATCTAACTTACTACTTCTGCTGCTGTGTGAAAGCCTGGCCTGATTAGATATTCAAGAGGCGAGAAAGGTTGGAGGGTCAATTTACTTTCAATATGCATTACTTCAGCCAAAATAAAAAAGTAAAAGCTCAGTCTGTAAATTGTGAACTTTCAGTATTGTTGTTTCATATATAAAAAATGTTCTGTGTGATGAGATTTTCAAGTAAGCTAGGTGTATTTTGGGATGTGATTTGAACCTTGCCCTCACTCTGTTTCGCCAACTTTAAACTTTGCTGACAGGTGAGCTTCTTGGTTAAGGTAAAAACTGATAAAAAACAAAAAGCTTCATATACCTAAGATGTGCCATTAAAGCCAAGTCATTAAACATTGCTCATTAGGTAGTTGTAAGTAGATCAATTCATTGTTGGTTTGGCTCTACACATGAGATTTGTTGAAACATGTAGAAAATCACCTGCCGTTTACTTAAACGCCATATAACAAGTGTGTGTTACATTCCCCCTAAGTGTTAACTGGAGCATATTTTCCTCTCTGGGTGTCATTGTGTGCTCTCTGTGCTCCTGGTTACTGTTGAGAGCAAACGAGGACAAGAAGAAAGGATTCTTAAAGAAAATGAACAGTGTAGGTTGATTAAGTCCTGCCTTTGCTGTAGGATATTTAAACTTCATACTTGGGTGAATTTGCATTGAGATAATAGAGCGGTCGGGATAGTTTTATTTTAATGTACTGTACAGCTACTGTATATTCACCAGATGTAACACTTAGCTCTGGATAGGTGACTATGTCTCTAAAGGCAATTTACACTTCAGTTCCTTCACAGATTTTTCACAGGCTATCACAGGCTGTTTAAGAGCCACAGTTTGTACACCACCCAGCACTACATGTTTACGTATTTAATATCCAGTGAAGGCATAGCCTGATACAAGGATGCTTCATTTTTTTAAAATTATTTTACTTTAGCTAATATGTGGTGCAAGCTTTAAATGTAAAATCTCAAACAACACACATCAAGAAAACAGCAACTATTAAAAAGTAAAGACTGAAACTTTAACACTCATTGACTATATATAGTGCAAATGTTAAACTTGCTGCTACAATTACTGTCATTGCCTGTAAGAGGCACCATCAACTTACAGTATACAATATGCCAATTTTTTTTCCTAGGATGGCGAAGTCATGACCCCCCCCCCCCCCCCCCCCCCCCCAGGTCTGCATCTGACTGGATAGTCCTCGTTGCCTTTGTTGGTTGGATTAGTTAGGTTTAGGCAATGAGCCAATCAGAGGCAGAGTAGTGCAGGTCATGACTTTGCCACCCTAGGAAAAAAATATGGCATGCAGTATATACTGGCAGGTCTAAAGCATGCTATTACTATCTTTTCCTATAGATGATGCAAGTTGTTGTGTGTAGAACTGGTCGAAAACTTTAAAATGTGAGTGAATTACAGGTCAGCTCCATGAGCTGCTTGAGTTTCTCTTATTGCAGAAACGCCTTCACAAAGTAAGAGAAAATAATTGTTTTAATTATCCAAATATGGACCTAATATAGAAATAAAAAATGGACCTTGTAGCTAATCTTTTTTTTTTTTTTAATAAGTAATAAGAGTTGTGATTTTTGTCCTGACAGCTCAGCCCTGCCGTGACCTCTGCAAACCGGGAGAGAGCAGGAAAAGCTGAGGATGGAGAGACATTTGTGACAAGTTCTGTCAAACACTGCAGCAACTCAGCAGTTTGGCTGCTGCCTTCACCTTTACTTTAACGGTAACACAGCATTCACAGCAGCTCTTCTTTACTCTCGCTCCACCTCCTGCCTCTCTGCTACGTACTGTTCATTCTGTACCTTCCCCTCTCTCTCTCGCTCTCGCTCTCACTCTCTCTCTCTCTATCTCTCTCTTTTCCCAGCTAATCTACAGTCTGGCTGAAACTTCCCCATGAATAATTGAGATGAATGACAGCGCCAGCTCATTAGGAATTCACATAACATGCCATAGCCGGGAGAGAGAAAGAGGGAGAAAACGTAATAAAAAGATGAAGCAGTGAAAGGACTGAGGCTGGTAGTGGTGGTGTCTGTATGAGTGTATGTGTGTGAGTATTTATGTGTGTGTTATACACTCCCGAGACCAAACCAAAACTCAATCATCAAGTCAAGCTGAGAATCATGACTCGACACCTCTTGGGTCCCCTTTATGGATACAGCATATGAGTGTGTGAGTGACGGAGTGTGAGTGTATATTTGTGGTGTGTGTCACCCAGTTTGCCGCTAATAAATCATAAATACCGACAGATCATTTCACCTTGTTGGCGCACACACAACAACTGTGTGTGTTTGTATGACTCACCTAATCTCTGAAGGGTGTTTTTTTCCCCCCCCAATTACAACCCTACCATTAATTCATGGCTGCTGTGTTGTGATATGCCATAAACCATGAGTATATGTGTGTGTGTGTGTGTTTGTTTGTGTGTCTCCACAGAAGCCCACCTCTAGCTCCTGCTCTCTCTGCAGGGCAAACTGTTTGAAGGACTTAACGATGATTCCCGCGTTGGAGCAGTCGTAGACAAAAATGGACGGGCTCCCCATCCACGTCTGCAGGTCGTAGATGGACAGCGGGATGTACTGGGTGTAGTTCTGAAAGAGAAAACGAGAGAGGCTGTCAGAGTGAGGGATGAGAGAGATGGTGCATCATGTTATTGCTGATAACTCACTTTTATGGATTTTTTTTGGTTAATTATTAACTAGTCATCTGTTTGATGAAGAGTGTGAGCAGAGGAGAGGGGGAGAGGAATAGTGGAAAAGAGAATTATAACGAAGTAACGAGAGACACAGAAAAACGAGAATCTTGGAGTCACAGAGAGAGAGGCAGGCGGTAATAAATCTAAAAACCACTGTGCTATAAAGGTGTTATACTTTGTGTTAAATTTGGTTGTACAAGACTTCCTTCATTTCTTCAACACCAAATCCCCACTGATCTCCTGTTTCAGCAGCCAGTGACGCAGCAGCTTCATTTTATAGGAAATAGGAATAAGTATCAGGAATACATTATGGAGGAGAAGGAAGAAGAACAGAGTAAGGGAAGAAGACACAAGGCCCGAGGGTGCACTGGGGATGTGGAGGCAACAGCCTAGCCTGGACAGCGGCTGTGCATCATTGTGAGTGGGTGCTTACTTACAGGACAAGGCAATGAACAACTCAAGATTTTATGTCCATATCCTGTAAGAATATCTGTATTCGAAAAGCTACATTACTGACTTTTCTTTAAATGTACATTAATTGAGTTTGGGAAGTGGAGCAAGCTGTTAACACGACATTGGCTTATAAAGTTGTTATGGCAAAGACACACAGCAGACAGAGAGCAACATAAGCATTCATTAGGAGTCGTTTTGTGTTAGTTTGTGTCCATCTGTAGCTCCGTTTTGGTCTCCACCAACTCCTGATAAAAATATATATGGCTTTTTAGCTGCTAAATGCTCCACAGGTAGTGCGCAGTGGGTATATCAGAGCTTTGACGCTGAAGACAGCTGTCCACTGCTGCTGGAAATGATGCTGATGAAAGCGGAGAGAGTGAACCAAAACAGTAAAACTCTCTGAAGAGTTGAGGGGAATTGCGGATTCGGATGATAAAATCTCTGTGAGTTCATCACTACAAGTGTCTCCTTTCACATACACATAGTTGTTTGATCCATCGTTGATATATACAAATATTTATTAGTGCAACTTTAAAATGCTGCCTGGACAGGAATGTAAAAAACTGAGAAGGAAAAGTTGGTAAAACCACTGGTGTCCTGAAAACTTTCTGAAACTATTATTTCTTGTTATCTTATTAGGAATGGATAGTACATGGTGTTTGTGATGATAGTGTTAAGATTTCAGCTTTCTATATTGGCATTGTCATATTTCACCAATTATATGATTCCATAATTTGACATCTGCCACATGTTTTATTAATCAGTATACCTTTGACCAGGAGCTTTACAGCATTAATCTAATGAAAGCATGTTTTACATTGGCTTTGCTTTACTCTGATTATTACCTTAATCACATTATAATTGTATTTTTAATGCATGTTGTATATCGAATCATTGTTTGGTTGAATATCCCATCATTGTTACGCAGATGACACTCAGCTATATTTTTCAGTGAAACCAGATGATTTTAGCAACCTAGACATTCTCAACAACTGTTTAGCTGCAATAAAGGACTGAATGTCTCTCAACTTTCTTCAATTTTTGGCCCTGAAGAATCGACCCATTTGTCAAAACTAACACTACGAATCTTGGCATTATAGTTAACCCTAAATTGAAATTCGAACACCAGGTCAACAAATTGGTTCACTCGTGTTTTTTTCTAACTAAGGAATATTGCAAAAATCAGACCATAGGCCTCTGAATTACAACGTATCATTTATGCCTTTATTAGATCCCCCTCCAGCTGAGTCTGTTGACTGTTTTAAACAACATTTAAATACCCACTTTTTTAGGATTTCCTTTCTATAACATTAGAAAACTTCAAGGGTTTGCTCTGGGTGGTGACTGGTTGCTGTATTCTTTGTGTGTTCGTATGTGCATTATGTCTGTATGTATTTTGGATTTGTTTTCTTCTTTTTTTTTCCTGTTTACTTTTCTTTTCTTTCTGTGCTGAAAAGCACTTTGTAAACTGTGTTAAAAAAGGTGCGATATAAATAAAGTTTTACTTACATGTAAACACAGCCTGTGACATCTTAGCAACAGATAATTAAGTCTTCTGTGGAACCATGTTGCATTAAAGGGTTTCCATTGCTACTATATGTGAATGTGAGAACCTATTTCCTGTTTCCCTTGTACCTTATTAAAAACCCAGATCTCTCCATTGACAGTGGGTCGTGGCACCCCGTGGCCATTGTAGTGGAAGAGGACTCGCTCCTCTTTGGCGTTGCGTCTCAGTGACGTGCACAGCTTCTTCACCTCGTCCACTGTGGGGTCCAGGCTCTGTTTGTAACGTGCCTGAAAAACAGGAGGGGCGGAAGGAAGATATCAGCATCTGGAAGTCAAGTTTCAGGCACAGAAGTAGGAACTTGGTTTAATCTCACAAGCATGACTTTATGTACAATGATAATATTTTGGCATTCTGTTCGAGTAAACCAGCAGATCCACCAACAAGGTTAAACACAATATTCAAGATGCCGCTTCATTCAATCCCTGTGAGTGGATGTGAATCATTGCTTTGTGAAGGAACATGAAACACGCACCAGGAAAATGTACAATGACCCATCTTAACTACAATTTATTTATGTCCCCAAAATCTTTAATCCAGATAGAGTTGAATATAGAATCACACCAAACATTTCCACATCCATCACTTATCATGCCTGCAAACCCTAAGAGATAGTAAAAGAAGAGCAAACCAAGCATTAGATCCCCATACATCATGTTAAATGATGCAATACCCTATATAGAGGCATCAGTAGGTATTGGTGGTTGTGTAACAAAGAGAAAATAAAGGCCAGAGATAGAGAAGTACATCTATGACAAACAAGGCTAGATGGCCATCGGAGGTTTTCTCTGCTCATTTCTTTATGTACTGTATGTGTGCGTCATGACTCTTCATATGAGAGAGAAACTGAGGGCACTGAGTCATGCTGATCAAACAGTGACTGACATAAACAAGACGTACTACTGTTTATTTTAATTAGTCATTTCTATGGTAGACATCTAGTAAGTATAGGGATTAAAGCAAGAAAAGATTTTTGAGCCTGAAGAGCTGTGTGACGTTAATCGCTTCTAAAGGAAACTACCTGACATGTCAAGCTGAACTGTAAGAAGATGTTTTTCTCGAGGAAACACTAAACAATACCAGAGAGAAAATTCTGTGTACTGACATTTAAAATTCAATAAATCTGCAGAACAGACAAGGACACAAAATCTATGACCAAAAAAGTCCAATTCTACATGTCACACTCACACAGTTTCAACTTCACATTAAGTTAAACATTGTTGAAATGCATATTACTGTTTCTTACAGTAACATGGTATACCCAGTCTTTTTACATTTAATGTGGAAAAGATGGTAGAAGAGGCCAAAAAATATTGAACAGGACCAGTTGACCTGATTTTGGATAAAGTTGGCAAGAGTGAATCACGAACCATGAAAATCATGTGAATCATGTGGTATGACCTTCACAGTAACCACATCTCAATCTAATTGAACACCTATGGCAGATTTTGGAGTTGACAGATTAAATCAAATCCAAAATCATTTTGAATACATTTAACCTTTTCACCAACAAATTACTTTATTGATTCTAGGCACTGGTAAATATACTGAGGCACAAATTCAGAACCTAAAACATTTTCTTACATTTAAGAGAAACAATCTTTATATTTGAAAATATCAAACATTCCAAGTGATTGGACATATCTACTGAGGATCTGAATAAGTTAAAAAGTGACTTATGAGCTGGCAGACCAGACAATTTGTTTGCAATGATCCAACATTATATTGACTCAGACAAAACGTTGCGTTTTGCAAGATGTCAAACCTTTTACATGCTGGTACATTTTACATGTTACAATGATAATGATTTTGACTGAAAACCTGTCCGCATCAAAACAAAAGGCTGACAGCATTTACGGGATACTTGGCCTTAATTCTAAGAAACACAAATGCTACAAATGTCATTTGTGGACAGACACAGAAACTTTTATAAGCTTTTACACTTCTGAGTGTGAAATTTAAACAAGCTGTTGATAGTAGGAAGGGCATAAAATATGACAAAATACAGTAACAGATCTGCAGACAGTCTTGGAAAGTGTTGTACAAGCAGGCTCAGCAGTGCTTGTTGGGAGCAGATTCACAGTACAGTGCAGCAAATAGTCTACACATAAACTAACTCAAAAACACAGAACACTTGAGTTTGAGGTGATTGCTGAAGTTGCTTTACTGCTGTCAACTTGTTTTCTCTGCCACCTGTCGCTGACTTTAGATCATACTTCTCTAATTGTAAAGAGAGTGAAGTCAGTGTGATGCTCGTGTCTGTACCTGCAGTGTAGAAAAGCTGCTCAAGAAACTTTAGGAGTAACAGTAGGACACAGAAGATATGTGCATTATTTGTGTTCCCCTCCGTTCATTAAATAATGCGTTTGTGTGTGCGTGGATGGAAGGGACACAGAGGTGTCAACTAGTTATGCAACAGAAAAGTGGCCGTTAGACTGGCCTGACTCATTATCACACTCACCATGTGCCTTCTGTTATACTGTAACTAACATGCCTTTTACTCAACAGCCTGCCTCCTGTCAAATGACTTTGAATCACAGAAGAAGCCATATTTTGACCTCAACTTCTTGCAAAACTTCAAACCATTAAAACAAACCAAAAAAAGACACACAGACTGAATCTCGACAGTGTTAGGGGTGAGAGAAGTAGTTACCCATCATACCAAAATATGAATGTAAGACTGAATAGCTTAATAAAAGTTCCAGATGGGCATCAATAAAAAATAACACATACATCCTCCTAGAACAAATGTATCTCTCTGAGCGTACTATTTTCATCCACTAAACATTTTCAGTTACTACCATTTTGCAGTTTTTTGACTGCTGTTAAGTTACCATTAATGACACTCACTTCCTACACAGATGTGTCATATTAAAAGCCTTCCACCTTTTTAGCATCAGATTCCCTCTTTGTTAAGTATAGTAAAAAAAAGAAGGACTTTGACTGTAAACAGAAAGAAAGATGTCTATTTGATTTGACTCATTTGGACGCTGAAGCTTCATATTAACTTCAGATAAACTTTTAAATACATGTTTGCACAGAAGGAGGACTGTGGATTTTGTCCCCCATCACTTACATTGTAAGTGCATTATAAAGGGATCTTCTAATGGTCAGTATGAACAGGAGGAATGATTACAGCAAGAAAAACATGTGTCAGTGTTCATTTGAGCACCTGACTGTTGTTTTAAGGCAGACTTGAAAAAGTCAGTTGTTAGTGTACTGGTAATTCTGCCTCTCCTCAATGTTTTTTTTTTTTTTTACACAGGTTTATTGATTTTACTGTTTTTTACTGATCATGTAAGCTTTATTTGTATGAGTCTTTGAACTATACAGTAATTTTTATGTTTACAGCTGTGTGATCAATGCTAGATGCTGTAATCCTAATTATTAATCACAATTCATGGTCCTGATTCAAGGAATAAAATGTTCACTTCTAATTGTTGGTCACATCACACATCCTACAGAAGCCAAACTGAATAGACTTTGATCAAAGATGCTACCTTTCAGCTTCCCATATTTGAGTTTGAATTGCAGCATGATAGCAGAGCTGGCAGGCTGATTGAATTTGGGTATAATCAGATAAGAGCGTCTGAATGCCGAGAGCTGTAGCTAATCTTGATGATATCAAGTGGTATCTGAATGGCATAACGGTGTTAGTGAGGGACCTGCGGTGATGGAGATATAGCATCTGAAATCAGAGCTCGTATAGGAGAGGGGAGGGTCGCTGGTGGGGGAGGCATGACTCTGGAGGAGGAGAGTGCTGAATGAACTGAGGAAAAAGAGAGAGAGGGAAACGGGCAGGTGGGACAAGTGTCTACACCTGCTTGTAATTGTTATTTCAGAGGAATCCCAATTGTATTTAGATGCTTTCACAAAGCTGTGCATTTACATTCATGACAGTCGGGCATATTAAATTCAAGTGGCATGGAGAGATTAAGACAGATCCATATGTATGAGGAAGACACCTAGGAGAGTCCATATAAATATACCAATCAGTGGGTGAAGGAGGCATGAGTGTGTGTTCAGCACGGTGGAGTAAAGAAAAAAAAGAAAAATGTGATCTCATATCCTAACATTAACCACCTTGACCTGGAGGGGGAGCTCCTGCTTCCCGTGGTGCCAACTCTCTACAGAGGTTGATACAAACTGCAGTTGACTGCTTGTCTCTTTTTTTACCTCACACCACCCCTGTAAAACACCTCCATTATGTCCATCAAGATCACAGGGAACAAACTCTTTTTAAAAAGGTATGTTCTGCGATGGCTCCATCGCCATTTATCATCATGTCACTTCCTGAGAAGAAGAGACCTTTTAAAGGTACTGTAAGCATTCAGGATTCAATTAAAATACGTAATAAATAAATAAGTAACCTAATGGAAAACATGCCTTTCATCTACTCCTGTGAGAAAAGGTGACCATTTTGAGTTGCGGGGAAAAAAAACAAAGAATATGTTAACTTGGATGACAGTGACAGTGGCAGCCACTTGTCAGAGAGAGGAAATGAACAAAGTTAACCTCTGTCCTCTCAATTGCCAATCAACATGTGACCAGTAACACTGAGCTTGGATGGGGAAAAAGAAAAACAGAAGGAATAGAAAGAGTAGAGGAAGCGTTTCAAATAACAAAGAGTCAGTATTAATCACAATGTAACACAACCCACAACCCACGTCAGTAGGATTGGGTTCCAGTAGATTCCATTTTGAATCCACTTTCCGGTTTGCAAAATAATATCTGAATTTGCTCATCTCAGACATTAATGAATCACTCATCTAACTTTTTTTTTTATCTCCTCTCCCTCATTATTATTAGGAAAAAAGAGCAACATAGAAATCATTCAAGTAACATTAGCAGGATTCTCATTTTCAATAATGGCTAAATGGTTAATGTGCTCTCTGAGAGCTGATGCCCACACTCAGCCCAAGTTCATTTGTTACTGAAAAGAAACTTTGCCGAAAGTGGGCTCTGTGTGTGTGTGTGTGTGTGTGTGCATGTGTGTGTCTACAACAATCAGGGATTGCAGCATGTCAGCATCAGGAGTATTTCCTTATATGCATATCAATGATTTAAATTGATCAATTCCACTATAAGGGACATGTAGCTTGTGAAAAATAAGGTGTAAGAGTGTGCAAGTAAGATACACCCGTTACTTCAAAGTGTCAGATACATATTTAATCAACCTTTCTTATCTTCTTCTGCTCATCTGATTTTCATGTTGTAGCTAAAGGTTGTGAACATTAATTAGGCTCCCACTCAAAACAGTAATGTTTCTGCCTTCTCAGCCAACGAAATGGGATTACAGATCTGAATTGAATCTTTGAGTTTTAGTTATTTATAATGTTAGTTAGTTGCAAATGTTGAAAACTAAACCTAATTAGATTTGATTAGGGATTCAAAAAGGATTTGGATTCAATACTGGATTTGTACTTAATGACTAGTTCAACACAAAGCCACAAACAGTGAAACTAAAGCTGTGCTCAGTCTAAAATTGGGTTCTCTTGGTTCAGACCCAAGAGGAAAATGCATCCATTACTATTCCAACTGAGTGTTTTAAACATGGCGTCACATGAATTGACAGGCAACTCAATCATTGGACGGTTTCAGTCACCGATCCTTGGATACCAGCACTACTTTACCCCACAGGGGAAGAAATATCAAAACTACAATAAGTTTATTCTGATGACTGATAGTAAATCACTGTGTTTCACTGTGGTTGAAAGATTTATTCATCTTCTGTAGTGGTCATGAGGAGCTCAGGCAGAAATGAGCATTATTCAAGACTGTAACTGGACTTCATCTGTCATAAATAACAATGAATGTCTTAGAATCAGAGTGAAGGAGAAAGTACACCCTACTCTGCAACACGATGGAGGAAATGGTTGCCACGATCAGCAGACAAATGGGGCACATTTGTTTAGTTTCATACATGTGTTATATATCAATGTCACATAATGCTGTAGGTGCTCTGTTCTGTATTCTCATCACACACAAATCACATCAGTTTGCTTGTGAGAGGACCAAGACCCACTTTTTCAGGCAGTATGGGTACAGGGGTTTACTTTTCCAAGGAACAAATATTCACTTCAACCTGACACTTGTCAATGACAAGGTGAGGGTGTCATTAACAACCTAGTTACACAACCTCACTTATCCACTATACCTTATGACCGGGGAAGCACTAAACACACACAGAAGTAGCTTTGAGAGAAAGACTCGAAAACAGTCTCCTTCATCTTGAATGGCAATTTGAAAAAGCCATTGCTGTACAATATGCAGTGTCAATAGCATGATGTCAATGATGACGTTGTGTGAGTCACAGTCTATTCTACGTCAAGAGAAAGAAAGTCATCAGATTCAGATCACATTTTAGCTACCTGTTGTTACTGCACACTCCAGGACATTAGTGTATGATCAGTTAGTGAGTGGATTCAGTGATTGTTATTTTTAAACTTGCTTCTGGAAAAAAATATATGACATGATATGATAAAACAAAGGCTGCCAGCTTTTCTGATTTCAATAAGTCATATTTCATATTATGACATATTGTGTAATTGTGGTGCCCCTATATAAGTACAAATCAGTACAGTATATTGTAGCTTTTAGTTAAACGTTAGTGTTGAGCTACAGATTCAAGAAGAACAATGCAGATTCTATCCTGGTTGCAGAACAGTGGACTAGCTCTTTCCTTGGGGTCTATAAATTCTTTGTGGACTTGGAGAGGGATTATGTCCCCCAGGGTATCTCATGGGGGTACTATACACATGTGATCTGACCTGGAACTGGGGTAGGCAAAAAGATAATTTCAAGAGTCAAGAAAGTGTATTATTCAAATTTATCTGAGAAAGTACAGCCAGCTTGGTAAAGAGCAGTGTGCAGGCCTGTGTGGCAGGAGTCATTTCCCCAGTGACAGCAGCCCTGCTGGGGCCAGTGTGTGCGGACTGAGTCAGTTCACAGCAGGTCGGATGGAGCAGAGGGAGAGATGACACATCAACTTCCCATCTTGGCAGCACACACACCTCCTGTCAGGACTACGTTACCCACACAGCCTTTTCTCAGTTCCAAAATTATGGCTTCAGAGGAACGAACAACTGCACTTTTGAAAAGTTTTAGTCAAAAACACCATATAGACATTGTAAGAAGGGAAATAATCAACTAACGTTCAACACAGGGCTTTCCACAAGGATATAGAGCAGCCAGCCAATGGGACAAAGTAGCTAGCTAGGGGGTACAGGGACACGCCCCCCTGGAGAAGAAATTTGGCCATAAAAGCCCAAATTTGGTGGCATCTGACAATCTAATGCCACTATTCCATCATATACACTGATCTTAACTATTGCATATTTTAATGAGTTTGCCTTCCCGACTGTGAACATGTAGTGAATTATTGAAAAGCAAAATGTATTGTTTTATTAGAAACATAAATGCTCTCTTATTCAATGAAAATAAACAAGGTTGTTTTAAGGGGGAACATGTTTTTAATCCCAAGTCTTCTCTAGTCTATGTATTGGTTTTAAATTATTTATAAAATAAACCTATACCAAAAATATCTCTACAATAACAAAACATGTAAATCACTTGACTCAAATCATGTGAATCTACGGAATCAATACAACTTCTAGTCATCTTCATCTTCATATCATCCTGAGTGTGAGGCTGACTTTTTAATAGTTACCACGCAATCATCAAGTTGCTGCCACCAGTATTTTCTGAAGTAGCCTGTCTAATGAGAACGTCCCCTGTCTGTGTAGTCAATGCAGCTCTTAATGTGTTTTGTCATCAATTATTTTGCTAATATTTGTCAAACATTCATTCACATTCATATAGAGCATGTGAGGGCAGGACTGATACAGACAGATAGAAACGTTTCTCTATCATCATGCTCGCGTTGTTTTGAAGCTAGGCTAGTGGCTAGTGGTCGTAAATGTACACGCACAGCAAAATTCTACCTGTTAGTCAAAACTATTTTATTAGAATGAAATATAATTAATATATATATATGATATTATGAAATATAATTAATATAAAGCAGCCGGCTAGACTTAAATGAGTAGTCGGCTGTTTGGCCGGCAGCCGGCACTTATGAAAGCACTGTCAACATGTTGTAAATAAGGGAATACACTGACTTCTTATTTATTTGAATAATCTTATGGTACTAATAACTTAGAGGCATTTTGTGTTCCAAATGGCAGATAACTGATGGTACAGCAACACTCATCGTATCTTCTTCGTCTGTTCTTGTGTTTAAGATGAGTCTGATGCCGAAAGGGAGCAGCAGGAGTCAGAACACTGCTGCTGCAGCTGACTAAGTGACATGGGTTATGTAACTGGCAGAAGGTCCAAAAGTGTTTTTATGTATTTAAACAGAATTTCAAACTTAAGCTACTTCAAACACAAGTGCACTAACTGTTTCATTGCACCGGTTGACATCTATCATTGCTGAAACACATCCTTCCACTATGATCATCAGTGCTCAGGCCTCTACGTTTGTATGGAACATGATCCGGATCATTGAGAAGTGCTGGGAAATCAATGAGGCTTCCTCTCTTCTAACCATAACAAATCTCACTTCCTGAAACCTTTTATTACTTGATATGCTTTCACACTGACTACCCTCTTCCTCTCCTGACATTTCATTTACGCATCCCGTCATACCTTTTCTTTTTCTTTTTTTTTTTTTTTTTTTCTTTTTTTTTACAACATGCACTTCAACTTGTAGATGCTTTGGAAATTTGCCATTGCAGCAACATGTGAGAACACGGAAGTTGCAACATTCCCAGCAATACATATTACACTGGAGATTTGTCACGTCATGCTCTTGTCCCTCCATTGTCCAATCAAGTTTTTGTGTGGCTTGATTCCATGTCTTTTAGTAAAATGTTTTGGCAGGCAGCAAAACACATCCAGCTTTCATTTCAGAGTCAGAAGAGGCACAAAAACTGGTAAAGCATGCAGCACAAAAAAAAAAAAAAAAAAACACTACACATGTGTGATCACTTCATTGTCAGACTCAAGGAGCTTTAATAGGCTGTATTAGTCAAAACCTCTGTGAATATCCATGTTATGTGTGTGCAGTGTGTGTGCAGTGTATATATGCGTGATAGAGGAGGGACAGAGAGACTTCTAAAGCACCAGTCCAATTAAAAGCTGAGCTCCAAGCAGCTCTCAGAAGTCTTAGTGTTGTAAGTGCGTGTGCGAGTACACACATACATACATATATATATATACACACACACACACTCACACGCACACTGTTGGTCGGAAGAATTGAAATGGGCAATATTTCCCTTTTTTCTAACATTTTTTTCTAACATTAGACTAAACATTTCCAGAAAGTATTCATTAGATTAATAAATAATGATAATAATTCTGGATATTTTTGGCACTTCTTACCAATGAATTTCCTTCTCTGGATAATAAAGTTCCATTTTATTGTGATTAGTGGTGAAGGGATATAAATAGGCCTGTATTGCAATATGTAACCAAAAGGTCACAGGTTTGATACCTTCCACAGTGACTATGTTCTCTGTCACAAATGTCCTTGACAAAGATATATGAAGAGACTTAGCATATTAACATCCAGAATATACACCTGTAATATATTTGTGTATTTTTATAGAGTCATCGTTGTAAAGCAGTGTAAACAATGCCAAACACGAGATGTTTCATTTGTCATGAAGTGCTGGTGGGCACATTGCAAGCATTAATAAGTCACAGTAACCTGTGGTCCAACAGATGCATTTGAGCAGCTATACTTATTCCGAGCAGCCGGCTGCCTATTACAGCGCTCTCCTCTGCTCTAATCAACTGCTGCCCTCATTTCCAGCCACCTGCAGGGAGAGTTACACCAGTTGGTGATTGAGGAGGGATTGGAGCGGGCAAGAGTGCCACAAACCATTAGCCTGGGGACAGAGCTTAGGGACCGCTGCTGTCTCTGACTCTGTGTGATGTCGTGACTGTGTGTGTCTATGTACTTCTAGTCAGGGAATCTACTGAAAGTCAAATTAAAGTTTTATAAAAACCTTTTCATTATCACCTGATTTCAAAGGGCTCATCCTTCAGCGGCCTGTATCTGATATACATAATAAAATTACATCTTCTTACACAGAGATGAGTGAGCTGAGGAGTTAGAGTAGTGATGCCTCATTAAAGTCTAGTGAATAGCTAAATGTCACTATGCAAAAAAGCTGTAATAATACTTGTTAGTCATTTGTTTTTATGGCTTGCAAATCGATTGTCTTGTGATGCTGGATGCTTGCTCACAGCCACAAAAAGCAGCATCAGGTAGGGTAATGAGTTATTATGGTATTGATCAGAAGCCCAAACAAACATACAGACTTATTGCAGAAATTGTGTGCTGTGTGACACTAAGAATCCTTCTTAATGCTGCTTTAACAACCAAAGTAAGGAAACACAGATCTGTCATTAACAGCTTCCAAAACTTCTCTAAGAGACGGCTGACACATTAAAGCCCCAGAAAACGTGGTCAAACTTTCCAACTATTCCTTAACGTGGTTGCACACACGTCCAAAAGAATCAGTTAGTGCTGAAATTATTAGTTGACTGATCAATTGCAGTAAATTTTGTTTACTGATCTGAAAACAATTTTTGTTTAAGTAATGTATCAAGTGACAATGCCAAATATACTGTACACTCCTTTCAGTTTTTCAAATCGTAATTTGCTGCTTTTCTCTGTTTTTTATCATTGTAAATTGAATATTTTTGAGTTTTGGACTATTGCTTAGACAAAGCAAGCAACTTAAATACATGACCTTGGGCTTTGAGACGTTGCAATGGGCAATTTTTCACAATTTTTTGACATACTAAACCAATGGTTCCCAACTGGCGAGTCATGGTCATGAGTGGTTTGCCAGCATTTGGGTCAAAAATGTTTTACTTTGAAATGCAGTGAATTTCTACTTTGTAGCAGTCCTACAACATGCGACCTTACAGTACCATTTACCTATCAATGCTGACTTTTTAAGTCATGTGACCCCCACTTTGAATGTCCATTGACTGTAGTGGTCTTTACAGAGATGAAGAAGTAGTTTGCTCCACAACAAGGTGAACAAAACTGACACAGAATATATATATTCAGCTTGTTTTTACTAACACTGAACAAGAGACAGAGAGAGAGAAAGAAAGACCTGGCCTGGCTTGAAAACAACTTATCTTGTCTGTTTGTCGGTTGTATTTCTGTTCTTTAGGTCTGTTTACAGTAAATCTGTCATCTGCTGTAAAAATAGTTTTAAATAAGACTGAATTTTTAAGCCCTAATTGCTCTCTGGCTGCAATGCATCTTACTTTATTGAGCTTGAAGCCTCTGTTGTACTCAGGTTATTTTAGTTTTCATTTTGAAAATTAAAGGAATCACAACCATGAAAGAAAGTAAAAGGAAGTGAAGAGAGAGAAAAAGAGTGGGATTTGGGTGTCAGGGTTAATTTTAAAATGTGGAGCAGTAGGGCAACAAGGGGAATGACACACAAACACACAATACACAGAGCCACGCTCGGATGGGATGTAATCGATTCACTTCACTTCAGAAATAGCTGGTAACAAAATATTTGTGCAGGATTTATTCCAGCTATTCAGAAATAGCTGGTAACTGTACACAGCACCAAGGATCCACCGGACGTTACACATACAAACACATGAACACACGTTCATGTTATTTAAGGCACACAGAGGATGTCTGTCAGCTCTGTGCTCCAGCGAAAGATGCATTTAGTCAATCCCAGGGGGCATTTGGGGTAGGGTAAGGTTTCTGTGACTGACCCATGCAGACACACATACACATATGTACACACACACACACACACACAAAACTGCAGAAACAAAGTAGCAACACACAGCAAAGTGTCTCACTCTCTCCTCGTTTCCAAGTGTGTATCAATCGCACTTGTTTCTTATAATAACTCAGCAGGAGCTCTGAGGGGTTTCACAAGACATATTTATAACTTGATCAATGGATCCATATCTACACCTGAGCCGGAAAGAGCATTTTCTTTATTATGCATGTGCCTTGGTGCTTGAGTGCCTGTATGTATATGTGCATGTGTGGTTCCCCGGGCTCCTCATTAGTGCCATTCAGAGCGTTAGTGGCTCAGCATGCATCTTCACCTGAGGAAAAAGAGCTGGCCAGCAGCCAATAAACTGTTTTTATCGTGTATTTATTTGCCTAGATTCTGCCCCGCCATCTTTTTGTCTCCTCCTCTCTACAATCACAACTCTAAAGTATCATTTTAAGTTTAATATTCAGTTTTGGTATTGTATGTGTATACTTTGAGGTAAATAAGTAGGTTCAAGTTTAATCTGATAGTAAACCTCAGTTGTATAATAAATCTGTAGCTGAATTAGAGCTAGAAGCAAGTTGATCTTACACACAGATGGAAATAAGTTTTTAGTCTTAATCATCAGGTAACGGACTGAAATATAAAATCAGTCAGTGGTCAAACACTGTATTCTGAAACTACACTGGACACTATTAACACAGTCACCAGCCAACATGTCATATGCCAATTCAGTTTGGCAAAATGATGTATAATAATAATAATAATAATAATAATAATAATAATAATAATAATAATAATAATAATACTAATAATAATAATGTTCAATTTTTGTTGAAACTGTTTTACAGTGGTGTTGATTTATAATCATTTCTGGACCCAAAGTATTAAAAATGAATAACATAAATAATAATTAATAAAATAATAGTTTCTTAACTGTGTACAAAATATGAAATATAACCACAAAAATTGTGAAATAATAAATTGTTAAATACATTGTTGAACCTTGTTTGTCTTGACTGCTAGACGAAATGTTGTGATGAAAAGTAACATTATGAAATAATAATCATTAGGAAAAAATGCCATTGTGAAATAAGAGCAGACTTTGGAATTTTGGAATAAAAACAGCTGGAATGAAAATAACATGACCTGCTATAAACTCTGTTACAGTGACAAGAAGAATGAAATAACATTTCCACATTTTAAAATTATTGTATTGTTTCACATTTCATGGTAATATTACATATTTTAACTGTATTTATTAATATGGTTACCTTATAATGTCCTGTTTATTTAGTTAATTTTGTGAACACTTAGGTCTCCATAATATTTGAAGCTCCATAATATAGTCGTGTTAGATTTGGTTGAAACACATACAAAGGTGTTTCTGATATCCATGGAACTGACAGTGGACAAAATATTTGTGCAGGATTTATTGACAGGATATTCTATTGTACTACATCAGATTATACAATGGCACCAAATAAATGGACAACTCATGTTATCCTTGAAAACAAGGACTGCTGTGCTGCCTTCCTCACTGAGCTACTTCATAGAGTTCACACAGTTCAGTTAGGCACACAAGCAAAGAAACGGAAAAACCTTGAACAAATTTAATTTCCTGTCATACAAAAAAAAAAGCAGCCTTTCTGCACATGCTCAGTAAGTGTGATGTTAGTCGTGTGTAGTTAAGACCTCAGCAAGACCACGATAACTTCATATTCAGTGGGGGGTTTAAAAACACTGCTAATTGTGGCGCTCTTGTGCCTGCTTAGTGAGTAATGTATGGGAATGTGTGTGTGTGTGTGTGTAAGAGAGATGTAAGCATGTGGATGTCAGGTGAGCCCTCGTTGCTGTGATTAATGAACTGTCGGTGTGTGTTTGTGTGTGTACAGTTGTGACTCCAGCCCTCGGGGCTTTAAAGCCCATTGAGCATGCATAGAAATGACCTTCTTCCAGTGTGTGTGTGTGTATGTGTGTATACATGTTCCTCACGACTAAACACACCTCCACCCACCGCCCACTCCTTCTCCTTCCCCCAGGCCTACTGTACCAGCGCTGGGAAACGGACATAAGAGTGAATTTTCTGCCCTCCTGCCTCATTCCTGGAAAACTCAGGGAGGTATTTATCACTAAAAATAGCTCCCACATCATCAAATCTAATAGCCTTTTCAGATGTAGCTATGGTGTTTTAGCAGTGAGTAAGAGAGCATCTCTCTCCAATGAAAGGAATAATGGTTGCACAAGAGGCTCCATTCATATTGCATTAAACATAATGGCATTGAGCAAGAAGCTGAAGATGGCTTTATTGGATTGGCACAGTGTTATGTTAGGAAAAGGAAAAGAGGACATTGCTTAAAAGCCTTCACAGGAAATTTTTGACATCACCCAGGACGACTTGCTCAGTTTCATATATTCTCAGGGTTGTTATGTCGTACTAATAAGAAATCTGGTTGCTATTCAATAGCAGCTTGCTGATGGGAAGCTGCATCACCAATGGGAGAAAGAGATCAATAACAGAAAAGGCAATGCAACAGCACTAAAAGAAAAAAAAAAGACTTTATGCACAAATAATGTGCATTTGTTTGATATTTGTCAGGAGACTGACAACATATCTGTATTTCTCTATGTTTCCTCCACTTTACATTACATGACTCACAACTACAAACAGGAAAACATCCTCCACAACCACACATGAAAAAGACTAACCGTTAGCAAGTATTGGGTGAATCAGAGCTTATAAAATCATCCAGGCAGAACCAATGTGGAAGTGAAACTGTCTGTGCAAATTAAAAGGACAGAATGAATTGTAAAGGCAGGATACTATTGTTTATTCTTGGTTTGTGACTGGCACTGCAGTGTTAATAAAATAATTTTATCACCTAGCAAGTGTGAAAAAGCTGAGAGTTAATATGTTAAAGTATAGATAAACATTATGGAGTGTAATGGTGAGTTTAAATGTATGAATATTTCCATGAAGTTGCTGCTATTCTTACTATTCTTGTGGCACACAAGTTAAGCTAGTGCTCTGAGAAAAATCCTGTTTTGAAGTTTAATCCTAATTTTAAAAAATCTTTTATTGAAAAACCCAATGTAATCATTCTGTAGTGTTCAAACAGTTTCATGCCTCTAAAATGTGTTTGATTGCATAAATCAGTGGCATTTGGCATGCTTTGGGTGTAGCACACAATAACCGGACATTGCTGTCTAATAAGCTTTTTGTTATCCATTCAGTTCTGCCTTTAACCATCTCTCTCCTCTGTCCTCTCCTACCGGTTAAATGCATCAACTCATCTGAGAAGGCTATCAGCTTTCTCCTTCAGGAAGTTAGAAGCAGAGGATGATGATTATTCTCTTCCAGTCCCTCCCGTCACTGCTTCATTTTCCTTTTCACCTTGTACTTTGCTCCGATCTTTCTCAACTTTCTCTTCCTTCCTTTTCACCCTCTTTATCAGTCTACATTCCTCCCTAGCTGACAAGTTCTGTTACACACATAAAAACACAATGAAGAGGTCAGGTGCACAGACAGACATGAAGCAAGGCTTTCTGCAAAGAAAACTCACTTGATATTTGAATAGAAAGAGGAAAGTGAATCTCACTATGCAGACAAACTGTAGAAAGAGCGTTCTTGATCCAAGCAAAGCCTCCCATCCAGGGATCGAAATTAGCACCGGCTACCGGCCAAATGCCGGTGAATTTGTGAAGTGGCTGGTGAATTTGCTCTAACTACCAGTCCCGGTGGCTGACGTGCTGTAATGTTACCAGTCGATGGCAAGTCTCTGCTGCAGTCCATATCAGTGTGTGTGTGTGATTGTGATGTTACTGTCTGTGCCACTGAGTGTACAACGTGCATGTTGTACTGGAGACAGGTAAAGAAACTTTAGGAGTAAGAATATTCATTTACTTTTATAAACTGGACCCAGATGTTTAAAGATGCGCTCCAGATATGTGTTAAGACGTATATAAAACACTCTACTTTGAATAATAATTTGTGTCCGATATGTTTTTTCCACAATTATCTTGTTAAAATCCTTAAATGGCATCTCCTCCTTCACCTTCATTAAAAATTCCTGAATCTATAAATATGTAAATATATTTCATCTCAGAAGTTGAACCGTTGTTGACAAGATGTGTCCTACTTCACTGTAAAGTCCATTCTCAGTGTACTTCCACTGGAGGCTTCAGATTTCCACATCACACTTGTGTAAGTTGCGTACTGGACCACAATTCCAAACTAGCTGTGATGTCACAAATCATGCTCGTAGTATCGCCCCTTCAAATCAGATTTTCAATGAGCTCAGAGAAACTTTCCACTTTCAGCTGCTGAATGTGAAAATATCCTTCTAATGTCAGACTTTGCACCTATATTTTTCTGTACAGTGAAGCTCAAACATTCAAGTGTAGGAACAAGAAGAAAAACACATTTTGAATGGTGGGGGGACTTTTTTTTTTTGTCCAACTAGTTGTAAAAGTCTTAAGACCTGGTCACACCAGAAAGTGGCACAGTAAAATTCATCTGCACATTCTTGCAAAATAGTTGATGCAAGACACTGTGATGTATTAACTACTCACAGGTATAGTCACCAAACTAGTGGCAGGCTAACCCCAAACTCGCTATCCAGCTGTGAACATACTAGCACTAGTCAGGCACAATAGCTTGCACAGCCAGATGGTTTGCCAATTAGCAAGCTGGCTATCAGTCGCTAACAGGACAATAAGTTGTGACACTTTATTCGAGAAAGATATTTTTGTACCATTAACTGTCTGCAAATCTCTTTGTGGAGCAGATTCTATTCTGGCAGAGCAGTGTTATATAAAAAAATCCTCTGTTTTGGACTCTGCAGCTCTCCATTCTCTCAAAGGTCAGGACAGTTTGTAATTGGTTACTGAGCTAATTCACATGTACAAGTTAAATTGGCACAAAGGATTTGCACAGATTCACGTGGTCCTCAGAAGTTGTTCAGCTAATCGCAGAGATGCGATTGAAATGAGCTGATTTTGCTCAAAAATTCTGCTTGTTTTTGTTGCTGTGACCAGGCTGTGACACTCAAACCTGGGACAACCAGCTACTATGTTAATATACTCCATGAATCACAAATAATGTGGAGCATCTACAAAGAATGACCATGCTTATCTGTTTTAATATTCTCTTCATCCAAAGGGCGAAAGTCGTCTTTTTCATTGCTTCCTCTCAGCAGGAAGGTCTGAACAGAGTGTCATCACAGTGCATCTCCTTGAGCCGATGAGGAATCAAGCGTCTAGCAAAGATCCATTATCCGCAGTCGGGCGATGAATTCTTGCTGGCTCAGGAGACGCTACTGTGTACCTGACCCTGACCTGTGACCTCCTGGTGAAGGGGAGGAAAAGCCAAAATAGAATTTCTCAATGTGGATCAATACAGCATCACATGACACCAAGGACACTCAGGGTCACAGAACATGGCTTACAAGATGGTCTTTCTAAATTTTTTCTAACATGTTTCCACTGTGACAAGGCTGCTGTTTTTCATTTTGTGCTGATCTGAGTGCTCGCTCATCCATCAGGGAGGAAGCTTAAATGTTTCCAATTTAGATACTGTATACAGCTCCTGCTTTTATACAGAGCAATTTACAATTAATACATC
The DNA here is from genome assembly GCF_910596095.1 of Thunnus maccoyii. Lineage (NCBI taxonomy): Eukaryota > Metazoa > Chordata > Actinopteri > Scombriformes > Scombridae > Thunnus > Thunnus maccoyii. The sequence goes on from NC_056534.1 coordinate 25,893,807, forward strand.
AGGTGAATAAGCTAATCAGCAGTTAGCAGTGAGGATGATGGCTACCAATAATCCTGTCACCTCCGCATTATCCTGTCAGAGATAGATACTCATGAAAGAAATAAAATAAGATAGAATGCGAGATGTAGAGGGGATTATTCTGAAAGCCACTTTAGCAGATAAGAGAGGAGTTGATGTGAAGTTTCTCTTGAAACCTGAGTTTTCCGCTGAAGATGAAGGACTATTGCTGCTGCTCTGACTGAAGTGACAAGGTCACTCCACCGCTGGGAGAGAAGAGGGAGAGGAAAACGAGACCCGATGTCAAACTCCAGCCTAATAAGGTGTTCATCCAATCGCTCCTCACATGTAGTCTATGTGTTCCTAATGGTAGATTGCTTAATATAGAGATAAGCGTCTCATGTTGACAGCTAGAGCCACTATCTATCTTCATTAAGCTGGCTGCAGTGGTGGTTTGGCTGTGATAAATGGCTTCCTCTGTACTCTTTTCCTATGTCTTTTTCTCGTGCCTACGTCCTTTTATTTTTTTCTGTTCCTTTTCATGTTTGTGCAAACAATCCCACTGCTTCTACAACCATCCCACTGAGGTACCTATATATTAGTGCTGTCAAGCTATTCAAAATGTAATCACGATTAATTGCATGATTTTGTGTAGTTAATTGCGATTAATTACAAATTAATCGCACATTCTTTATCTGTTCAAAATTTACCATAAAGGGACATTTTCAAGTGTTAATACTCTTATTAACGTGGGAGTGGACAATGTATGCTTACTTTGTCCAAATGTATAAATTTATTGTTGGAAATCAATTAACAACACAAAACAATAACAAAGATTGTCAGAAACCCTCACAGGTACAGCGTTGAGCTTTTTAAAAATATGTTGAATCATAACTTATGGCAAACTCAAGCTCAATAGGCAACAAGCAGGCACATTGGCCAGATACATTTTCCATTACTTCAGTACTGATTAAAGATCACTTCCTGGATCCCTTGCTTCAAAAGCAAATCACACAATGTAACTGTGTCCAATCTCACATGGGAAAAATAAAGGCTCACAAAAACATCCCCTTGTGCTGTGGGATAAAAACCAGATAATACAAAATAAAACAAACAATAAATAAAGTGAGCAGGAAACAGTGGAGAGGGAGTATAAGAAAAAAAATTACTTTCGCTTTTTTGTCATCATACAGGTTGGGTATCTTTGATACAGTGGTGGCTCTCAATTCAAGTGCAGTCGTTGGATACAATCCAATTTATTTCAGGCAGACCCTCGTCCTCAATAATGTTAGCTGGCCGTCAAGCTGTAGTCACTCATTTAGCTACTGCTGTTGAAAGCTTGATGCTTGTAGGTTTGTCCATGGTCTCCCTCACACACTATCAAACGTGCTTTGCTGCAAGCAGGATGGTTTGAAGACTGGGTAGCACATTACAAGAGTCAAGTTGTCAAGCTCAAGTCACAGATGCCGGTTGGGGCCAACTTTTTCAAACCAGGGTGGTGATAAAGTGCTGCCAAATGTGTATTCTGACACTTTAACTTGAACACTGTCTCAAATCTGACTAGAGTTAGTACCGCCTATAAGTCAGCATCTAGCCCCAAAACCATAGTAAGGCTGTTCGGGCCACTTTGGTCATTAGTGTTGTAGCATCAACTCTAGTCGTGTTTTTCCATCAACCGGTAACCGGGACAGACATCGTCATTTCGTCCAAAATGGGCTCTCCATTGTTCTTTATTATAAAAGGTTTTAAAAGTCCTCACTTGTGTATGCACAGAAGTGAAATGGTGGTTACTGCTACGTTGTTGTGTTTATGATGATACAACTACTTGAACAATCACAGGCGACAGCCCTGTGTGCACCCCTGCCTCCGCCCCATGAGTGCCTGGAACTCAATTTAGTACTGCCTGCCTGAAGGGTGCCGAAATTTATCGCTTGGAACTAGTTTCGAAAGCAATCGAAGAACAGTGGAAACAAAAGCAGAACCCAGGACAACAGCTACAAGTTTCATTATAAGTCAGTAAGTCCCGGTAGCAGAAAAACGTCAAAGGAGACACGACTGGGGCTTTCACACTTTTGTAATTCAGACAATAAAACATTATTATATTTTATTTTTCAGCAGAATAACACAATTTATGATAGAAACTGAAAAAATAACGATATAATAATACAAGAATTCATAATTCTGATAATGTCGCAATATTATATAAACGAAACCCTTCTAAAAAACTTCATGTTTTCAAGAATAATTGTGTGACTCAGAGCCCTGTTTAGAGATGCTGCTGACCAGCTCTGCTTTAGGCTTGTGAGGGCCGTGAAACACCGAGAGATATCTAAAGTGATGTACCAAAACACATAATATCCTGCCCCGCCACACTTGTGTGCTGCTTATCTAGTGAAGTGTCCACTGCAGGGAACAAGCAACTCATTCCAGCCCTAGTAACACTACAACACCTCCATGTCTGGTTCACCAACTGAAACCAAGTGCATGAAGTGTATAGAAAGAATTATAATAAATAGAAGCAGGGTGGGGATGTGGTACAGAGACTAGGCACAGATCTGACTGACCAGTAGTTGTGGTTTGGACCACTCCTGAAAGAGTGCATCATGCTTGAGAGAGCAGTGGTCAGTTGTGTGAGGTGCGGGGGGAGTACAGGGGCTTAAGACTGATGTCAGCAGTGCATCTGATCTCACACCAATGGGGATGAAACAAGGTAAGTGAGCCACAGAGGTCACAGATGATCTTGCTTCCCCCTTCACTGAGCCTCTTTGATGTGTTATTCACGGTCCAGATTGCCCACACATGTCAGGTTAGGAAAGGAGTTCTGGGCAGCATCAGACAGCTGCTTCATGTACAGAAAGCTCAGGTCAAAGATCCAACTTGGTGAAAGAGGAGACAAAGAAAGTTGTGCGAGGAACAACTTGTAGTTGGATGGGAGGATAGTGGTGGGAAGGATAGGAATAGCTAGGAGAGTAGAGCTATGATGACCGGCCTGCTTGCTGTTATATTGTCTGGAAAATTTGATTTATAGAGGCGGTCATGTTGTTCCAATGAGATGTCTCCTATAATCAATCAATTGTATGATGTTTAGTTCTTTCCGTTGTTCCAGTTTAGGAAGCTGGACTTCTTGGCGACAGTGAAAGCAATCAATGTCATTGTGGGAACAGTGGTAAATAAGACAACGCACGGTCAGATTCTTAGGGGCACGTAGGCTGTAGGATAACTTCTTGTTTTTGGAAGTTTTAGTCTTGACAAAACAAACAGAATATCTAAGTTGTATTTGACTTCTACACATTAGTGATTTTCTTCCAGAGGTGTTGTATGGGCAGGCAGTACCAGATTGCTAGATTGTAAGTACACTGTACAGTGTGAGGCGACCATAAAGAGCAAGTGTATGATTTTGATGGATCTGGTGCACAATTTGAGTGTGATGTGAAATCTCTGAATGTCTCTGTACTGAATAATTTGCAGTATGAAGTTTTTGGTGGTTCAGAATGTGTTCTTACAGATTTTGTTTGTTTAGCTTGGGAGAGATACTGAGGTTTTTACCATATATTTCTAAATCAGCAGGGAACTCATAATCTTGACGCCTGCCAGAGAGGTTGTGGAGCAAAAACAGACGAGACAGAGTGAGCAAACTGATAAAATAAAGTGTTATGTTAACAAATGAAAGATGAAAAGCGGTGAATTTACTTCTTATAATGCTAAATGTCTAACCCAAACCCTGCTTTGCTAAATTGGATACAAATGCATGCATGGTTATAGTCATTGCTGTCTTTCTTTTAACTGGTTGAGATAAACCATTCAAGTGACTGGGTTTTGTAATAAAACAAAATTCTGGTGGTGGTGGTACAGTAAGAGCAAATGGAGGGCAGATGAGGGAATAAGAAGAAACAAGCAAGAAGAGGAAGCAGCAGAGAAGCAGGGAGATGAGTTTTAGTGTGGACATGGCCTAAAAGAAAGGCACAGTGAGTAAAGGAAAAAGGGGAGGGGAGACGATGTGGTGGGGTGCAGAGGAGACGTGTAATGATCAATTGTCCACAGCCTGTGGCAGTCGACAAACCCCTCTAATCCACAAAAGACACTCCCCTCCTTTTAATGATGCCGGGGGACAGGGAAGAAGAAAGAAACCCTGTCAAGCTCTGCATGGCTAGGCTTTATGGTTTTTGGAGGATTTTCCTGACTCTCTTATGGTAGGACAAGCTGTAATACAGTTCACAGTTCTTAGATGTTTCGGCTCTTCAAGATGGTTCTGTTTCTTTACATGGCTACAAGTTTTGTTGGTAGGTGCTTCAGTGAACATATTCAATTCTATATGTAATTAACATATTGTTAGTAGCATTGGGCGATATGTCAAAATTTTCCCACTGGTCATGTTGGTATATTCACATCGGTGGGTTTGAGCAGCTGAGATTGCCACAAAAATGAGAATAGCTGGTCCACCTTAAAGGTCAGTCAGGTTAGGCTAACCCATTGTCGCTAACTCCGGGGCTAACCCCCTTCACTTTAATCAGCAGGTGGCAAGCAAGACAAGAGAACTTGGCTTGGGTCTTATGGAGTTGTAGCATTTATTCACTGACAAAAAGCCTAAACTGTGCGCACAACACACCTGTTAAATGATTGGCTGTTTGCGCGTCACTCATAGCACTCTCCGTTATCAAGGGATATGATTGGCTGTTTATGTGCCAGAGAGGGAGCACGCTTGGGGTTTGTTCATGGAATAGCATTTCATTCACAGTGTTTTTCCTTTTCAAAACTAGAAAATATTCACATTTGAGAAGCTGAAATCAAAGTATTTAGACTTTTTTTTTTAACTTACTCAAAATGATTTATCGATTATCAAAATAGTTGGCAATTAATACTTGGCAACTAATCAATTAATCGACTAGTTGTTGCAGCTCAAAATGATTGTTTATACAGAGAATAGTACGCTCCTTTGCCCTAATGACCCGCCCCTCTCCTGCCTCTGCTGGCTCCCTACCTTCCACTATCACATTTCAGTAACCATCCGCAACCGCACAGTAAGAAACGCGGCCTAAAACTGTTACATTGCATTTGCAGCCTTAAAAACTCAATATTGTATCATAAAACATGCCAGTGGCACCTCGGACCTCATTACTCATTTAACAAGGCTAAGTGTGTGCCGACACTCAAATTACTGAGAGCAGAAATCAACACCATTAAGGCAGGTAATGATGGCGTTAGCAGCTAATGCTACCTCCTCACTCCTCCCCGTTACTGAAGCCATGTGCCCATGAAGCATTATTGAAAACATCGAATTCAGTAGGATGACACTGACCCAGGAACTGAGTTAAACAATGTTCAGTCTGTAGCCTTTGGTGAAAAATTCATCCTCCTCAGAGGCTGGCTATAAAGTTATCCACTGTGGCAGAAGACATCATTTTTAAGTTTTTGGTGGGAGTGCTTATTACCTTTGTTAACCAATTTCCTGGGGGACACCCTAGAAGAAACAAACAAAATATTTTAAAAATCCTACATAAGGTCAGAAGATGACCTCCTCTATAGGGATGGGAATGGAGAACCGGTTGAGAACTGGTTCCAAATTGTCCAATCTATCAGAATCGTATGCCTCCAAGCTTATCAATTCCTCTTACTGATGCCCAGGTATGTGATGGTGACAGAATGAAAAAGTAGGAACTCAACTGTGAGGGCAGTGCAGCCTCCAGCCTCCTTATTTTAGGCTATCTTATAATTCATCTTCAAAAAAGGCAGAGGTAGCAAACATGTTTTGATTTAATGACTAAATAATTACCTTTACGAGATGAACGTTAAGTATACTGTGAACTTTCTACGCCGTCACTCAGAGACTAACATTAGCGGAGTGGAGCAGCTAATTCCAGCAGTAACAAACGAGACCAACTGATCAACACACACTGCAGCATTAAATAATTTAAACCAACTGTGAGGTGAGAAAAAGAAAAGAGAATAGAAAATAAGAAGAAAATAAATCGGTGCTTAGTCTGTTTCACCTCAAAAACATTGCGCCCGTTCAACGTCTTGGACAGTGATGGCTTTCCCTGCTAACGTTGCAGCAGAGAGGCTGCTCTACTGCTGCAGACATGTCGTTAATAACAACACAGCGGAGCACTCCTCCTCGTCCCCCTCATGTTGTTATTCTCATACAGGCAGGAGACTGTAAGATGCTTTCAAATCACTTAATTCATTAATTAATGTGGTTAACATTTGGCTGTGGACCATTTATCTTATCCACCAGTTATATTTCCTATATTCATCAGCATGCAAGGTCATTGATAAACAGCTGAGATAATAAAACAGTTGTGTTGACACTTCAACCTTTTATAGGCCTACTTTTTTCCCACACAGAAAATTGATCGGGAATCGATAAAGAATTGGACCAATAAGCAGAATCGATAATGGCACTGGTATCAATAAAGTCTTAACAATTCCCTTCCGTACTCCTCTTCTACACAACTAAGAGCCAGATAACTGAGCTAGATAAATGAGAGTGATCCTGACCCTAAATGTTTCACTGGAGGCCACTAACAATTTGAAACAACCAGATGTTTTCTTACTGCGAATGCAAAAAAGAACATACTTATATTTTAGCGTATACAGATGAGTAAACTCAGGCAAAAGCCAGTGTCCTTTACATATTTCACTTATTAAATCCACATCAATCACATGAAGACAGAGAAAAGGACCAGAATCAAACATTTTCAGTTATTCCAGTGTGGTGTTGTAGAAATAAAACTGAAAAATCAACACAGACAGAGTATCAGCACAATATAAGTAGATTTGTCAGTTAATTCAACACTCCCCAGATGGGTGTTCTAATCATCTACTGTATGGATCCTCCTAACAAGCAGTGGCCATCTGCCATTGAAAAAAAAGAAAACACTTTTATCTGGGGGTTAAGTGTCATTACATTTAAAGATGGACAGCAAGGCAGAAATCATGTTGTAAAATGAGCCCATTAAAAGGCCACCGCTGGTCAGGTCGCTGATACAGATATCCCACACTGCCTTGAGACAGAGAGAGACTGTGAGGGAAGAGCAGGCCATTAGAGAGAGAAAGGGGGACAGGGAAGCCATTAGCTGAAGACTGAAGGAGTAAAGGGGGACACTAATGATCTTTACAGACAGCTGTCCTACTAATTAGTGCAGAGTGAGAGGTAGAGGTCCCAGCATTCACTAACAATCAGGGCCGAAGTGAAGGACAGCGTGGTTGACTGGCAGCGGGAGAATTGGAGAGAAGGATGCTGGGTAGCTGCTGACCAAGCCGCTGTGTCTTGTGACATATAGACTTCCTATTCTGCACTAATGAGAGACGGAACATGAAGACTGATCTCACAATCTGCTGAGTGCATAATTGGAAGAACTCACTCTTTAATTGAAGCCACTTTAGGAAAAAAGACTTAATAATTATTAGACAGTGCACCCTAATAATTTTAAATGCCATTAAAAAGAACACGGAGCCCTCTGCACATTCGCTGTATCGACAGCAATTATTGTTTACAACGATAACAACAGCATCTACATCAAGTGTACTGACAAACAGCTCATTACTTCGAATTCATTAGTCACGCTATTCAAGGCTAAAGCTACTTCTCAATTCTGTCTAATATCTTAATGAAGGACAGAAAATAAAACAAAGCAGGAAAATCTGTGACTAACATCTCACTGCTGTATACAAGCAGTGCACTCTGTGGAAACTTCTCTTAATTAATTACGTCTGTGTCATAGCCTCTTCTATGCCAGTGCATCTGTAGCAAGGACATTAGTCTCTATTAGCAGATGCTTTGTTGGCAGTGGGAGCATACTGTCATGTTGTAACAAAAGGGAGTATTTTGCACAAAAAACTCTGGCTTTCAGGAGGGTGAGATGCAAAGAACGGACAAACATTATTCAGAAGCTTAGAATGCTAAGGTGCTATTCATCTACAGTGCTGCAGAGCTCAGGAGGTGAGCCACACTTATTTCACCATCAAGAGAATATACCAAAAGACTTGAGCTTACAAGCAAGCTGCAAATCTTTTAGCATCACCTTTCAAGCTTAAAGCCCTCGTCACACCAAAAAGTGGTGCAGCAAAGTTCATCCACACATCACACAAAGAGGAAAGCAGACAGCGAAAACATAGCTTTTGATCAAGAATGATGCACAGACTCTTAGGCTTCTTCCCATGGGCAGTTCAAAACCAGTATGTCTCATATAAGCATAAACCTTTTGAGCAAGTATACCCACTCAAATGATCCAAACTGAGGCCACAGAAAATAAACTATCTAAGAGCCCAGTATGATCAATCCACTTTATTTTAGGATGCACTCATTACACTTGAAATGAGAAAAGATTCACTATTACGGTTCTTAACCTCTGTGTATAATATAGAATCTTAGTTTCTTTCATGTTGTTGGTGTATATACTCATTCACACCTCAAATCAACTGTATTAATTTGTATATGCTTTGAAGCAGCGATACTGGAGGCCACGCGATCAGCCCAACAGGCACGTTTTGAACGGGTACTCCACTAATTTATTCAAAAGAGGTATCCGTACCATGGACTCCTGTCTCAAAGCTGTTTGAAAACTGCACAACTTCTGTTTTTATACTCTGACATAGCAGGCTGACATTCAAGTGGACAGCTAATGAGCTATGAAAGCTTCCTCTGCTCCATGGTCAGTGCTCTCAACACAGTTTGTTGTTGGTCAATGGCCAAAGTTCACCAAAGCTGAAGTAGACAATTAAGATTCACATGGATTTACTTTTGCATCCCCCGAGCAAAGCGCTGGTTGCAGCAATTCCACGGAAATTTTATGTATTTAACTCCAAAATTTTGTGTGCTAATGTGACTGAGATTTAAAGGAAGTGAACATGATGATGATAAAAAGACAGATTTTAGGTGGTGTTGCTTTAATGCTACTTTTAGATTCAGAAAAATCAAGATTGTAGATAAAAAAGATTCTGGAGATCAGATACAGATACAAGGCAAGTTAACGGCTGGCTAGCAGAAAAATAACAATTAATGTCCAAATTTGGACTAAACAATGTCAACAAATGGAGACATGCAGTCCTTGAGCGGCTTCAAACTTAAAATTTTTTGACAAGATTTTGATTGGATGTTTGAAGCATGCAGTAGCCTATATGTTTTTAAGTGATATAGAATGACAGCACTGAGGTACCTCAACAACCACAAAGTGGTAGGTTACTGGAGGAGACACAGTGAGGAGAGGTCAAACTACTGTGTGTGTACTAATCAGTTCCTTGACAGGGCAAATGCACGGACATATTGTCCCATTCGCACATGATGGTTACTGGAAGAGACAGATCTGACTGCCAGACGTTCTTGAATACTGGCCAAGCAGTTACGCATGCTGTATCATAAAGGATGTTCCTCTGCATCATTATAGCTTCAATTGTGCTGAAACATTAATACCATAATTTAATATTGTCTTGATGATCAGAGGAATAACATTCGTTTATTGGGATTTTTTTGGACTTCAACATACTGACAAGTTTTACCTTGAAAGACACTTTAAGAGCAATTTTTCACTTCAGTGTTAAAGTTCAATATACCACTATATGCTTTTCTAATCCTTAAAAGTGAAGCTGTGTCAAGTGTACTCTGTGTGAATGACAAAAAAGTACACTGTCATTGCCCTTTTCTCTAGGGACTGGACAATTTTCAGAAACACTTGAACTCGCAGCACAGAACAAAAGAGCTTTTGAATTTAATATTGCAGCTATGGCTGGCTGAGTATAGCTGTATTAATAATAAAGAACAGTAACATGTAGACTATAGGCTCTGGATGATCCGTGTACAGAAGAAAAAGTAGGCTGGTGGGCAGTGAAGTGGCTCCGATGACTTGCAAAGTCACAAAAATGTCTTCAGGGGTGGGCGATTTGTCACCACAAGAATACTGAACTCCTCCACAGTTTAAATTCAGAAAGTCCAATGCTGATTAGATACGCCCCCCAATTTGCACCATTGTCCTTCAACACACCAATGCACCGGTGCCCACACTCCGCTCAACTGGAAGCTTGTCGGATTGGCGTGCACATGCAGCCCTAACGATACATTTTTACATTGCTAGAATAAAAAATAGCTGAATGAAAGGTGGGTGGTGTATCTCTGTCCGCTGAGTCACATCCTGGCCTCCTGCGCTGTCCCGTCCTGCTCTGCATCCTCTCCAGAAGGTTCATGCCAACACATGCACACATACAGTATGTAAAAATAATGGTCACAAACTCACAATTTGTCTTTGAGCACAGCACACACAAAAGCTCAATGAGTGTGGACAAAGTGAGGTGAGTTACGGTTGCTCATCTAATTAGAATAGTTTCGTTATTATTATTATTATTACTTACACCTGAGAGCATTGGACTCTTTACCTGAGAGCATTGGACTCTTTATAATGTTCTAGTTTTTCCCACCAGTGTTTGCTTTTCCAAAATCCTGTCAGAAGTGTTCCTTTCAACCCTGATGAAGCTGATGAAAACACACTTTAAATGTGTCTATTTTTCTGTTTAAGATTTAAAGTTTAAAGCTGCACTAATCAATATTTTTATATTAACAATGGCTCAAATTACTATGTATAATGTGACAAGCATTGCTTATAGTGACAAATCCAAAGACAATTATCACCTGACTCTGCAGCTCCTCTCAGCTCTAAAGAGTGACTTTCAGCTCATTGCTTTGGTTTTCAGGTCCACATATTCACTGTTTGGTTCAGTCTTACTACTCTCATCAACCTTTATCCAGCAGCAGCAGAAGGCAGCTGTTTTTAGATAAAGAGCTTGGATAAATCCATGGTATGCTATCTGTCCAGCACCAAATAGCAGACAAAAACAGCAGATAATTAGCAACTACTTGGTGAACACAGTGGAGCATTTAGCTGCCAACAAGTCAGATATTTTGCTCAGGAGGTATTTGTAGACCAAAACAGAGCTAAAAGAAGAGGGAATATTGGACTAACACTCCTCAGGTGGCCAGAAACATGAGTCTGAATGAATGATAATGTTGTTTCCATATCTGCTGAATGTGTAAATAATATACTGTTTGCAATATCACATGCCAACATCGATAATTTGAGAGTCTAATTTGGTCTGGTATAAAAGTAGCTTATGGAGGCTAATGTTAGCTAATGCTAGCAAACTTAGATATTGCAGTTGAACGGATTTGTCAGAGCAAATGTTACAGAATGGTCACCGACTTAGGTTCATTTTGGACACAGAAAAAGTGTCAAAGGCATGTTGATTATACTTTTATACTGTCAAAACCAAACCAAGACCAACTGACGATTATTTTCCTTATCGATTCACCTGTTGATTATTTTCTCAATTAATTGATTAGTTGTTTGGTCCATAAAATGTCAGAAAATGATGAAAAATGTCCCAAAGCTCAAGATGACAGCCTCAAATGTCCATAACCCAAAGATATTTATTTTATTTTCATTTAGGACTTAAGAAACCAGAAAATATTTACATTTTGAGAGCTGGAATCAGAGAATTTGGAAATTTTCTTCCCACGGGCAGTTCAAAACCAGTATGTCTCATATAAGCACAAATCTTTTTAGCAAACATACCCATTTAAATTATCGGAACTCAAAATGATTAATTATCAAAATAGATGCTGATTAATTTAATACTTGGCAACTAATTGATAGATCGACTAATCATTGCAGTTCTACTGTGAAGTACAGTCCCCAGATGTGTCATTTTTTTGGATTTTTATAATGTGCGTTTTACACATAGCTATTCATGAGAAATAATATTCCAGAAGACACACAAAATCAATGCTGCTTTGCGTCATCTCAAAGCTTACGTTGTCTCCTTCCCTTCATCTGGTAAAAACTCGGCTCCTCAACATGTCTCACGGCTAACAAAGTCACACACCACTTTAAGAAGAAATGAGAGATTAGCTCTCCTGTCCTGGGAGCAATGATCGATGAAACACATTACTGCTCCACTCGCATGAAGACCCACTCATCACAAAGCAGAAGCCCATTTTGGGTCCCAACCACTCGCTTAATAGAGCAAATACCTCTACTAGGCTTGTTAAAAAAAACATTCTGCATCACCTCGACATCATCATAATCTACAGTTAATCTCCACATCTGACCATCAACACAAGATGGTTTGTCGTTTAGTGGGATATTTATGAGGTGATCAGCAGCAGTGAGAGAACTGATCGATATGCTCTCTCTCTCTCTCTCTCTCTCTGTCCCACAAGGATATGACAGCTGTGACCTGTAGCCTTCCTCATAAGCACACTGTTTATAGATGTATTAATGAGATGTCCATAAGTCTTCTAGTGGGCTAATGGTTTTCTCTGTGGCTCCAACTGGACTGAGTGAATGAAGAGAGACGAGGGGAGATCATTAAGACGGCTTCCGCATTGCGTTATTCACTCTGCAGGTTCTCGCGCACCGGCTGTTAATTGAACTCAAATGGGAAACAACTGATTTGGCAGCTCTGAGGGGTCCCCAAAAGGAATAATGTAGTGGGTGGAGTGGTGTTGGTTATTGAGTTGAAAGTGTGAAGAGGAAGTACAGCTGCTATATTAACACCACAGCCCTGTATGACACAACTAATTTTTTACTGAATCAGCCAAAGACGGTTTTATTTTCAAAACTGAAAACAGAAATTGAAAGTGTGAAACAATCCACATGTAGACAGACATTAAAGCGCTACAGCTCATGTTCGGTCTTTTCATTTTCTAGCCTTTTTTTTTAATGTAATTTCATGACCCTGTGTGCCATTTTTTTGCCACATTTTCCTCACTCCTACTCATGCTTTCTCAGTACACACCCACACACACTAGATATGTCCAAACCACATTTTCCTACTGCGGGGCACACAACAGCTTCTCAAGGCCACACATTGTTATCCTCACATGATTTGGGTTGTTGTAATTATCCTCACATGATGTTTCCACCTGATACACTCACTTATTTATATCATAAAGTACAGGCGTGGCAAATTCTTCTGTTACTGTGAAAGACAACCGCCTTGAACAATCCAACACTGGCAAGCTTAAAGATGTGAACTGAACTACAACAGTATAGTTCTTTGAAAATTAAAAATGTAATATCATCATTGCTACAGTATATTCATGTGGGCACATCACTACCGTTACTTCCCCCGCTTCCCAACTTCCTTGCAAAGAGAAAAATCATACTGCTGAGGGAAGTTGCCTAATTAATATTGTTTTTGTCCCTTCTGTATTTTCACTTTCACACAGTCAGACAGACACTGCATCACTGTCTATCTCTCAATAAGGAAAAACTAAAAAAAAAGTGTCTGGAAACACTCTTCATCCTGCACATTGAAGACTCTTTTTCACTGCATATTCTCTGACTTGTCATAGCAGGAAAAGCACAGGTATAACTAATCACTTTAACGAAGGCTCACTTCCATTACACGTCCCAATAATCACAAGAGCAGAGCCCTGGAAGTGGCTCATTATCAGTTATTGATTACTCATGTGCTTTTCCTGCTATGACATGTCACAGTGGCCTTTTGTTTTCGTCACAGACAAGATATCATCACATATAAACACATCAAGAGGTCAATATACATAACGCTATAAATGGATGTGCCTATATCATATCTTTGTTTCTCAATTAAAATCTAATTATGTGATTCAACTGACAACACATTTCTTTTATTTATACTCTTTACAAATCAGGTCTCCTTCACTAGGTTTGGCAGGCACAGTCCTCAATAATGGCCCTGGTAATTGGCAATGGTATATAGCCCAATATGTAAACATAACAACTGGATATAGGTGGACCTTATTAGAGATGCACTCAACCTGCAAATAATTATTGCCTGACAGCTTTATCCAGCTTCTCTTCTAGGGATGGGTACTAAAGGGCCGGTCTTAACTGGTTCCTGATTAGTATGAACTGCAACCAATGACTCCTGGGCAGTCTGCGCTGCTATCGATATTTGAACCTCATTCATTAAGTTAACATTAGGCGCTCTCAGTTTGCCTACTGTTAAATTTATTTAGCTGTCCGTTAATGATCCGCTGGTTCTGCTCACATTTTGAGGACTGTAGTTGTAGCAGACACAAGATAAGTAGCACTTGTTATCAGATATAACAACTTAACTTTAGAAAAGTTTGAATATGTTTATTAATAAGGATGTTGAACATAAACAGAGACCAAATGAGCACAGAATAAGATTTGTCATCTTGCCTCTATTGCAGAAATATGTGGATGATGTTATGCGAGTGTGATCTGTAACTGTTGACACATTTGGCACAAACAGCTGACCCACTGATTCATGTTTGTCATGGCCTCTCAGTATCATAGGGTATGATAAAAATGTTAAATTACCCAAGCATAAAAAGTGCATTGCATCATTACTGATTACACACAGAAATCCTTCACTCGCACTCGTCCTCTGCTGAGCGGTTTGGTGTTTCCAGGGTGATAAGAGAAAAACTCCAAGCTAATCAGAAGCAAAGTGTTTGAGCTGCAGCTCTCTGATACATAATGTAGAGGCAGTTAGTGAAATGGACAGCAGGGGTTCACAGGCTGCAGCCAGACAGGAGAGGAGGCACAGATACAGAGAAAGCCAGACCAAAGGAGAAATGACAATTACACAGGCCAGAGACACGGCATAATCCTGTTTGGCAGCTGCAACATGTTCAGCAAGTACACTGCACTGCGTGGCTTTGAAGGGGTCATTTGACAAGACAAGCACACCGCTTTTCATCTCAATAACTAGCCAACATCTAGCGAGTCAAGAGGAGAAAATTTCAAACTAGATTCCCAAACATATAACAGAGGACAGAGAGAGAAAGAGAGAAATAAAAGGATGACATGCTGACAGAAAATGAAAGAGAACAAGTAAGGCTTGAAAGAGAATAGGAGAGCAGAGGATGCACGTCGAGATGGAAAACTCAAAGAGAAACTGAAAACAAAGAAAGGTATCTCTTTCTTTCTATTTTCTTGATGTGTCTGTATGAGACAAAAGCTGTCGTCAGTTGAAGCCAGTCTGAGTTTTAATGTCACACAATACAGCCACATCCAATAAAAACACAGACGGCAGAGAAAAGACCGTCTTCTGGTAAGGCTCAACAACAAACATGATTGACAAATAAAATTATAATGGTGAAGATGTCTGGTTGCGCTGGTTTCAGATCCAGTTTGGTCAGTTGTTTTTTTTTACATGTTGTTATCAATAAATGACATCCATACTGGAAAATCTGAACCTCCTGAACCAGCTAAAGAGAGGTAAAAAGTTTAGAGGGGGAAAAAAGTATCCACATCCAATAAACTGTTTAACAGCTGCTGGGCCAAAAAGGAGACATCATAGCAAAAAGTAGAATCTTCACACTGTTCTCGGGTCAGACAATGTTTTTTTTTTTTCAATCAGATCTTCTTCAGGCAAAAACAGCACTAACAAACATCACATTATATTCATATCTCAAAATGATGGCAAGCTGCAACAAGTGACCAAGCTGCAATGCCATTGGCTGTAACCCCGGGCAACCGACAGAAAAATAATGAAGTGATCACTGATCACAGGTGTCAACATCTGCATTCCAACTGTTGATACGGAGCAACTTCACCACAAAAAAAAGTCCTTTTGGATGAATCAAGTTCTATCTTATCTAATTTTGTTGAACACTGTCAAAAACTGAACCTGAATAGATTCAAAACGGTGTTTGAATGGATCAAATAAGCAGATTTAATAGCAAAATCAGATTCAGTAAGTAGAGGGAATATTTTTTTTTCCTCAGCCTTGGCATTGATTGTATAAGTCTCTGAACTCTTCTGAACACCATTGTTCAAAAGATATGTCCTCATTTGGTGTTTTGATGATGGTGGTGTTGAGTGCTGTCTAACATATCATACCAAAACCTCTCATAGGTGTTCAACTGAGTTGAGATCTGGAGACTGTGAAGGCCACAGCATATGATTCACATCATTTTCATACTCATCAAACCATCCAGTGACCCCTCGTGTCCTGGGCACGGGGCATTGTCATCCTGGAAGAGAACACTCCCATCAGAATAAAAATATTTCATCATAGGATGAAGGTGATCACTCAGAACAACTTTGTATTGATTTGCAGTGACTCTTCCCTCTAAGGGGACAAATGGACCCAAACCATGCCAGCAAAATGCCCCCCCACAGCATAACAGGGCCACCAGATCCCCTCACTGTAGGGGTCAAGCATTCAGACCTGTACTGGTTTTTCCTTTAATTTGTCACCCGTCTGTATATTGTCAACAATGATGACACAGTCACAGTGAGCTCATAATCCAATGTTGTGTTCTGTATTACGAGAAACGTGAGCGTGTATCAGCTTTTGTCTTTTACAACATGTCTGTGCAGAGGACACAGACACGCCAGTAACAATGAAACAACCTGTGTAAAGATGGGGTTTATTATGAAGACAATCTTAAGGATTTTAAGGTTCAAAGAAATTGTGGATTGATAAATTTATATATTGACTGATCAGTTGCCATCAACACTCTCATGTCATATGTCTGATAACTTTAACCAAGGCATGCTATGATTTGAACTTAACACAAATTTCCTACAAGGTCAAAACACACATACAACTACAGAATTCAAGTTGGGTCTCACCACAGACGCAGCTGGACATCTATGTAAGATAATCTACATCTACTGTTGAGCTCTCAGCTCCGAGCCACAACAAGAGGCTTCTTAACATGGTTTCAGCACTCTAGTGCAAACAAAACACACGCACAAAACAAATCTACAGGCAAAAAGATTGGTACAAACATGAAGAGTCGAGATGGACACAGGAGAGCTGTGATTGAAAAAAATATATCTTTGATGTGGAGTGGAAAACGATGATGAAGAAAGGTCAGAAAAGGAGAGAAAAAGATGTGGAGGGAAAAAAAATGCAGAAGGTAGTGGTGGTAGAGAAAGTGAGTGGGCAGCAGCCAAGACTGTGTTTGCAATTCTCTCTGTGTTTTCTGGCCATGAGGGTTAATGTAAGAGCACAGAAGCAAACAGAGAAATGGATTCGTGACGGCAGGTTGGCACAACTAAACTCTCTGGGCAGCTCAAATGTTACTAACACTGCTCTTATACACCAGCACCAAGGGCAACACACAGGAAAAGTGACAAAATGGATTTTAGATTTGCTCTTAGGCTCTAATGTTTATCGACTCTTCTCATCCAAAATGAACTTGTTATGTTATTTCTCATTGCAGGGACAAAGCTAGTAAATAGCGGCGGTGTAATTGATTGCTTTGTCAACAGTTTATGTAAGGTGTGTTGGCGATGCTGCTCTGTAGAGCTGTGAATCCTGAGGCTGGAAAAGAGGAACAGCTTTGTCACCCTCCCACTCCTCCTCCTGCACTCCTGAAACATTTGCTGCTGACCTCCTGGGTCAAACAAGCCAAAGCCTACATTCCTTTAGCTGCTGTCTCTTGGGATGTCTCTTCCTCCTCCTCTTACCTCATGTGTTACTTACTATCTAACCAAACAGCCATCACGTCATTAGCTTCTACTTTGACTTGCCCAAGATAAGATCATTTTGGTTATACAACTTCCAGCAACAAGGCAACAATATATCTATTTTGATGTTTCCCAGCAACGGTGCTGAGGTAACTCAAAGGGTATTGTTGCGCTAAAGTTGCCCTGTGTGTTACCGACTTGTCTCTCTTTCACATTCTGTCAATCTCACACTGCTTTTAGCTTTCGACTCACCAACTGACCCTCCACATATCCTTCTCCTCTCCATAAATAAATAAATCCTCCATTCCCCTGTCTCTCAGTGACCATGTTCAGACACAGAGATAGGTGAAATCTGTTTTACACATATCTAATACCAAACAGACATTTTGTTAAAACAGGAAAAAAGGGCAGGATCAAAATCCAATCCTTTCTGATGGGATTTAAAACATATTCGCAGGTGGTTTGAAATGCTATTCAAATCCAATATCTGCATGCAACTCAGCTCCAGTGCTCAGATCATATTTCAAGTGTTTGCTTATTTTCTCCATCACTCTCCTCAGGACGCATATTTGACATAGCAAGAGGAACAAGCGAAACAAATATGGAGAGTCAAAATGTATATGAACAGCGGCTAATACCACTACTAGAGTACTAAAACTTTAAAATGTCTACATAAAACCAGTTGAAATTGGACAAATTTCTTAGCTGTCAGAAAAAGTACTTGTATCCTAAATTCACACCACATGTAACATATCAGCATCTCTAACGTTTTTCACTGTCCTTATACCCAGCTTTTGTTTCCCAAGCGCCAGAAGACCATCTCCACTGACATCATAAAAAATGAAATGAAATCAAACAATGACCTTTAGGCAAAAGAACAGGGGCACCATTTCACACAGCAAATATCATATTTTAATGACTGTTGTTTAGGCTGTCATCTACTAACTAAAATAATTAGTGAAATGCATCAGAGTCTGGGTGGCTTACCACTTCAGCTAAATATTTTCCAGGTTGAATCTCAGCTGACCTTTTAGCCATATAGCGGCCAGACAAACTGTCTTTGCCAGTCTGACTAATCCCAGCAATTAAATGAACAAACAGTTTTCCAGTAGGCTCCATGAAGCGTTTATGGAGGGAAAATTGCATTAATTCTATGTATTGATTCGATTATTTTATTTTCCACGCCCACCATAGCTCTATAAAGCCTTGATTAATCGCTATGGATAACATGTTATAGGTTACATTTGTGCAATTTCTATGAATGCAACTATCGATTCTTATGATTATCAATCAATCTTCTGATTGTTTTCTTAATCTATGATTTGGTCTATAACATGTCGGAAAACGCTCTTTGCAATTTCCCAGACTCCAAGTTGACATGGAAAAAAAAACAACAACAACAAATCTGCGGAACTAATAAATTTTCCCATCTTTGTATGAAACATCACAAAACAATTATCAAAAATGTTGCTGATAAATATTCTGTTTCAGCTGTAGCAATTTGAGCTACTACCAAAGATTATACTTCCAATATGTGCGCCTGAGACAAAAAAATCAATATTGTGATATGAGACTAGACATCATCTTGACTTTGGATATCGTAATATCATAAAATGGCATAAGTGTTGTCTTTTCCTGGTTTTATAGGCTGCGTTACAGTAGAGTGATGCAATTTTCTGAACTTAGCAGACTATTCTAGTTGTTATTTTATTTGTCTTTATCCACTTGATCATTATATCCACATTATTGATGATTATTCATCAAAAATCTCATGGTGGAAATATGTTGCGAAAGTACCAATAGTCATCCCTACAATACTGCCAATATCAATATCAAGATCAAGGTATTTGGTCAAAAATATGATTTTGTCCATGTCACCAAGCCCTACGGAGGTGTTTTGAATATCGAGATGGTGTGAGATGGAGTCAGTGTGGTTTGTTACACAGAGATGCAGAAATAGAAGCATATCTGTTACATAAAACAGATGTCTACATTTCAAAAAATGCTGGCGGTGTGGATTGACCATTAGATTACATCTAATGTAGTATCGGCAGCAAATGATTGAGTGCTGTCTCAACACTGGCCACTTACAATGTGGACAATCGATCGCAAAGATCAGATTTCAACAACAGGTCGGATGTTTCTGCTGACTGATCAGAGTTTCTCTGGTCAAGCAGTGTGCGAGCAGGTTTCAGAGCACAATCCAGTCTTTTCTTCATCTTCTCTTCACACCTCATCACCTAAAATCCTTTCTTCCTATACTTCACGCTTTGTCCAGGGTAGTGTTTTTTAGAATGTGTTTAGGAGTGATGGGGGACGGATGCCCTTGCCATCTGCTCCAGCAGCGAGGCTCCAATGCTCGGAGGCCGAGGGGCTACTGGAGGAGGACAACAGACAGGGGAGCCTCTGGGAAAACACTGAGCTTGCTAACAGCTAGCAGCCAAGGAGAACAACCACTGCTGGCAATTATACAAATGCATGTATACACACACACACACACAAACGTATAACAGCTGAATTTACAAGAACACATGATGCATCTGTTTCTAAAAAAAAATGAATCACTATCAAGAGCATGTGGGTGTTTTGTTGGCACAGTGCAGACAGGAAGTGTATTAGAGCTGACACAATGAAATCTCTAAAATAAACACATTCACCCTTGTACATGTTCAAATGATCACTAAATGTAAGGAGCCACAGTGTTAGAATGACACCTACACTGTTTTTTCATGCCTGCTTGAATCAAGGCTTTGAACAAGAAGTTTTGTCTACAACTTTTAACAAGCTAGTAATGTGCAACAAGCTCTCACAGCCTGATGTAGGGCTTCAGGTACACAAGAATTGGGTTCATTGCACTTGAACAAATCAGAGTAGAAACCGGTGTCCTTAAAGTGATAAGAGACCCAAAGAAAACATGAACAAGCTGAATCAATAATGGCATTGGTATCAGTAAAATCTTAACAATACCCATCCCTATGTGTGAGTGAGTGTATGTGCTCATTGTATAATAATAAGAACATATATGAGAAGGAGGGAGGCTGCTTCGTTTTAATCTACTCACCCTGGGCTGCCAGTTTTCATATTGCTTCTGAAGGTTGGCCCCAATGGTCTCCAGGGCTTTTTGTGGACTCATCGACAGAGGATCTGGCAAGAAAACAGAGTGAAAACTCACTGTGATCACATGCAAAACACTCATAGCATAGCTAAAACATACATGCTCAATCAGGAGCTGACAAATCAGCCATAATTATATTATTCACCCACACTTTAACATTAATGTAGTATTTCCAAAAAAAAAAGATACAGCCATGCCATGATTACTTGGTAGTTCTTATAAATGCAATATCATCTATGTTTTTGACATCAAAGGAAACGTTCTTATTAAAAACAGGAGCAGGGTTTGGAAAATTGAAATATTGATGAGAGTAAATCAATATGGAATGAAGAATAGCAGAATATAGATTGTGGACAGATCAAACTGTGCTCAGCAGGCAGAGAAAAATGTATTGACAAGTTTTGCAGGAGATACTGATATGCAGCAAATTAAACCGTTCACTGTTATGATGCCTTCTGAAAATGCATCAACACAACAAAGACAACAGAGCAATGTGTTTGATGAGTCAAATTATAACAAAATATAAGCTACTTAAGAAAATTCAAAACACAAAATAATGACTTCTTATTAATAAAATTATCTATAATCTCTACATACGTTTCTAAAATTAGATATGGGGTGAGAAATCCGTCCTACAATGGTAAAAATCTAAGTTGATCTTTGCCTACCATTTTACAATTTCCTGTTATGGAAGGGGAGGGTGAGGGGAGGGGTATTCAGTTGGTTGCAATCTGCAACCTCACCACTAGATGCCACTAAATCCTACACACACTGGTCCTTTAATATTCCCAAATATCATCTCAAAAACCGAGTGGCAGGTCTGAACAGTGTCAGCGTCCTCAGAAGCAGCTGAGAAAGTTTCAGAAACTTTAAGAACTGTGTTCCCTCTTTTATGTGCTTTCCTCACTCTTGAGACTCAAGCTGTCTCAGGGGAGCTAAAAAATGGTTTTGAGGTTCCCATTCAATGGAGTTGGTTCTTTAGTTTTTGTTCTGTGTGTTGTCGCGTGGTTCTGGTGAAGGCAGACTGCTTCATCCCTGTTTGACAGAGGCCGTATGAATTGAGCCCCCATGGGAAAGACTGAGAATATCCCTAAGTGCTACAAAGTAAAAGATCAAGTAAAAGTTGACAGTATTGCATGACTTACCAGTACTTAACTCTTTGAAATCTAAGCTCTTTTATTCTTTTGCCAATTCTTACTCCCTTTATTTACAGGCTTTCGGCATTTTATCATGTCCTAACTAGGAATACCACATATTGTCACCTTTCAGATAAGTTGGACCACTCAGAAATGCCACCAACTTAAATGTGACTGGTATTATGAAGTTTTTGCCTGCATGTCCACAAGTTTCCAACACACTACACATATCAGTATATTAATTGATATGTTCGAGGGCAATAATGGGACTTTTTAAGCCTTTGTAATGTCAAAACAAGACAAGAGTTTACAGCCACGCTAGCTATGTTATGAGGCTAAACGCTAACATCAGCAGCATGCTCACAGTGACAGCTGACATGCTGTTGTTTAGCAGGTAAAATGTTTACCAGGTTTGCCATCTTAGTTTAGCATGTTAGCATGCTAACATTTGCTAATTAGCACTAAATACAAAGCACAGCTGATGGGAATGTCATATGTTTTGTAGGCATTTGGTCATAAAGTAAATTTTGATGTGATGATGGCACTAAACAGATAGTTACAGGATCACCAAAGTTGTTACAATTCATCCTCAGACAGGCTAGCGTGGCTAAAAATGTATGAAAAAAAACAATATTAATGTTATTTTACTTCTCTATTTCTCTTTGTGATAAACATGTTCCAAGTTTTTGGAACAACAGTTCCCATCATGCTTTCGGTTGCACTGTAACTGCGGTTATACATGGTCTTCAAGGTGATCTAGTGGTTAAGATGTGTAAACAATGTGATTGAAACGTCTGCCATTCAATTCATGTACCTGAGCCCTTTGTTACATGTTGTTCTCTCTCCCCCCTCATTTCTCATCACCTCTATACTTCCACCCTTGAATAAAGGCCGAAAAATACTTTTGAAAAAAATATTTTCTATATTTTCTCTATTTTCTCTTTTCTTTATATGATTTCTAAGGGGATATATCCATGAAGGACATCAGAGATACATGATCATTGTAAAGAGTTAGTTGCTCTGGTTTCAAGAGTGTGTATGAACTATCTGCATCTGTCACAAATGTCACATTCATGAAAGTAAATGCCTGACATTAGGCAGGTAGCACGGAAAGATTTATGATATTCAGATATTCATGTTGGTGTCTGTCTATGTGGACTCACCTATCCAGCACTCCAGTCTGGCACAGGGAGAGGTCTTGACTACATCAGGAGGGTCCACTCCCACGTTGAGACACAACACCAGTGCTACACTCACAGTCTTCATCTGGGGGAGAGGCCACAAAACACAATATTACTCTCTCATACACACATATATCTCAGTGCTTGAATCATAACAGACTACTGGATTAATTGTTAATGATTTTCAAACCACATTAAATCTTCATTCATCTAACTGGATTGAGCACACGTTCTAGTATTCAGCTCAGTTACACACATTCAGTCTTGGGAGTTTTCCAGTAAACCACATTGTTCTGCTGTTGGCCACTGAAGCTCCAGCAGACCACTGAAGGTTAAGTGTCTCGCCCAGGGGAAACTCAACAGTAGTTATAGAAAAATTTGTTATTCACTCCGCTATTATATTTTCCCATTTGATCCTGGGATTCAAACCACAGAAATATTATTGATCATAACACTACTACTGAATCTAACCTGCAAATGCCTCAGTGGACCTGAGTTGTATTGGACAGATTGCGGGCATAAGTGTGTATGACTGTATGAATTTACAGCAGAAAGATGCAGATCAGGAAGTAAATAACTGTCAAAATAGGACAACAAACTGACTGGTGATGAACCCAACACAGCAGAGCACTGAGGCAGGAAGTGAGTGGAAAGAGAAACATGCCATCTGAAATAGAACCATCATTGATCTGTGGGTTATGTGCAATGTCCTGACACACACACACAGATGTGATCAGGCAACAAAGGTCTCCAACAGTGCAAATTACACATTGCAGTAGCAGTGAGCCATCACTCCATCTTCACTGTCAGCACCCCAGAAACACTTTTCTTTGTGCATCACCGCAGACATCAGTATTTGTGACATGTTGTTGCCCCAACCTGTAGCTTCAATGAGTTTGAAAAAAGACACTGACAGATCAAGCTGACCTTGCTATAACATGTAACTATTATGCATTAAAATGTCTAAAAACAACTAGACCTATGTTATATGTTTTGTTGAGTTGTGTATTTCTATTATCCGAAATGTTTCCACCAATTTTCAAACCCAGAGAAATCAGTAATTTTAATCAAGATAACGGTCCGTTTTATTTGGTCGCCTGTCAATGGTGTCATACCTCCTCTACCAAAGAGTGCACAAGATGCATGTGTCAGCGTTGTGGTTGTCTGCTACAATGGCCTCTACCAAAGATTATAGGCATACAAGATAATAAATCGTTGGCATTGTGGTTGTCTGTCACAATGGCGTCTATCAAAGAGTATACGCGTACAAGATAATACGTCGGCGTTGTGGTTGCTTGCCAGAAACTGTCATAAATTTACTTTTATTCAGTTTGAAGCCACATTTTTATGATAAAGTTTTTAGATCTTGGTCGTTTTTAACTGTATTTTTAAACTGGATGAAGGATTTTAGTCATTGGATGTCTTAAGTTATCAGAGAAACAAGCTGAGCAAACGTTAGCTGCAGCTCGGCTAGC
Organism: Thunnus maccoyii; assembly: GCF_910596095.1. NCBI lineage: Eukaryota > Metazoa > Chordata > Actinopteri > Scombriformes > Scombridae > Thunnus > Thunnus maccoyii. The sequence continues at coordinate 25,918,137 of NC_056534.1, forward strand.
AGCCCCTCCTGGACGTCCTCTTTCCACAGAACAGCGTCAAAGAAACACTGATTTTTAGCGTGACACTGCTTTGTTTTGGATTTGGCTCCTGGTAAAAACATCCTGAACGATGAACACTGGAGTAATCCTCACCCAGAGAATCTGGTTGTTTAACAATGAAGACAACAACTCCCATGATCCCACGCTACTTCACACCCTCATCACTCTCCGTCTTTTGTTATTGTTTTGATTGACAGATCCCTAGTGGCAGAAATTACATATTGTGTGTTTAAAAGACTTGTGCCTTGACATATTCAGTCTTTTGGTTATAGTTGGGCTTAAACACAATGCAAAAACTACACCTGACGGCCAGCTGATCATCAACCTGCATGTATGTTCGGCAGCTGCACAAGAGGAATACTGTGTATTCATAATGTAAGAAAAACTAACAAACAAAGCAAACTAGAGTGCCATTGTCACACCTTGTGAATCTGAAATAAACACGTTAACCCTCTTACCATAACCCTAACCCTACCCTAAAGCTTTGCGGTGTCAGGTGTGGCTTCCCAAACTGATATGGGTTATTAAAATAAGTGAACTTACATGTAGTAAGTAGACTTATTTTCACTGCACTCAAGAAAATTGATGCATTATCCTTATGTTGACCAATGATGACAGGAGTTTCACTTCCTGAAATAAGTGAACATTTCTGGCAGAACACCTTTGAAGTATGCAGTGCTGGTGCCACTGAAAATAAAAACATTGCAGTTTCTATTATGTGATGATGAAAGAGATATCTAGTACAGCCCTCCTTGCAGCCATCAGTGTTTCGGTATAGTGGCAGAATGCAAATTTAAAGTAAACATATGAGGTCATTGAGTTTGCTCAAATGAAAGGCAAAACCAGAAAGAGCTTCATTAAAATATACAGTAAGCAACATTTTTACGACACTGCTGACAGCCAATGTTGGTGTCTCCTTGTCCAAACAATGTTTCTCCATCATCCAACCAACCAGTTACCTTGTGAGGCAGCTGAATTTGCAAGATCACAACATCACGCAATCATCACAAATCCAGCTGTCTCGCGAGGTAAGACAGTGATAGACAGATGGTTCATCCAATCACCTGCAAAGTATTTTTTGAAAGCGCCTGCCCTTTTCCAAACAGTTTCCAAAGAAGACATCTCAGATGGTTCTGTGCAACAAACCATCTGGTGCATCAGGTTAACCATCCAAGACTTTATTCAACTTTCAGAGCTAGTCATGAATATATTTTCTGAGCATGTGTCTAGTTGGAACATATAGCAAGAAGAAAATTACATTAGTAAAATCATATCTGATGCTTGTATATTGTGTCAACATTAGCATTGTGTTAAAAAGCAAGACTTTTTCCAAAGAGTAGGGTACAGTATGTAAGTATTCAGTGTTTTCTTCTTTTTCTGCTTAGTTAAAAGTTCAGCATGAAAACAGCCACTTTATTTCTGGTCCAGGACTCTCTAGTTGCTGCCACTGATATTGGCCATCCATTCAGAAACACAACTGTTTGTTGATGGTGCTATTTGACCCGAGCTGACAAGTCACTGTATCATCATTGTGTCACTTTGTAAGACAAAGCCTGATGGCGTTTACTCTAGGACAGATGGTGCTTGAACTTCACGAGGCCCATGTGTCCTCTTGGCTCCAATTAGCCGAAGGTGAGCTGCCTACGGTGTCAGTCTCTGGACTCCATTCTTTCTTGCAGACCCTTGGTTTCACTTTTTCTGAAATCAGGCCAAATCAAAGTGTCTGGTGCCTTCAAAAAAGGCATCAGACTAATATTTGAATTGCTATAAAACTTTATTTTTAAAGAGCACCTATTAAGAGGCTAATCTGGCAGAACACCTTTATTACAATGATTAAACATAAAACCTAAAATCGTGTACAGAAATGTCAGCAACTACATATACAGACATATAGAGAGAGCTATAACTGTCTGGTAGTGTGTACACGTACAGGATTATCATATGGGTCAATGCAATAGTGCCAAGTGACCTTTCGCAGGTAGTGTTAGATACTGTCTCTGTGTGATATGCAGACCTATGGAGCACGTGTTGTGTGCACTGTGGGTTATGTGACATCCCAGGGCTGAAGAGGGTTAGGATAGCTGTTGTTGTGAAGGTAATTAAGGCGCCCTCTGCTCTCACCGACCGAGTAAAAGGTCAGTGTGCTAGTGGGACTCAGCAGAACAAGACTCAACATGCACATGCGTTCACATACACACAGGCTCACTCCATCGCATCACATTCATTCTCACCTGACCTCCTCACCCCCCGCCCTTTTACCGCCTGTACAGTGTATGTCATGAACCCATTCTGCTGAATGGGAACTGATGTCAAAGTGTGCTGCTTGGGTACAACACTATATGCACACAATACCCCAGTTACTGAGAAAAATGAAACTAGAGCCTACAGCCGCGCTAGCAACTCTGTGAGGATGTATTTGGGCACAGCAAAGCTTTGAGCTAAAGGCTAATGTCAGCATGCTAACATTCTTAAAATCACAATATTAAAACACTCATGTTTAACAAGTTAAGTAAGGTTTAAGTTCACCATCTTAATCAAGTGTGTGCACATGCTAACATTTTCCAATAAGCAATAAACTAAGTACAGCTGAGGCTGATGGGATTAGGGGCAGGGGCACTATTTTTGCAAGTATTTGGTCATGAACCAAAGTACTGGTCATTAAAAAAAATTTTGAAATTAAAATTTCGACCAGATGATGATGCTAAATGAAAAGTCAGGGAATCACCAAAGTAATTACAGTTTACCCTGAAGGAAACCAATTTCTGTGTGTACCAAATTTCGTGGTAACTCATCAAGTACTTTAAATATTAATAATCAGTCGGACCAAAGTGGTGACCAATCAACAATCAGACCAACATTTGCCACTATAGAGGCATTAGCATAGCACAGAACCATTACCATAGCATTTTTACAGTGGGTGAACAAAATGACAAAGGTCAATGATTTTCAAGCAAAGGTTAATTTGTGCTAGAATGTGCTTCAATAAAGGTCCAAGAAACCCTGCTTATACATCTGAAGCCAAGCAAATAAGCAAAAGATGTTTAGCCAAAAATAGTCCAATTTAGTGTAGTGCTAAATTGCAGGAGCATGGGTCCTAACAAGAGAGTCTACAGCTGGCTCATTGACAACATGCTTATGATTAGTAGATATAATGTTAACCATGTTCAAAATCTTAGATTAGCATGTTAGCGTGCTAAGATTTGCTAATTAGAACTAAACACATAGTACAGCTGAGGCTGGTGTGAATGTCATTAGTTTAGCAGGTAATTGGTCACAAAGCAAAATATAAATAAAAAAAAACTTTCACCTGATGATGATGCTAGGGTAGAAAGCAAGGAGTTAAGTTCAATTCCCCCTTAAAGGAACATCAATCTATAAATCTACCACAATGCACACATGGCAACCCGTCCACTACTTGCTAGACATTTAACTCAAAACCACAAATGTGAACCTGCGGGTGGTGCTGATGGTTAACCCTCTCATCAAGACAGATGTATGTCTGGGGAAAGCCAGATTATGCCTCCAATACACATGTCTGTTGCCAACTGTTGGATCTGTAATGGTGTCTTTAAATCCAGTGAAAGCTCAAGAGTAGTTTCATGAAACAAGGCTAAAAGCCAACCCTGGCCTCCCCAGTCACCAGATCTAAAACTCAGTAAGGCTTCATGGGACATAGTGTAAAGATTTTCACTTCCTTCATCCTTCAAAGACCTGGAGGCTTTCCTTCAAGAATTGTCTTATGTCCCCTGACAAACAGCTCAAGAGAAGTCAATAAAGACTGCAGCTGTTCGGAAAGCAAATGGTGGTCCTACTGCTTGTTACGTCCATACATTTTATTCTATGAGGTGTTCCCCATTATGTTGTTCAAGCATTTCTTCATCACACTAGTCAATGAAAGGCATGGTGCAGTAAGATCCACTGTTGGCAGACAAAACACCTAATTGCAAGTAATTTGACTCTTGTGTTAGATCAAAGCATGAGTGTGATCTCCTTATGCAATACACAAGTGTATCTGTCATTTGAATAAACACAGATCTGGGTTTACCTCTGCTGTGCACATAAAAAAAAACAACTGAAAGACATTGACCCCAACTGACTTAACCATATAATATGTCTTCCCCTATACATGTGAGTGTACCTGTTTTGTATCAGCTCTGCAGGGGAAGCAAATATCGACACTACTATCCTGGGGAAAGACATTTATATCGAAGACACACTACAAAGACACAGACTCAACTAGGAAAAACCTAGACAGGTTTGCCCTTTAAAATACAACAGCTGAAATGACAGCATACTTTGTGTTTTAATGCAAAGTCCACTGAGAGAGTAAAAAGTGTCATGGCAGATAAAATGTCAAAGAAAATTGTTGACTCACTGGAGGAGATGGTAAGATATCATTCCTTTACTGTCAACATGCACCTACTAAAAATACACAAAATTACTACTTAAATAAGTAGTAGTTAAACTCACTCGAGGTACAGTGGAGACAAGGGAATGCACCAATGATACCACAGTGGTATCACGTTGGTGTTAATCATGATTACAATTAAGTGGTTCAAGACTGCTAGATAATTAACATCCTAATATAAACAGCCCTGATGAAATTATTTGTTTCCACCCAGCGTCCAGTGCAATTTATAATACATTTGGCACTCATTTGCATGAGAATAATGCAGATGAATGAGGGACAGTGTTTTTCTGTTCCACCTCATCATCACAGTGCAATGTGGCCTTTAAGTGTGACAGCACACATATGTGGTCCGCATTATTCTCATTCATTTATGCGCTCCTTTATTCCACATATTACTTTAGACAAACAAAACAAAAACAAGTAGATCATTTATCAACCTGGTTTGGACATTACTGGCTACTTGTAGCCATACTTGACTGGCTACAAGGTATAATGCTGGTAAATCTATTGAGCAGGAATTAATCTGCATGTCTTGTAGTAATGAATAAGTTCCTATCCTGCAGTAAGATGTGAGACCTTCAACCTGTCTGGTGTGGCGTTGTTCTGTTCTCATTAAGGTGAAATGAATGATAATGAAAGTAGACAGTACAGGACTGGACTATTGCTGGTTTTTAACTGTGAGATAAGGAGGCTACTGTAGAACCCAAATTGTAAACATTGTTGAAAAAAATGTATCTTACTAAATCTTGACTCAAGGTCCACTTACTGTCAATCTTACTTTCAATCGCATCTCATGGTCTTAATCAGCAGACGGAGTTTGCACAGTTGTTATCATGTGACCCAAGTATGACCTCCATGACAACTGAGCAAACTCAATCCGCTGATGAAGAGCATGAGGTGCGGTTGAAAACTCCAGAAAAAGCTTGTAAGTGCACTTTGAGTCATTTGTTGTTGTTTTTTTTGTTTGTTTTTTTCAACTTACCATTCCCAAGATCAAGAATGAACTTTCACACCCAAATTTAGACTTCAATTCAGGTTGTACATGGGGTCACTATTTTTGTTGTTTTTAAGATGTGTTTTGGGGTATTTTTTGTTGACCGTGGAGAAGCAGACAGAAAAACAAGGGGGAGAGAGAGGGGTATGACATGAATCAAAAGGTCCCCAGGCAGATATGAACTAGTGACGTTGCAGTTATGTGGCATGCGCTATGACCATTCAGCTATCACAGTGTTCCAACACTTTCCTTTTAAGTCTAAATGTTTTTAACATACAATGAACTTGTTCTGTGTTCTCCTGTGAACTTCTTGAACTCTTTACAGTATGTACAGTAAGGGTCCGCGTCCTGTATGTCATGTCTTGCAGTGTATAGTATTACTTTGAGGACAAACTCATTCAGCAAAAAAAAAAAAAATTCAATCCAAAAAAACAAAAAAAGAAAAACAATAATTCTCTACCCTTGTATTCAAGATACTCTAAAGTAAAGAAAAAAATCATCTATTAATGGTTTCAGTCATTTATTAAGTAAAAATGCAAAACATTCTCTGCTTCCAGCATCTCAAACATAGTTTTTATGCCTTTTTTTGGTTTTCTTGGTTATGATATATATATGCTTAATGTTAATGTATTAAGAAATGCTGCACATCAAATCCAGGGCTTCAATCTGCTCTGAATGCTTCATTTGCAACGTCTTTTTCTACCTTTAGCTGACATCGGCTCATTGCGCATGCCCATAAATGGCCGTCCATTCAGTAGCCTTTGTTGCTAAGGTTTTTCCATGTGTTGTTTGTGTTGTCCACTCTCATATTTCAGATTGGATTTCGTCTCCAACACGTACGGATGTATTTAAGAAGTTGATATTTTGAAAGAAATAAAGAACAAGAAAAAGTCATGAAATCCTACTACTATAGTTTGTTTTATGGTGCCGCCAAAAAATCTGCCAAGGGGCAGCTTCTGAGAGCTGGCCAATCAGAACAGAGTGGGCTCCTCAGGAGGGAGGACTTAAAGAGACAGGAGCTAAAACGGCCTGTTTCAGACAGTCTCTGAACTGAGGGGCTGCATAAAGAGAGTCAGCATGAGTTAAATAAGGAATTTTTTGAACTGTGAATCAGGCAAAGATATTCCAATAGAGCCCCAGATTAAAAATATAGACCTGGAAATGTGCATAATATGTCCCCTTTAAGCTATTCATCGATAATGAAACCATTTAATTAGTTGTAGCCGTAGTAAAAAATGCACAGAGACAGGACAGCTGTAATCAACATTGCACCAAAGGAAAGGGAGGCAGCAGTATTACAGACAGTAATAAAAAGTAAGAGTGAAGAAAGGGTAGAGGGAGAGCAGAGATAAAACGACACTCAGACTCTGAACAAAACACCTTTTGACCTGTAACAAACGAGTGGCCCAACCCTTATAATTTGACTGTTGGTATTAAACTGAGAAGGAAGCCTAAACAAAATTAGAGTTTAATACAGGTATGCTGAACCTCATGGATTTCCAATAATCCTATAAATTCTCCTTCAGCGTGGGGAGAAAGGTGACGGGGAGGAGGAGGAGAGGTTTAGAGACAAGGTGTGACGGAGCATCAGAAGAGATAAGGAGAGCATGCTTTCACAACACTTTGTTCTTTTTCCCCCTCCACAGTCTGACCCTTTGGTGTGATGTGAAAAAGTGATAGAACTGCGGAGACAATGAGAGAGACAGAGGGGAAAGAGAGGAGACAGAAAGAGATTAATTGTATGCATGTGCAGTGAGTGTGTGTGCATGTCTGCCTTTTTGGGCCTGTGCATATAATTGGTAGCCGTCCTCCACTCATTAATAACTGCACGGGACTCCAGGGGACTTTCTAGCCTTTTCCCTCTGCTCCCTTTTAAGACTCCCATACAGCCCCCAGCGCCGCTCGCTGCCTGGATCAATGGCCCCTGATTATTCCATTTGTTAGGTCTGCAATAAATGAAGGTTATTAAAATGGTGGAGAGCATCGATCTCCTCCGGGCGTGCAATAGCAATTGGGCAGCAACAGGTCAGCTGGACATTTCAGCTGCAAATCCAGAAAAAAACTAAAGAGAACTGTGCTTAGGTTGTCTTTAGAAATAATAATTTATCATGTCATATTATAAGCACTGACTGTGTTCAGACTATGGATGGCTCTCAGTAGATGGTATTGTGAACACACCTGTAGGTATAGATAACTGATGGCTAAAAGTGTGCCATGCACCAAGGGATGAGTTGCCTTTAAAATAGTGTATAGAGGAACAACTGCTTTTCCAGCAACACCCTGCTCCTTTCACATATAGCTATACACATTAAAATACAGGGAACAACCTCAGTAAGCTACAAAACCAGTGAGGCAAAGTTTAACCTGCATCATCACTGCTGAAGATGTTTAAGATGTTCTTAAATGTTCTCAGACTTGCAATACTTCAGTAAGTTTAATTTTACTTGATAATGATACCTGCCCTGTTAGCTTTAGCTGTTATTTAGCTAAAGTAGCCAACATTAGCCCAAGTGTGCACCACTCTGGGTTCCCAGTAAGGTAGCATTAGCTTGGGTCTGAGGTAGCGGGGTGTGTTTCCAGAGCGTGAAAGGAAACACCCTACACTCCTTATTTGGAAGGTCCAGGCTCCAAATGGAAAAGATGGTGCCGACAATAAGCAGCAACTCTGGGCTTCAAACCAGTTCCAATGCAAACCAATGGGTGACGTCACACCTCGCTACGTCCATCTTTATATACAGGCTATGGTCAGAACTGCATCTTGCCTCAGTGTCTTGCTCAAACAAGTGGGCTTGAATCTACAGCTCCTGGTTAAAGGACGGTTACCTAATACTAGCTACAGCGCAGACACCATGATTCAACACAGATATAAAATCACTGGCATGTAATTATGCCCTGTACTTTACAAATACATTCTGTTCTCATGCCTCTGAAAGTGGCTGAAAGTCTATATGCTGCCTAATGAACTGTGTACATTGATTGAATTCAACTAATGGTGCAGGAGATAAAGCGGCACAGACCACCTGTCTCATTTCCACATTATTACAATGAGCTTGGTTATTGATTACTTATTGATTTCATTATTCCAAAGTCAAAAATCACAGTGTGTGATGCAAGTGTGAAAAACCAGCAGGGAATGATATGAGAAAATTTAAATGAACATTGTGTGTGTGTGTGTGTGTGTGTGTGTGTGTGTGTGTGTGTGTGTGTGTGTGTGTGTGTGTGTGTGTGTGTGTGTGTGTGTGTCCAACAGCTGTACAGAAAGACCAGAGTTACTGGTCATCAAACACACAGGAACATTTGCAAAAGCACATTAATTCACACCATTTCCAAAAATCAAGTATGATATCCAACTGATTATGAAGCCTGTCAAAATATATCTAATATTTAAATATAATTAAAATCAAAGTCCTGCAAAATACAAAAACAAGACAGACTTGAGCTATTTGACAGTCCAAAAGGGGAGCAACAAATGACTAATGAAACTGATACATACAAATTTAAAATCTCAGGAACGTACATTGTTTAACAAATACCGAAAATCATTTTCACACAGCTACTTACTGGTTTGACAATTCAACAATTTGCTGTAACAAAGTGTTTCTCCAACAATGAGCTGCCACTGTGTTAATTACAACAGTGCTGTGGGCATCAGAGAAAATAAAGGCAACAACTAGACCACTGATGAGACAGACTAAAATGTTGTGATAGAGTATCATGGAGGAAACAGCCAATCATAGTAGTACTATCAAGATTTCTTTTTTCATGCTGTGCACTGATCCATTTTTGCAATATTTCTTGTTCCCAGTAAGTTTACATGGTGCACATTTCCACTTTTTTTTGTCACTTAGAGCGTGGAGTCTAATTTATGAATAAAAGTTGTGTGGTACATCATGTAGATTTGTCTTTGTTGTCTTATCAGCAGTAATGGAAGACAGGAAGTGACAATGAAATGTATCCTCTCTTTCACTTTCATTTCAGCGTGTAGATTATTACCGTGATGACATACAGACAAAAAAGGACTCCACCATATATTATTGTAAACAGAGACTTTAAACATTTTCTGAGCAGGCTTTTCTTCATGACTTATTTCTCAGTGATATCACAAGACCATGAAATAGCCCTAAGCCATTTCCCAGATGTTTTTAACTCTTAATAAATAGGCATGCTCCTTTTAAGAACTACAGAGTAAAACAGAGTGGTTCTCACCTGAAATCTCAGAGATGTTAAGGTTAAGAGATGTAGCAAGGGCAAAAGCATGAGGCTCAAACTCCTCTACCGACTGGCAGATCTTAACAGTTCAGAAACGCTAAGTCATGTTATTTTTTTGATACCCTGTCCGATTGTAGAAGTAATTCAGCAAAATTTTGGAAAACAATTAAGGCCATAAATCATGGTTATGCTTTCTCCCTACTCAAGCATCTTTCTCTAGATTCTGTCCTTGTCTCAGAAAAAGAACAAATTTGTGATATTTTTAATAGCCATTTTATTTCTTCTGGTCACCTGTTTGAAAACCCAGCTCTATCTACAATTGCCTCATCCGCGGACGTGCACAGCTGTAAGCATGCAAGCAAAGTTTATTTATATAGCACCTTTAACAGAGTCACAAAGCGCTTCGCGGTCAAAGAAATAAAATCAAATACAATCAAATCAAAAGGAAAAAAAAAAACAACAGATAAAATATACAAGGGGAACAGACATAAGAGACAAATTAAGACTATAGACTATTTCAAAGCTTCAGGGCTGCTGACTGGAGAGCACGATCTCCCCGAGTCTTAAAACCTGTCTGAGGTAGACTTAGGAAACCCTGGATAGAGGACCTAAGAGCTCCGCTCATGGTAGAAGGTTTCCAATGATACCACTTGGAAATGCTAGAGGGGGAAAGTTGAAAAGTTGTCTGTTTCCGCTTTAAAGTTAAATTTTTTGGCTATTCAAAAGGCCCTGATTAAACTTAAGCTTTTACTAAATCCAGATAAGACTAATTACATGCTCTTCATGAGATCCCAAATGAAAAATCCTCCAGGTTTAACTATGAGTACAATAACTCAAATTAAAAAAGTCCTATGTTATAAGCACCTGGGTATCTGATTAGATGAAAAATGATCTTTTAAAACTCATGTCGAGGAACTCACTAAGAAGCTTACTTTTAAATTAGGTTTCTTTTTTTTCTTTTTTTTTTTAGAAATAAGCAGTGCCTGTCTTTTAGCAGTAGGTTGCAGATTATACGGGCAACATTTTTATCAGTGCTTGACTACGCAGATGTAATTTACATGCATGCCGTTGCCCAAACCCTCAAACCTCTTGATACTGTGTATCTCTTAGATTTATTACAGGTGACGCTTTTAGAACCCATCATTATATCCCCTATGAGGAAGTGAGGTGGACATCACTCACCACTCGAAGGGAACAACACTGTCTTTTTTTTTTTTTTTTTTTTTTTAAACAAAGCCATCCTTAATAAGCTACCATTTTATTTATCATCACTTTTAAGACTTATGTCTTATATGGGATACCATACTCATTCACAAGAATGCATTACCTTGGGTATCCCTTGGGAATAAGGGATGTTTTATATAATGAATGCTCATATTTTTCTTAATGTGACTGCTTTGTCTCTCTGTAATGTACCTGTTTTACTGGTTTTTTCTTTGTATTTTGTAAGTAATTTGTCTTGTGTTTGTGTTGTATTTGTGTTTTGTATAAGAATGTTGATTTTACACATTTTATTATATAATTATATAACTTATTTTGATTATGTATGCACACGTCACAATTGTGAATGAGAGCTTTGTTCTCAACTGGTTTTCCCCTGATTAAATGAAGGTAAAATAATAATAATAAACGTTCATTGTATTTTTTTTATTTTACTGACTAACCATCAACATACAGTAACTTGAGCTGGGGAATCAACTGCCCTGCATGTGACACACAGTGATCAGAAGCCAGGAAAAAGTCTTTACATGCCACGATTTCCAGAGTACGGTAGAATATTTACATGTTGTTGTACATGCACTCAATAAAAAAACGTATAAATTAATACAAAAACACTTTGGACTTTTTACTCTATTGGACACAAAGTGTGTCTTGTAGTTGATGTTAACGCTGTCATCACGTTTAACATGTAGCAGCAGGTTTACCTAAATTTTTACCAATGAGAAACAGGTCAAGTGTCGCAGTGTGTTTAGCTAAACACTATTTGAGATATTTAAACATTCAGTTCATCAGTTTCCCTAAGAGTGATCAACAAATGACCAGATCTTTTTATCTGAGGAACATAATTAGCAAGGTCTCAGGTCTGAACAGGACCCTTACAGTAACTAAAGGCTGGTGCACTGTGGAGGTATTTGGTCTGCTGCAGGTGCCACATTATGAGTGATCAAGATGTAGTTACAAGTAGATCAAGGCCATTTCCAGGAAAATAAAGTCACAAACATTTACCCACTCTCTAACTATATTTTCTAATTTTAGAGTGCTTGCGAATTGAACCAAAAAAGCCAAAATACAGGCTGTCTAAACACTTCACAGTGATGAGTGATTACTAGACAAACTTCAAGCTCAGGCCAAAGTGCCCTAATCAGCCTCTGTGTACTCTGGCCCAACACAGCATCTGATACTCAGATGGAACTGTATGTTCTGCTGCTGGTTATGTTTATTCTACTCTCTATTATTCACCCTCTGCAGTCCGCTTGCATGTCCTACAGTCTCCACACAATTGCCTCTAAAATTCCTGTCCATTTGTTATTGGCAAATCAAATCAATTCTGATCCACCTTCACACTCAACAAGCTGAACGGCTACCCATACACACCGAGTCCTAAAAATAAGCCTCAGGATATCAGGCTGGGACAAAAGGGCATCAGAGGGAGACAGGACGCTGGCAGCTTTTATAAAGATCCAACACTGTTAGACTCTTAAGGAATGGACATAAAGTTTGTGTCACTTAAACCTCTACTGCTGTTAGGTGCTTTGGAAATAATGCTCAATTATTTATTTATTTATTCAGTAGGTATGTCTGTAACACCTTCTGTTAAAGGATAAGGCTGGAAATCTACATTTTTCTTATTGTCAACAAATTCCATTGAAAGAACAGCTAAGTACATCACTCAATAGGCTCCAACTTCCCCACCCTGTCTGTGGCACAAAACCCTAGCCCAGTTTTTCCTACTGAAGACATAAAACTACAAATACAATTTGGTCATGAAAATATTCTGTACTTTACCTGTTAAAAAGGCTACAGAATTTCCTAAAACCAGCTGTGCACTCTAGTTTATCACCTTTAAACCCTCATTTACAAAGCTTTACATAAATATACTGTATATCTATAAAACCATGCAATAATTTTGTCCACTCAAGGTATTTTCTAATTAAAGCCACAAGATGTTAATTGTTTAATCGATAATTACAAAAAAGTGAACAAGGTTAAGTATAATAATGATCATAATCACTCGATCCACAGCTCTTTTTCACAGCAGAAATTTTGACTTGTCATGGTATGAAAAGCACAGGTGTTACTGATGACATTAACGATGGCTCTGTTCAATTAAAGTAACCCCAGTAAACCATGACAGTGAGCCAGCATGCATGATACCAGGATCCTGAGACTGAGGCAGCTAAGTAAGGGATAATCAACTTGTAGGTGTGTGTTAAACTGTTTTAAGGCACAATGTGGAGGCAAAGAACCATCCAGCGCCAAGTGGAGCGGTTTGCCTCCGCGAAGTGCCTTAAAACCGCTTAACACACACCTACAAGTTGATTATCCCGCTTATACCGTGGTCATTTGCCAAAAATATAGAATAAAAGCATTCGCAAATTTCTGGTGAAAGTTTTGCACTCAAAATCAAAGGTTATGAAGCAAGAGCTTACCATTGCCATAACAACTTCTCACACTGTACTCGCCGCCAGCCTGAACTGAGGCATAAAATTCATGAAAGGTGTCATTAGGTATAACAGCAGAGTATGTCTCCAAATCCGTGTTCCTTTGTTTTTGGTAGAGAAAGTCTCTCAGTATATTAACGACCCATTTTGTTGCCTTTTTTGTATTAATTTCATTCTTCTCTTCCTCTATCAGTTTAAGCTCCTCAGGTGTCAGTTCCTTGAGCGTTTTTTTCGCTTGGTTTCACTCTTCTCCATTTCTTTTTCCTGTTTACTTCCATTTTTCAAAACTTCATAATGCGTAAGCTTTGACCACTGTGCTCTTTAATGTTGCTATGGTGACAAGTTGGTATTACCCAGACTAGTATTCACCCAGACTATGATATAAATAGAATTCAGACATCATCATTTTGATCTTTTATACATGAGTATTTCCTACTGTGACAAGTCAAGATGCAGCGTCTCCTGTATGCTATATATGATGAAGGCCACTGCTGAAATTTCATGTTGTACATAATAATCACAACATACGTAAACCATGTGCACATTCTCCACTTCGAGCAGCTCTCTCACACACACACACACACACACACACACACACACACACACACACACACACACAGTCACCATAGTCACAGTGCGTGTCCTATAATGCTGCTAGACAGAGTGAACGTGCAGCCAGTTGTTTCAGACTCAAGAGAAGCGGTGGTATACAGTGAAAAGGTAGTCATACTACTCCTTACAGAAAGCCTTTAATTTGGCTCACTTCTTGGGCAAAGACAGTAGGATTATAACACAAGGACCACAAATTAATGTTTCCAAATGTCCACAGTGAAGTGGTTGTTACTAGCAAAGAGTGTAAGCTTGAGCAGTGTCAATATGTTGGATATAATTTGTTGATAGAATGCAGCCGATGCCACTGAGGCTGCTTAGTGTTGTAGTGAGACAGTAGTGTTATGAGACAATTATGTTCTATGCTTTGTTATCTAATATGTTATTTATTCATATCATCTATTAGCTATGTTCAATAAAAATTGTTTACATTTTCTGTGTTGACGCATTTCATTCTTTGACACTTATTATAACTACAGCTATCTGAGCCTCCAGGGCGTCTAAAGCTCCTAGGAAATTGTTGTGCACATGACTATGAAAATGAATGAATCTACAATTCTAAGGTAAGTTATTCCACTGCCAGTGGGGCTCTGCATGTGCACAACAGCATTGCTGCTGAAAAAAATCTTAGGGGAAACACTGAAAATGTCTTTTGTGAAAAAGGCCTATTTCACTGTGTCCTTATGTTCTGCTGCCTTTTCCTACACCTCATGGCAGTGGAGAAGGCAATATGGAAGTGCCTAAGCTGTGGTAGCTACAGTACCAAAAAAAAAAAAAAAACCCACTCTGACTCCCTGAAGGTCCACTCATAAATTACAAGTTTTCTCTCACAAAATTCAAAGTCAATAACCAATAATTTTGTCTATAGTCTATGGTTATAATTCATTATTGATATGGACTTTATAGGCAATGTTACTGTTATTTCAACCTACATTTTCAGTCGATGTTTGTGAACAAGATGTGATCAATGGTGGTCTGAGCCTATGCTGCAATCACTTAGTTATCTTACTGGGTCGAGGTCCAGGTCTGTTTGCTCTCAACACACAGGTGTCATGTTCTATGTTCACTGTCAGCGCAAAAATGAAAACAGACCAAAAACAACAAATTACAGCACCTGTTCTTCCACTTAAGCTTCAGTATGTTTTAGATTTTTGGTGGGAGCCGATCAAACCTACATGAAAACACTGAAAATCTAATCACATTCTCTCACTCTCTGTCAGCCTGACTGTTTTAATTCCTCACTGCGGGTCCAATAAAAGAAAACTCGATACTTAGATCGGCTCTAGCCACACCTCTGATCTTACTGCAATTAACATTACTAACAAAAACCATCCTCCATGACTTCTTGACAGCTTTCTAATCAACAATTAAGTAGCACTGTGGTAGTTAAATAGAGCCACTTGTCATCTGAAGTCAGCCCTGACCTTGTACTCTGCTGTAAAACACTGATAGCCATTCTTATATCTCAACACTGTTATCACAATTCCACTTGGCAGGTGCAGCGACCGTACACATAATAATGCTGCACATAGAGTGATACACACAAACAGCTGTGTACAATTGCAAATCCATGCACACACAACTCAACAGCTGCCATTAACCCAACAGGGGGAAAAAACACACCATTTTGACCAATGGGTAAATTGTACAGTCTCACTCTCTCTCCTCCTGTGTTCTCTGTCATACTGAGACAACTCTGTGTGTGTATTTGTGTGTGTGTGTGTGTGTGTCTGATTTCCCACAGTGCAGAACATCATTTACGGCCCACTCGAAAAGCCTTGCACAGCACGCTGCTCTCGACAGGCTTAACTGTTCACGTACCAACTCGCTCGATATCCTAACTGCCACAGATACTGTACATCAGCTTAAATCACCCAGAGCCAGGCCTGGATTAACGTAGTGTGGTAGAAAGGTGACCACACTCGAAGCGTCCCTCTCCTCCCACTTTACATGTGAAAAAAAGGCTCAACACACATACTACAGAAAAATGTAAGACAACCAAAAAACCTGGCAGCATAGATAGACATGAGCCCATAAATGCCATACTAGCCCTTACACTGATGCTCCAATCCGAATGCAACTCACATCCCAATGCAACACGTCATATTGAATATCATTATCTCCATAATACATGGCCTGTATGAGGACTACATGCAAAACCGTTATAGAGTATGTCTCACACATCTGTTGCAAGCAAGCATTTCAACAGCTGGATGATCACACAGCACCAGGTGAGGTGATGACGGTATCAGGAATAGCACATTGTGACATTGTAGCTATTGCAATGTGTAGGCTAGTAGAAATTATGGTTGTTTTGTTGTTCTGTTCTTTTCAGAAACAGAAATTAAAGGAATGAAAACAGAATATTGATTTGACTGTCATTTCAAAATCCACAAACGATAAGGCACACAGAAACAGCAGATACAACATTTATAAAAGGACTTGATTTTCGCCTTTGTAAAACAGAAAATAAAATAGTAAGCCTAACTAATGTATGAACCGTAGCACTCGGGAATACTAAGATGTACTTATTCCACACAGAGGGATGGATTAGTAAAATGGTCTTTGAACATATTTTCTATCAGCTACTGTTATTACTGAAATAAACAGCATCTCTCTCTCTCTCTCTCTCTCTTCTCGCCTCCGTGGTGCTGAAAGACGCACAGCAGCAGCTACTGTTCAACTGTTTTCTTATTCTTATTATTCACATTCTTATCAATAAGAATAACGATAAATAAGATCTAAATCAAGTGCTTTATAAATGTTGTATCTGCAGTTTCTGACCACCATCGCCCGATGTGATACATGGATAATCTGCCCCAGCCTATGAACAACTGAGAAGAAAAATGTACAAAACTGCAGAATGAGACCCTGCATGACTTCAGGTGATGTTTTAATTCAGGGCACTCCACAGTATCAATGAAGTAAAAACTGCGAAAATGAATGTGAAAATAAAGCCAGATGTACCACTGCATTTTCTTACTAATGTATATTTGTAAAAAAATGACAACATCATTGCATTGTCATTCATATCCCAATCTCACTATTCAGAAAAAGATTTTTTTTTTTAAATTACAGCCCTCTTAAAAGATGGATTTAACCTCAAGCAAGAGTTATACTAAAAGCCAATTCTTCCTGCACAAAATCGTCTCTTTGGTCTCAGCTGTCTGAACCCAGAGAAAGTCCTACAAGTGTACAAATGAGGGTCCACAGCCTGAAAATACTCTGAGCAATGAAAAATCTTACACAGTCAATTTAGCATGACTTTCTGATAGGAATGCTCATTTCAGCCAGCTTTCAGCCCCTATAACCTCTTTTAAATCAATACCAGCCTCACATTTAACGATGCCTTCCTATTCAACATTTCCCTGAAGCTTGACACTTGAGCGGGCTTTGCTGTGTAATTCAAGTGACGTCCTAACAGCGGCGACGTGTTAAAATTTAATTTGGGTGAATTTTCTACAATAGGTGCAGAGTTTGTGAGGGTTATGTATGACTGCGTGGCATTTGCCATCATTACACCGGTAGTGCTCTGTAGCCGTGAGGCAATGAAATAATCAGGTTGGTAGCACTGCAGTGGATCAAACGACAGCTTTATGTGAGCTGAAACACACTGTAGCCATTCATGAGGGAAAGCTTTGAGGTTCCCCTGTCAAAGCATAGCAGGTAGCCTCCAGCAGAATGAAATGAATTTGATGAATGAATGATTTGTTGCTGTGTCCCGGCTGTTTAAAGACGGATGTCCTCTCAAAGCACAGAGTGTAACATTGGCGCATTTGATTTGCTTCTTTACTGAATTGAAATTTCTTTTTGATGACACTTTCCCTGATTCCCAGAAACTATTAGCTATTGATTACAGTAAGTGGATAAATGGTATGGATGTCATATCATTGACCCAATATAATAGTTAACTTAATAGTTTTTAACAAATGTTACTTGGGGACTATATTTAGCTGCGGATTAATACACATTTTGTGTGCTGGTGAGAATGTACAGCGACAGGAGTTGGTGTTGGAGTGGCTCAAAATAAGCTACAGTGTGTGTTCATGGTTATAAAGGAACATGTCACTCACTGCACCCGTGAGACTCACTGATGGGTTTCTATAGTTTTTGAACGACAATGGAGCTCTATGGCATAGAAGAAATTATCAGGCTTTGGCTACGTAGCATCAATTCATTGTTGGTTTTGGTCTTTTCATGGGATTTGTTTACAATAAGGAACATATAGAATATCACCAGACTTATGCTTTAAAGACGAGGAAATGATGAAAGCATCTTTGTAAATCCGATGTGACGTCTAGTATTTAAAAACATCAAATGGGACATTCTGTTTTTTTCTCCCATTTGTGTAATAAATCATCAATTATAACCAACTGTTCCAGAATTCATGTTTTATGAGCTCCACCTATGAAAATTAACATGTTCCGCTCAGAGATATTTGAATATGGAAATGCTCTTGCACAACTCTGCATGAGTTCATACCTCAGCAACTCTGCATGCACTAGATTGACAGAGCTACAGGAGAAAGAGCCTCCTACGACCTGAGCTGAGAGTAGATGAGAAGAAAATTACCCTGTCTTTCATCCTCCAGCTCTGCGCTAAGGCCTTGGAGCCCTCAATCTTCTCTGAGTGCCGCTTCTTCATGAAGGCCAGTGGAAGTTTCCAGTCATTCATGTCGGCCTCCTCTTCCTCTGCCAGGCCCACGGCCGGGGAATGAAGCAAATCTGAGTCCATTTTCATCAGGGCCCTGCAGAGGAGAGCTCAGGTTAAACACAGATCCTGTGGACCTCTTGTTTTGCAGTTCAGGTGGGAAACTAACGCTAACCAACACTATTTAATTTTGACTGTGGCTGGTACTCTAATCTCATGACAACAATGAAAACAGCTATTAGGGTTTCCCCTAAAGATCAAAAAATCCTACTGAAAAAAATAAAAATATCTTTCAGACATTACTTGAAGGAATTTGAGAAATTTTCTCCTCATCAGGCTGTGTGTTCTCTGCCATGATGCTACCTGCCAATATGTGTGTGCTAAAACAAACCATCCAGCTCAAGAAAGATATTTTGCAATATTGGGAAGCCAAAGAGTCTATGCAGCCACACTATTATGACTAATCCAACATTAGACTAATGTAGTTTTTGTTTTTTTAATGGTGAGATGCCTGAGAAATGATAAATTTGACAGTAAACACAGAACATCTATATAATACTTGTTTACTTATTCTTTGGTGAGATAATTCCTGTTTTAAATCAAAAGTTGCCAATTTCAGACTAGTGTACGTGGGCAAAATTCTTCATCTGCTTGATATTTAACATTTGAGAAGTTTAGCTTCTTTTTTTAAGTGAAAAAATGGTTTCACACAGAACTACATCTAATCCTCAAAGAAAGAGGTTGTTTTAAAATGCGTTTCACTTGTGTTCAGATTTCGTTCTTGCCTACATCACTTCCACTAGAAAGTCAAAGAGCCCCGCGCACAGTTATTACATCAGACTATCGCCAGACAAGCGCCAGATTTGTTTCACACAGGCTTGTTAGGAAAACAAAAATGTTTCAGAACTAATATACATGCACAGACTATTCCAAATGTTTTCCTGTTATATCCTTCTCGCATCAGGACGCATTAGCACTACAAAGGATATGTGGTCAAATGCGTCCCAGACCACCTTGGCAAGTAAGTGGTTTGAGTGTTTAGCGCTGTCCACTTGTGATCCAATTGCCCAAAAAACATTTTAAAACCAAGAGTAAACAGGGTCTTACATATCAAAAAAATATTGGCGTTGTAAAGGCATTTGTGTCAAAGAATCCCAAACAATACAAAGCAACAACAATACATCAGCTGTGATGTTTCAAGCATCAAGTGTTTGTGTTCCTCTACTAATGTCAAGCCAGTGATGCATTCACTTACTGCCTGTAAAAACAAACCAGTGAGAGTCGGTTTTGAATACAATAAATGACATTTATATTGAAAAAAAAAAAAACCCCAATACTGAAATTTGAGAATCTGAAAAACCACAATAGCTTTGTTTTGCAATTCATGACCTTTAGCTAGAACAGTTTGATGTTGATGGGATGTTGGTTATGAGTCATTTTTGATGTTCTGCTGTCAATGAAAACCACAACAACTGAAACCAAAACACATGCTCACATCTGGATTTTTACAAATCAACAGCAGCACTTAACTCTGCTAACAGGCTAGCTGCTTACTCTCTTCCATCCAGGTTGCTTTAACTCTTTGACAGAGAGCAGCACCTGGATGATGTCATGTTTGGGCTCCCGCTGCGCACATGAACACACCTCTAGGCAGAGAGGTGCTAGCTTGGTAATGTGTTATGTGACCCTATATTAAAAGGACAAGTTCACAAGTCTTAAAACAATAGTCACTCAGGTGTCTTAAATAAAGTTTGAAATAGGTTTTTCTTGCTGTAATCATTCCTCCTGTTCATACTGACCATTAGAAGATCCCTTCATAATGCACTTACAAAGTCTGTTTAGTGTCAAAGTCCCTCTTTTTGTTATTATACTTCCACCGCAGCTCAACAGAGAAACACTGAGGGAACACAAAGAGGGAATTTGATGCTAAAAAGACTGCTAAGACTGCTGAAGCCTCACATAAGCTTCAGATCAACTTTTAAATGCATTTTTGCACAAAATAACTGTGTGGACACTGCTGATTTTGGCCCCCATCACTTACACTTAAAGCACATTTGAGGGGGATCTTTTTGTAGCCAGTATGAACTGGAGGAATGATTACACCCAGGAAAAGCTCTTTCACTGTTCATATGAGCACCTGACTGTTGTTTCAAAGACAAATACGAGAAATTGTGAACCTATCCTTTAAGTCGTGTTGACACGGACTGGCTGTGTTAAAGCTGACGTCACAGCTGGGGCTCTTCGCTAGCCAGTAGTTGTTTGCAAATAAACCTGTCACACTGCAAGAGAGAGTAGCGCTATGTAAAACCATTCCCCGGCTGCAACATGAGCACACAGAGCGCAGGTGAACAGACATGTCGCTGGCGGCGGTGCAGACCTCGGAGCGGTGGCGGTGTCGGGGTCAGCCCGGGCCGGGGACGCTCTCCGCCTCCGGACGATGACAGACACGGTAGCACAAACTATCCTGGTCAGGAGGTTGTAGGGCAGCGTCCACAGCCTGTACAGTATGTCAAACCCGTCAAATCCGAGCTGCACGGGCGCGTGTTTGCAGGGGAACGTGCGGCTCCTCTCCGCGCCGCGCGGCGCTATGGGAAGCGGCTCGAGACCAGGCCCATCTTCACGCGGACAGTCTGCCACAGCCACACGAGGCACGGGCCGCGCTTATCGATGACTGCGGTGGTATGGTCTTCTTCTACAAACCAGCGTCGCTGCTCGGCGGTTTGGTGCGACGGTTTCCGTGGAAATCTCTCAAACAATCCCGATAATTTCTCCGGAGAGGCACTGCTTCAGCACTTCTGCAAGGGCGCAGCCATCTTGGGTTGGACCCAGAATGCACTGTTGGAGCGGCCGCGAGGCTGCGCGAGGCTGTCATGAAACGTCACCGCTGTTGTTCCTACGACACACACATGTAAACACACACACACACGAACACATAAACACACATACCAAGTCTGCATAATATATTTAAAAACCGAACTAATATCTACTGACTGCATAATATATTTAAACACCCAGTAATTCTCCCAAGTCTGTATAATATATTCAAACACCCAGTAATATCTACTACCTCTGTATGATATATTTAAAAAACCCACTAATATCTACTAACTCTGCATAATATATTTTAAAACCCATTATATCTACTGACTCTGCATGATATATTTAAAAAAAAAACAAAAAAACACTAATAATGGCTAAAGCTGTTTCACCACATTTGGCTTAAACTCTGGGCACCACTAACTGAGCAGTCCCTGCTTAATTGAGAGACCTACCCAACTTGTGCTCAGCAAACATATCTGCGATATGTATTGGGCCCAGACCATTGAGTGACTTACTGACAATAAGTAATGCCTTGAAATCAAATCTATGTTTAACTGGAAGCCAGTGCAATCTAAGAATTGGAGAAATGTGTTTTCTCTTCTTGGCATTTATCAGTATACTAGCAGCAGCATTTTGAATGAGTTGCAACTAATGGTCTTATTAGGGAGACCAATAAGGAGTGCATTACAGGAAATAAAAGCATGAATGATCTTTTCTAAATCTTGTTTGGACACAAAGCTTCTCATTTTAGCTTTGTTTTTAAGATGCCAGAATGACAATTTTGTTACAGCTTTGATGTGGCCACTGAAAGTTAAATCCTCATCAATGATTACACCAAGATTTTTGACATGGGTGTTAGTTTTTAGTGCTCTAAAACCAAGGTAACCACTAAGTGCCAGCCTTCTTTCTTTATTGCCAAAAATAATTATTTCAGTCTTTGTTTAATTGAAGGAAATTTAGTTGTGTCCAACTGTTTAATTTCTCAAGGCACAGACAAAGTGACTCTATAGGACCATAATCATTTGGTGAGAGTCCCCGATAAATCTGGGTGTCATCTGCATAGCAATGATAATAATAATAATAATAAACTTTATTTATATAGCACCCCTCATAACATAAAATGCAGCTCAAAATGCTTTACAGGAAGAGGTACAAACAAACAAAATAATAGATATTTTAAAATATTAAAAGAAAGGAGAAAGATAAATACAGTAAACAAAAAACAACAGTGATAAAAAGGGGTAAGAAGATAAAAAAGGTAAAATCATGAGATAAGAAAGATGAAACAGGTAGTAAAAAAAACAGATGATAACAGTAAAAGGCAAATAAAAGGTTGAGTTCATTAAAAGCAAGACCATAAAAATAAGTTTTGAGCTGCTTCTTGAAAATATCAACAGAGGATGCTTATCTAATATGTGGTGGGAGTTTGTTCCAGATCTTTGGTGCATAGCTGCAAAAAGCTGCCTCACCATACTTTTTGCATTTTGTTTGTGGCACATTTAACAAGCCAGCATTAAGCGACCTAAGCGAATGGAACATATTCTGACAAGCAATCTGAGAGATATGAAGGTGCTAGACCTTTTTGGGCATTAAAAACAAGTAAAAGAATTTTAAAATCTATCCTCAGCGTTACAGGTAGCCAGTGCAATGACGCTAATACTGGTGCAATATGTTCCCTTTTCCTAGTTTTGGTTAAAATTCTTACTGCTGAGATTTGAATGAGTTGCAGCTGATCAATAGTTTTATTTGGTAAACCAGTATAAAATGCATTACAGTAATCTAAGCGTGAAAAAACAAAGGCATGAGTGAGTTTCTTGGCATCTTCCAAAGTAAGGTAGGGTCTGACTCTTGCAATGTTTCTTAAATGATAACAAGCTGTCTTTGTAACGTTGTGGACATGACTTTTAAAATTCAATTCAGAGTCAAGGATAACTTCTGTTTTATCTTTATTTAATTTAAGGAGGTTACCGCTCATACACTGTTTAATGCTAGAGAGGCAATCTATCAAGGGAGTTAGGGCATCTTTATCGTCTGGTGCTACAGATAAATATAACTGGGTGTCATCTGCGTAACAATGAAAATTTACACTGTGGTTGCGAACAATTTCTCCAATCGGAAGCATATACAGGGAGAACAGTAGTGGACCAAGAATTGAACCCTGAGGAACACCAAAGAGAAAGTCACACTTGTTGGACACATGTTCACCAAGGCTGACAAAATAGCTTCTGCCAGTGAGGTAAGTCTTGAACCGATTCAGCGCAGTTCCAGAGAGCCCCATCAAACTTTCAAGTCTGTCTAAGAGTATCTCATGGTCGACTGTGTAGACCATGAGAACTTAGATCAAGAAGCACAAGGACTGAAAAGTTTTTATTATCTGCGCTCACTCTGAGATCATTTGTTACTTTTATAAGTGCTGTCTCGGTACTATGACCTCTTCTAAAGCCAGACTGAAATTTTTCATGGATCTCATTTTTTTGCAGGAATGCGTCCAACTGTTTTAACACAGCCTTTTATAAAATCTTACCTAGAAAAGGCAGGTTTGAAAAGGGCCTAAAATTACTCAAAACAGAAGGGTCAAGAGTGTGCTTTTTGAGTAAAGGCCTGACTAAATCTGTTTTGAGTATATTTGGAAGATGCCTGTCTCTGGGGAGCAGTTCACAATATCCAGTACATCATCAATGAAACTATCTAAAACTTCCTTAAAAAAGAAAGTGGGAATGGCATCGAGGGAGCAAGTGGAGGATTTCAGCTGTGTAATGATTTTCCGGAGTTCTGCTTCACTAATTTTTGAAAAGAAGTTTAGATTTCCCCGAGAAGTACCAGCAGATTTTTGATTTGTAAGATTATTTGCAATACTAGCTTGGATATTGGTAATTTTATTGTCAAAGAAGGATGCAAAGTTTTATCAATAAGTTGGAAAAGATTTAAAAGGCGATCAATGGTAGAAAATAATAACTAACCTTACAGTCTTAGAGAATTGACCAAGAAGAAGCATGTAAAGGATGAATAGGAGGGGCCCAAGAACTGATCTTGTGTGACTCCATACATCAGGGCGGTTCTTTCAGATCCATTATACTCCAATACTGACTACATATCCCCTGCTTATACATACATACATACATACATACATACATACATACATACATACATACATACATATATAAATAATTTATTTCTTTTTTACAACAGATAATGTCAACCAAAGATTTAAATGAAAAATTGAAGTAACTGTAACTAACTGTCTATCTTTTAAAATGAAATTAGTTTCCATAAAATGTGTTTTTCTGTAAAATTATTCTCAAAGGGGGTCCAGAGTGCACACATGAAATAAATACCTTCATTTATTCCCAGCCTCTTTTTCTTAAGAGAACTTTCTATCAAAAGTGTATTGAATTAGATCCATCAAATGAAAACATTTTACAATTATTTAATGTGAAATATTGCTCTAATCTTACACAGTATAGAACGTATTCCACACATGTCACTTCATTATTGCCAGTAATCATGGAATAGATGTACCATTAGTGCCAAGTGTATGGAGTTTGGCTAATTTAATAGCCAAGTGAAGACATGCAGAATGTCTTCACTCTGTGTGATGTGTTCAGTCAGCCAGTTCATCTGATAGCTGCATCCATCACAAAATAGCAGGGGAGCAGATGTTCTAAAATCCCTCACTGCATGTGGGAGTGTTTTAAAAGTAGCCTGTGCTCTATTTAAGTCACAGAGGTGCCCTCAGAATGGTGAATCACTGAGGGTAAAACGTTATTTTTTATTATTTAAAAGTTCAATAATGGATTTTTTTGGCTACTTGGGGGCAGAGGGAACACAACATCTGACTTATTATCACCTTCTAAGTTGACATAGTGAACTTGTTAGCAAACAGTTGCCTATTTACACATCCAGCAAATAAGGAGCAACATTACGCTAGCATTAATTTGGAGTTGTGTTTCCTGCCACTTGATGAAAGTAGGTTGAATATTCCTCTTCTTTTATTGTGTTTTTTGTGTCCACCAGCTCCTAAGGGAAATATTTGGTACTTTGGCTGCTAAATGCTCCACTATGGTAACCAGCTAGTTGCTAATTTTGTCTGTCTGCCATTTGATGCTGAGTAGGAAGTGTACAGTGGATTTACAGCTGCCTACTGTGGCAAAAAATGATGAGAGCAGTGATAGTTCACCAATACAATAAAGCTGCAGGCTGAAAAACTAAAACAATGAGCTGAAAGACACTAAAAAGCTCTGTAGAGTTTGAGGGAACTGCAGAGTTTGGTAGAAATTCTGTGGGTTCATCAATACAAGCAATCACTTTCTCACACAAATAGTCATGTGTTTCATTGTTGATATAAAATATTGATTATAAACAAAAATGTAAATGTAAGAAGGACATGAATAAGATCATTCCACGTTTTATTTGTTTGTCTTCAACAATATGGTGATGTTTGCTGTGCAAAACCTCGCTGGTCTCAGCACCTGCGTGAGTCAAAGTGAATTTACACATGTTATTTCCCCATCATCCTTTGCTGTCAAGCTTCACACTCATTTCTCAAACAGCAGGAGCCAAAGGTTTGTTTTTGAAAGATAGAGAGAGAAAAAGCTGTCCCATCTGTCCGCGAGTCTAAATCTAACACCAGTTTGCACGTACTCACTCAGGCAGTTGGTCATGACATTACTGAGAGCTTTGTAATTGGGGGAGCACAATCAATATGTTTACCAGTTTGTTCCTGGTGAACAAAGAGATTTGCTTGAGGGCCTTGATGACTTAAACCAAGCACAACACAGTATGTCTTGGGCACAAAGGACAATTCTGCGCTGAGATGACCAACAGCTTTCTTTTGGACCATCAGCTCATCAGAAAACATGAAAACGCTACACCAGATGGATGGAGCATGAAAACATCCCTCTTTATGCATTTACCAGTGTAGCAATCACCGCTACGGCCTCTTGGCTTGCCACACTAACAGCGCCAGAGCAATCTGGTGTGTAAGAAACTCATAGTTACATCCGACTGAATTTGTTCCTCTCGCCTTTCAGTCGCAGTGTCCTCTGCAGGGGGGAACCAATCCAATCTCCAAGGTGTGATAGAGGTTGGGACCCTGGGATGGCTGATGGTAACAGAGGGAGGACAAGAAAGAGAAGATTAGTCTTCTTCTCATACACCCGTCTTACATGTAGGGAACAAGGTGACATGATCAACTGGGTTGGGTCCTGGAAGCTGGAGCTGTTCCCAGAGACAAATCTGACAGGGGCAGGAAAAGGCTAAAAGTCCTGTTTTCAAGGATTGATTGCAACAAGGCGAGGGAAATAGCCAGAGAGAAAAGAGACTGATGGATAGATTTGAGGGAGGGAGTGTTTCAGGAGAGGAAAGCTTTGCTATCATGTGATCCTCCAATGGGACGCCAGTAGAACATTGACTCCTCTCAAGAAGGAAATGGGAGACACAAGATCTGTAATGGAGCATTAATCCTCTTCTCTTGTGCTTTCATAGCTCATAAAGATACATATTTTACAGGAACTTTCTCACTCACCACTGTCATAAATCAAGTTCAACAACAATTAAAATGTGTTACAGTTAGATGAGCTAAAAACTCCATATACACACTGTCATTCAAACTCTTCTGACAAAGTTTCAAGGAAAATAAAAGGTTATTCTGAGCTTTTTTGTGTGTCTTCCGCCAAAAAAAGGCTAAACTCTGTCCACCTTAATCATGCGTCCCATTGCTGTTTCAAGCCAAGTTTACAGTACATCAATAAAAACACTGCTGCAGTGATTAATGCTTTGTACTGTGTTGCATAATGATGATCAGTGTTTACTCTCTGAGCATAGGCCACTCCAGTGAAAGCCGCAGCCTTCATAACTCACGCTCAAGGTTGACTGAGAATATGAATTGTAAATCCATTTAAGTCCCCATGTGAAATTTGTGAGACAATGATTGCTTTAAATGATATTCACTGGTGGTTGATGTTTAGACAGACATGAAATGATTTTCTAGCTGTCAGAAGCTGCAGGCATGGGTTTGAGTTGAAGATGAGGATGCAGATGCTGATGGAAATGGCTATCGAAGGGCTGTAGCTGCAGAGTGTGCAGGCAGAAATGGCTGATTATGATAGTTAGTGCTGGGCCTTTCTTTATGAAAACTGAGGTTGAGACTGGCTACCCACTTATCCAATACAGGGGAAGCGGACAAAATTTTATTTGTGTTTCTCAAAGAATTGCAAAATACATTTGTAAAATTCAACAGCAATGTGTCTGTCCAAAAACATCCCTGTTACTCCGGAAGATCCACAAACCTCAGTGTGAACACTTATCATTTGGTCTATTCTTTGTAAATCAAAATATAACAGAATTTGATTTAAAAGTTAATTTAGGAGTTAATTTAAAATATTACGTCCTGTTTATTGTCTGGTTAGTGATAAATGACAATCAAACTTAAAATTTATATTTTAAAATACAGACTTATGTCAGATCAAGAATTATATATGCCCATATATGAGCATGAGTTCATTCTGTTGAAAAGAAATTATTAGGGAAAAATAATTTTTGATGTACAATGCACTGTTACCATTTTTTAAAATAATATATTTAGGAAAAATGCAACATGCTTCACTGTATACCTCATTATACTCCATAAAGCAATTTTTTGACATAGAATGAAACTTAATAAATAATTAGCCCAAGAGATTGTTGAGTGAAATTGAATTTTTACTTTATTTCGGTTGGTTTCTGGCTGTTGGAGGCTACACGGGGATGTTGGTTTTTGAATTCTGAGGCTGCATGTGGAGGTTGGGGCTGAGACTAGTTGCTCTAACAAGTCAGACTGAAGATTTCAGGCTTTAATTGGCTTTCAGGAGCTGCAGGCAAAGACTGAGACTGCAAATCACAGGCAGTAGCTGCAGGTGGAAGCTGAGGATTGTAGGCAGTGGCTGAGGATGACGTTGACTGTCAGATGCTTTTTAGATGAAGGCTGTGGCTGGAGCTGCAGGGGCAGGCAGAGGCTGGATGGCAGAAGTAAATGGCCGGATGCCAGAAGCTGCAGTTGGACACTGGGGCTCCTGTTGACTGGCAATAGCTGCAGAGAATGGTGCTGAGGTACTGAGAAAAGCAAGGTTGAACACATCTAACATCAATCAAAAAAAAATAAATCGTATTATTTATGGTGTGATCTTCCTTTTTCCATGATTGTGTTTTATAGATTGAATGTCATTGAATGCCATCTTACAGGCAGTAACTGTGGGGGGAAGCTGAGTCTGAATGCCAAAGGTTGTGGGCAGTGTCTGTGGATGCAGTTCAGCTTGGTGGAGTCTGGGGCTGGGAGGAGCAGGCTGCATCTGGGGAAGAGACTGGCTGATGGAGGCTGAAGCTGTGAGATGTAGCTGTACTTGCACTGGTACTGAGGTACTGTGAAAGGTGAGGTTGTAGAGAGACAACGTCAACATATTGTTCAGCAAGAACAAAGAAAACAAAATCTTGGTGTTTAAGACATTCATCTTCCATTAACCTTCTTGCTGGCTTTAAAGCACACTTAAACACTGTAGGGACTGGTTTGGGGATGCAGCTTACTATCAGCTTACTATCAGAGGCTGTGGGTGGAGGCTCAGGCTGCAGCTGTCTCTCTAAGAACTGAGGCTCCAAGTGGCAGCATGCAGACAGAAAAGGCTGCAGGTTATGACTGCTGGAGCTCATACTGGTTGCCAAAGCCTTCAGGAAAAGGTTGAGGCTGCAACTTACAGGCAGTAGCTGCAGATGGAAGCTGAAGCTGGCTGCCAAACATTGTAGGCTGAGGCCGTAAATGAAGGCTGGTGCTGGATGGAGCAGGTGGGATTTGATGAAGAACCTGGCTGATGGTTGGCTGCAGTTGGGTGGCAGAGGCTGCAGGCTGTGACTGGACCAGTACCAGTACTGCAAAAAGAAGACATCAACATATTTTAAGCAAGAATAAAGTAAAATCATCATTCAAGAAATGAAACTTTTCAATCTGTAAGAAGCTGAGGCTGCTCGTGGCTTTATTGAAATTGAGGAGCTGGAGGCAGCTGGAGGTAGTCCGAGGCAGTTGGCGGCCACTGAAAGCGGAAGCTGGAGGCAGCTGGAGGTGTCTGGAGGTGTCTGGAGGCAGCTAACAGCATCTGGAATTGACTGGCAGCAGAGTCTCCAGGTAGTGGCTGGATCAGCTTTGGTTGTTTGTCAGAGGCTTCAGGGATTCTTGGGTTGCAGGGCTTAAATTTGAAGCAGCAGGTCAAGGCTGTTGGCCACAGCCAAGAGTATAAACCTGTGTGCAGACACATGGTGTCTCTTGGTGAAGGCTTCAAGTCTAGACTGTGACTGCTGAAAAGGTGTAGGCTGATGTTGAAGTTGCAGCTTGTTGCCAGGGGCTGCAGGTGGAGGCTAGTGACTAGGGATGTAGCTGGCTGTCAGATGGCTGTGGCAGTGGCTGGGGCTGCAGCTGCAGCTGACCTTTTGAAGGTGCTATTGGAAAGCTGGGGCCATAGCTACATTTTGAGGAGATTCAGGATGAGGGGGAAATAAGAAGGATGGACACTGTAATCAGAAGCTTTTTGAAGGCAAAGGCTGCAGATGGAGCATGGTACTCGAGCTTGCTTTGTGAAGGCTGCATGTTAACGACTGTAGGTGGAGGCTGAGGTGCAACTTGATGTCAGAAGCTGCAGTCTGACTCTGGCTTGTAGGTGTTGTTTGTTGATGAAGGTGGAGGCTGGGGCTGCACTCATGTTCCTCTGACTACTTTGGTGTATTTATTAAAATATAATGGGCTTTGGATCTCTGCGAGATCATCTGAATAAAGAATTCTATTTTCACAGTTGTTTTTAGTTTTCTTGTTATTTAAGATATTTTATATTACTTATGATATTTTACAACTGCTGTATTTCTTGTCCTAGAATTACTTCATTTAGTTTAGTTGAGTTTTTTTCCTACCCAGCTCCCAAGGGTCCAGTTCACCTGAGATGTCCACATCTATTAGGGGTGAAGAGATTCCTTTCGCCCCCTTTTGATTCAGTGACTTTCAGGAGTCCATCCTTATTCTCTTCTATGGTCAATTGTGGACAATTCAGTTTCTCCCACAGGCGTGCTGTTTAATCATTTGTCCAAGCTGAAGACAGGGGGGCAGCGGTGGCCTTAAGGTAAGAGAAGCAAGCGTGTGACTGCAAGGTCATCAGTTCAATCCCCGGACCGGCAGGATAAATCTGGGTGGGGGAAAGTGAAACAGCAGTGTTTGCCCCTCCCTCATCACCACCACTAAGGTGCCCTTGAGCAAGGCCCTTAACCTCAACTGCTCCAGTGGAGCTGCCCAGTGGCGGGCAGATCTGACTGTGGTTGTACAGGGCAGCTTCCAGGTATTAATGTGTGCAACTGTATGAATGTGATCAGGGCGTTCCTGAAAAAGAGAAGATACCTCTCTATGAAACTTCCCTGAATAACTAAAGGTTAAAAAAAAATTTTTTTAAATTTTAAATTTTCCAAACACACTTCAGCATGACATGCCCACAGAGTCCTAATTCTCTAATACTCTTCATCAGAGTAACCGTGGATCATCAGAGGTGTCTCACTCTGCAGGACAACATGCTCCTGAGGTGAAGGCCCGGGGAATGGGGATGACTTCTTGGACCTGCACATCTTTGGGAGTTTTAATGGCAGCCTGGGGAGTCAGGAACAAACCCAGGACCTGGCGGAGGTCAGGACTAGGGCTTGCAGGCTGGGGATTAAATCCTGGGCCTGTTGAAGGGGAGGCACATGGTTGCTGTTGGAGAGATGTCAGGCTTTGGCACACTCTTAACAGCATCCTTTGACGGTAAATTTACATCTGACACACTGCAGAGCATAAATAAAAAACCTTACACGTTCTGTCAAATTTACAGGGTTTACCAAAGTTTGATAGCAATGACAATTGTATAATTCACCAGACAGTATGAGTATATACAGTACAAATGTATTTAATTCTAGATTCATTTCTATTCAGTAAGGTCATCATTAATTCAATGTGTGTTGTGTCCGAGACAATAAAAGCAGTGTTATACACAACACAACAAGCAGCCTGCGGGTTTTTCCCTAAGCAGGTTCCTCCTCCTCTTCCTCCTCCAAGAGAACACACACATAACACTGCAACAAAACACTTCAATAAGACCAGAATTAGGCTTTACTAAGGTAAATGTAACATGCTATATTGAAGACAATTTCCTTCTCAACTGCCAGCAAAAAAACCCAAAAAAACTTAACATGCAATATTTTGCCATGCACTCCATGAAATGTCATAAAATCTGCATCTGCTGAAAATAACAAAGTGCAAATACTTAAGACTTGTACTTAACCCACAATATTACTATACAGTATATGCCACACATAAGACTAGAAGAGCAAATATTTAAAAATATTTGTGATGCTTATTTGAAAATATAAAGGAAGACGTACTTGCTAGCATGCAGTGATTTTATTGCTCTTTATATGCATTTTGGTTCATTTAATTATTTTAATGCGTACATGTGGAGATTCAGTCTAAGGCAGTGTGTCCTAAGGCTGGATTATGCACTGGGCAAAGCAGGCATCTGCCCCAGGACCCCAGATCCTCATGGGGCCCAGAGGCTCCAGCTTCAACAGCTGGCGATTAGTTTGTGGTAATTTAATAATTGCAAATTTGTTAAAAGTGTATGCACCACCAAAACCCATTTAAACAGAAGAAAACACCTGCATTCTTACCTGTTCTTAAGGCCTTAAGAGCTTACAAGCTAAAATCTATAGACTTTTATTATTTTACACTTTGCTTATGTGGTTAATTTGTTAAATAACTTTGTACTTAATCAAGTTACCACAAACTAATTATAGTGCACAATGCACAGAGAGCAGTGGGGACAATAGGGGTTTATCTGACAATGATGACTAACTTTTAATTAAATGGAGTAAAATCTCTTGTGATTTTTTTAACATTAAAAACATTTTTTCATAGATCTAATATGTCCTGTCCATATCCTGTGGCATTTATTGAAGGCTTCTAACTTACATGTTAAAAGGCTATAATATATGGAAATATACGTTTTTAGCCAGATGTCCCAGCTCTACAGAAATGTGGGTCTCTTAAAAACCATGCTCACACAGTTAAGGATATTGTTGCATTTGATTAATGTCACTCACAAAAAAAAAAAAATTATGGAATATTGACTATGAGGGTGCTGATGGTCTCAATGGCAAATATGTTGCTTTTTTTTAAAAGCCTGAAAATCTCACATCTTCCAGCTGAAAGTTGTTTTGTCTGAGTAAAAAGGTGTTTGGAAGAAGTCACATTGAAAAAAAATCATCACTGAGTCTTTCTTTTAAAGAAATCATTAAGTAAAACTTGTAAAACTTGGTTTTCTTCAAGGTCAAGACCTGGGGTTTTGTTTATGTTTAAATGTGAAACCTGCTAAAATGATGCGCCTGGAGACGAAACATAGCAACATGGAATCCTTCAGGTCTATGAACATTGATCTTCTGCAGCTGTAACTTCTCACCACATGAATCAGATGTTTCATAAGATCAATCACACAGTTTTACCTAACTGATCTCAGACCCCGATAAACTGAGGAGGGAAAATGCTAATGCAGAAGAGCAGAATGTGGCTGATATGATAAATCTGAAAAAAACATTTTTACAAAAACGCAAGATTCAACTTACTCTTCCTCAACCATATCTGAGTGGAATGAGCTGCTAAAACATTGATGAATCATGCTAGATTTGCTAGTTCTGGTTCCTTAAAGGGTTGGTTCACCAAAATTACAATAAAACATAATTTCTCTATTTTCATTTAAATATTTATTTTTAGCACAATATTTTGCAAAAGTCCATAATTTGTCACGAAAAACAAAATGAAACAGCAATTGCTGAGATGTCAGTGTGTGAAATAAAACATATATTTAATTCTAAAATCAAAGAAATAGACTTTACACTCTGTTTGACCATATAAGATTTATGTGAGAGAAGATGGAAATAAAAAATGAAAAGTGTGTAAAAGTCAATAAAACATTTGAGCTGATTTTCATTATTATCATTATTATTATGATTTTACTTTCATCAGTCAGAACAGATTTGTCTGAACTGTAGAAGTAAGATTTGTTTCAACAATTTTTTGAAGGGTTTAAACCTGATACACTGATATGACTGATGGCTGATATATTACTGACAAAGTAGATTTGATTTATTATCCATGAATTAATTATTTTTTAAAACATGCATATTGAGGACGAGGCTACTTCTCCTGTGTTTAGTAATAAGCAAAGCTGGATTAATATCTTTCAAGGCAAAAACAGAAATTTACAATTAATCAAATGATCACATCTGCAACACAGTGAACCTGATGCTTCTGAATTAGTCTCAATAGTGAGAAGGAATGGCAGTTAAAAAAAAAGATACATTATAACATGACCATCGATTGCTACATGCTGCCTTTGCTGTTGCGTTATGCAACATTTTGGCAACCTGCAGAAATTTGTTGATAAAGCCACAGAAATGCTTTAAACACAGGTTTTTAAATTATAATCAAATCTGACAACCTTGTGCTTATTAAAACCTACCAAACAGCTTTGTCAATAATTAGCTTTGAGAGATATTTAAATTGCCTCTGTGTTCATGCAATTCTTCTGTAATCAGGAGCAGCTTCTCCTGACAAGATAATCGATAGCCACTTACACAGGTACCTATTCATTCATGACCGTACAGGCATCATGGAGCACACATCCTCCATGTCTCTATTTACCCTTGATCAATGAGTTCATATGAGACCAGATGACACCCAGTCAATTGAATGAATGGGGTGTGTCTACATTATGTGTCTTCCTCCCAGCAAAATGAATGTGCATGAAGCTCACTGAAAGATTACCTGCCACGGCATCAGCAGGTTAAGAAAGTGATATTTTACTTTGGGAAAATGTGGTTGCCAGGAATAATCGCATAGAGGTTCATGAGCAGTTGACTTAAGTATTTTTTGTTATTTTTTGTTTTTGTTACTACAAATGAGTATGGGACACACATCTCTGGCTCCACAACATACAGGATATTTACTGGATAAAAATACTCTATTAAAATACTACTATTTTACTGAAAGGGAGACTTGACAGTACACACACACACACACACACACACACACACACACACACACACACACAAAAGAGAGAGATCGACAGTGACAGGGAGTGGGGGAGGAGAGGAGGAAAATAAGGGCTGATTGACCTTGACCTTGAGTTTTGAAGTGATGTCCTCAATAATGCTGATGTCACTTTGTATTTGACAAGGCAGACGCTGGAAGGATTTGTGGCACTTCAGGCTCAGCTCTTGTCTCAAATTTAGAAAAGGCAATTTTGACACACACACACACGCACACGCAGGAAGGCCAGTGATGAGGCCGGCGCTTAGGCTTTGTTCCTCGGAGAGGACCGGAGCCACGTGTTCACACTCATTAACTGAACAAGCCCACACTACAAGCGTGAGGAGCATTTACCATAGCAGCTGCTGTTCACCTTCCCAAACACACTGAGTGTAGGCGGTGTGGAGTGCCTGAGTCTGAGAGCAAACCAGTGCAGACCACTTCAGCTCACTGAGATGCTTTTTCTGTATTTGTTTCATGAAAAGGCAGGCAGTATTGAATCATCATCTGAACAGAATAAATGTAACAAAGCCCTACAAGTGGTCATTACAGCTGTATGAAACAAGTAAATAGATATATAGTATGACATTAAAGCCACCACGCAGCTTTTTTTGCATCATAGCCTGATTAGATCTGCTTTGATTGTTTTGAGAATACAGACTTTGCAGCAAATTCTCAGTGAAAAAAAGTGTAAAAAAAGTGTAAAAAAAAAGTGAAAAGTGGTATAACAGAAGACATTTTGACATGTCACAGCGGGAAAAGCACAGGAATAAATAATAAAATGAATGATGGCTGAATTCCATTTAGCAGCTTTAGTTTCAGGGTCCTGGTATTATACATGCTGGCTCACTGTCACACTGTCCTGACTTACTGGGACATTTGAATAGAACAGAGTCCTCATTAATGTTATCAGTAATACCTGTGCTGTTCCTGCTATGACAGGTCAAAATGTCTGCTGTGAAAAAGATGTATTAGACAAACTAATCAAAAACACCTGTTTTGATTAACAAAGCCTTTATTAAAATTTTGCTCAAACAGAACCAAACAGAACCACTTTATAAATTGTACTTTTGATAATTATATACATGTGTGTTGATGAAAGCTGTGCAGTGTCTTTGAGTATTTAGTCAGACTTATTTTTTACATTTTTTTTAATGATACGTTTTTTTTCCCAGCTACCATGGTAAAACGGTTGTAAATCCCTGTCAGTCAAGCATATAACATATATTATATAATATATAAAAATATATGGGAAGCAATTACAAAGCCCGTTCAGGCCCACAGCTCATTTCCAACTATGTAATGTTTTAAAGAAGAAATAACACAACATGCCTCTTACACATAAAAAGTTACTTCCATAATCAATCAAACACCTTTTGATCAATTCAGTACATTCAGGGGTTTTGCTGCCACAACCTTACTTGGTCTGGTATGACCAATAGCTTCTGGTGGCTAATGTTAGCTTATGCTGGCTTAGAAATTGTTGTGTAACTGACATTTCTGAGTCAGT
This sequence comes from Thunnus maccoyii, assembly GCF_910596095.1. Lineage (NCBI taxonomy): Eukaryota > Metazoa > Chordata > Actinopteri > Scombriformes > Scombridae > Thunnus > Thunnus maccoyii. The sequence continues at coordinate 25,954,158 of NC_056534.1, forward strand.
TCATTGACTCAGAAATGTCATTTCTGTTCATTGGCTCTTCTCTATTATGTAACTCTTACACTATGTTTTAGCATTCATCACTATCCCTGAATTGTCACTTGTGGGCACAGGGGCTGCTGTTTCAGGGATTTTGGTGAAAAACATTTTGACTTTATCATGTCAACGATGGCTGGCCCTGGCTGCTTTAGAGCCCCTGGGTAGGATCCAGAGATGGCACTCCCACGTATTGTTGTGCACCACCAGACAGCTTTGCACATGAGCTACTGAGGCTTTGTTGCATGTGCACACACTGTTTGTTTTTCACAACTGTAACATGCAGTTTCCCAAACCTCTATTTTATCATACAAGACATACTGGTCAATTCAAAACTGCAGCAGAGGAGTTTTAATAGATAGATAGATAGATAGATAGATAGATAGATAGATAGATAGATAGATAGATAGATAGATAGATAGATAGATAGATAGACAGATAGATAGATAGACAGATAGATAGATAGATAGATAGATAGATAGATAGATAGATACTGCTCAATGCCAAAAAGAATAACACCAGCTGAGTGAAATAAGACTGTGATGGATAAAGTAAAGATTAATGAGACATGACTGTAACAAAGCATTCAGAGTCTGCTGTACTCAAATGTGCTTCAGAGTGAGCGCCTTGTAGAGAAACTGTGAGAGTGTCAAGTGGCCTTGTGCTCAACATCAAAGGTACATGATAGAAGCAATGTCTGATTTAAAGGAGTTGCTTCTGAAATTCAGATTAAATCGGCTCATTTGTCATCGCTCAAGGTCTTAAATGCTCACACAGAAAATATAACTGAACACAGAGTCATCAAGCAGCTTCACTCACGTGTAAAATGTGAGAAATTTAAGAGGAACTGGCATCCTGGATGAAAGGAGTTGTTATAGTATACAATCCCTAAAGGTGTGATTCCAACAAAAAGCATCAGGAGATCAAAGTTTATTTGTACTGATAATTAGAAGACATTCCGCTTATTAAATGGTGAGTTTATGAGCCCAGCTGTGTTATCAAGAAACTCCTTGCATCTGTATTATTCATGTGCAGTTCATCACTGTTTCTCGTTTGTTGTATATAAATAAACTAAGTGGTACAATGCTGAGATCTCTAAGATTTGCTCCAACATTATTAATAATGTAGACCCTGGAAAAATGAACCAAAAAGCAAATCTGAATGATGACACCGCTGTGCTTTGATGAACTGTGTGGATAATGTGACAATGTATCCCGAAATGTAGCCTGACAAAGAGACAATTTCAGGACAAGTGTGACAGAAACCACACTTTGACAAGTGCTTAGAGTATGGACAGAGACAATAAGCTTCTTTAAATTTAAAAGAATTTAATCATAACCAAACAGAAACAGGTGTAACATCTTTTGCTATGTTCTGTACATTTGCAATAGAAAGCTGATGTGTTTGATGAAATTTCCTCCACTTTTTCCCTTCTCCCTAAACTATGTTCACTTCAACCTCAGTGAAAATTTAATCTCCTTTTGGGAGAAGTAACCCACAAAGGGCCGTGGGGACAAAGTTGTTTTTTACAAGGAGACGCTTTGGTCACTTGATGTAATTGAGAGGGGATGTGCAGAGAGCTCACTCTCCCTATCACTCACTTCCACTCCAGACCCTTCTGGTTTACAAGGTTTCATCTTCACAACGTTATTGAGTTCTAAAACACACCTGCTCCCACAGTGTGATGGCCTCACTCCGCCACTAAACACTGAGTGCTTCGGCTTGTCTTTAAGACTGTGAGCTCAGTGGGAACTGTTCCAGCTTCATTATAGCTCTGTATAAAATTTTAGAAGACTTATTTATTTCTGTCTGGATGATGCTGTGGCAGAACTCAAATGGGTCAGATTGAAGGGTTAGTGTGTCTTGGAGCCACATATAGTCAGCACAAATGGTGACATTTTCATGAGGAGGGAAAAAGTGACCTCTCAGAAGCAAAATATGTGTTGTAACAATGTTACAAGCCTTGTTCACACATACAGTATGCTACAACTGTGAGAAGTAATACTCCAGCTAAAAAACATATTCTTTATTATTGTTTTTATGAAAAAAGTTCATCTTTGCAATAAAATGAAACATTTAATAGGTTTCTGTGAACCCTTTTGAGTCACGTGTGAATATAAACAGAGATCAAATCCACAGGGAGTTTATCTGTACTAATAAAAGTAAATAGTCTCTCAGCAAAAGACTTCAGGCCTCAGGTTTCTGCTTCAAACAAAGAGATTTTCAGATCATCTAACAGCATTTGAAACTCCCTTTCAAATGTCTGAAGCATTCAATCAGAGGTGTGAAAGTTGGCCGAAGCTCCTTTTTCACTCTTTAAACATCTATTCCCATCATTTTTTGTGTGTACAACTAAATGTCTTTGATAGTCAACTATTCAGCTTCTAGAGGCTTTTTAACTTTTAGTTTCAGTTTTATTCTGCCTCTGGATGAAGTTGTTTTGAATATGAGGATGTAATGATCTTTCTCTTCAACCCACAACTCTGCCGTCACAGCGATACCATAGCTGTCTGAGGTCTTTAGCTGTCTGAAATCTTTGTCCTGTGTACATGTAGAAAGCCGGTTAGAAATCTGGTTATATGGTACTACTGTTCTAAAGGGAAAAAATCAGGTCCTCCACCTCAGTTATGGAAATGATGGGTTTCCTGTATGTTTGCCTCATCAGGTTACTGCACAAATCAACTGTAACATAGTTACTCAGTAACATGTAACAGTAATATGATCACTTTGTTCAGTACTGACTAACATAGAGGGTTACAATTTGAAATTCAGTGATTATAGCTACACAATTTCATACTGTATGTTTTATAATCCCATTAACACTCTACTACTCTGACAATTTTGTGGTTGTCTTATTCACTGTTTTACCAAGAGTTTGATACTAATTTATTCTCTAAACTAGCTATTACATTTTTTAGGTGACTTGCCCAACTCTGCTGGTTAGTTGAGTGGATGTAAATGCACTAATGCTCAACCTGTCATAGGACCTAGTTCACTTGAAGCATACTGAGGCCTTTGGAGTAGATGGACCATGTCTTTGGAGTAGATACTGTTTAAAACTACATAATAAATCAGCATGAGACATTCTGCTTCTCTTGTTCCCAAAATCTTACAACACAGGAAAAAACTAAAATATCTCATTCTTCACATATCTTTTACCCAGATTGAAGCAGAATTAGCATTTCAATCAGTCTGAAGCAAAGTACTAAACCCACTTCCTTTTTTGGCCACATTTTGGCCACAAACTTGTTGAGGCGAAGGCCTAATGGGGAAAGTGTTGTTTCTGGAGGGAGTCCAACAAGGCCAACACAAGCAGCTTGATGAACAGCGCTGTCGTAGCAAAAGTGTTAATGTGCAGGCTTTGGAGAATTATGATGAGGTTAGCTTAGTGCCTAGTGGAACGCATAATGCCACCAGTATTTGTTTATGTCACTTTGGGTTTTAATGAGAGGGGAATAACTCTGGTGTGGCTGGACATCAATAAAACAATGTTCTGGTCTGAGAAGTTATGAGCAATTGATTATAGAATTGACGGTCAGGGTAAGATCATTCAGTCCTGTTACTCATCTACATACATGGACATCTGGAGGAAAATAATGGGCCCACAGAGTGAGCTATTTACAAGCTCTTCTTTATTTTTGTGTTTATGCATGAATTGAAACCAGCTCACAAGACAGGAAGCCTAACATGCAGATATAAACCTGAAATCTGATTAGACTTTTGCACACACGTACCTGTGTGCATGTATAAACTGATATACTCCTTCAGCTCTTTCTGCTCTGCTCCATTCTTCCAGTCTTTCACACTGTCCCCGGTGGGAATACATGCGTAGCTGCAGACTGCTCCACAGTGCAGGCGTTCCATCGGACAACTCCCTCCTGACTCCCCCTTCATCTCCTTCTCTGCGGGATGGTTGAAAATGAAGACGTCAGTGCAGCAGAGACAGTGGAGCTGCTACGCCGAGTTCCAGTTACCTGGCAGCAAATCTAAATTCTCAGTAGTCAGATGTGGAGTAGTGATGTGTATGAAAAGGGAAAGTAAAGCTTACTTTGTGGAACATGGAAAGAGCAAACAAAAAGAGCGAGTTACAAGCCTTAACAATTAAAATTACAATCGTTTGAGTCGCAAAAGACAATAGAAGGAGATTCTGAACAGAGAAAAGCAAGATAAACCGTTTTGAGATATGGCACAGACATGAATAGAGAGAAGAAAAAAAAATTTGGTGATATATCTCAAGACCTTATCTTATCTTAACCTTATCTAACATACTCCACAGTACACCAACGTACAGCCTCTGCCCTCACTACAACCCCTCTTGCTTTCTTGTTTAGTTTCTTCAGCACTGTCAGTTTTACAGTCATCCCCCCCTCTGCATCTTCTCTCCCCTGCTATTGCAGATGCTGGATAAATAAGCAAGCAGTTTGCTGCCAGTGTGTGAAATAGTTCTTATCTATATTTCTGCCATTAGAGAGTGGGTTCTATTATAAAGCTTTGCATTATTCAGTAAGCCTGAGAGACTGATCATTATGGATTTCAGCCCTTTTCCACACAGCCCCTGGAGTCAAGCTCGGCCTGCTGGCTGGTGAATGCATACATCTGACCTTGCGCTCTGAACGCCTGGTGTGAAAGGAGGAACGGTCAGCTCGAGACTTTTGAGTATTCAGCTCCAAACACCAAAGCAGAATCTACTAAAACAAATCTGGCTGCAAACTATCAAGTCCCAGCAGCATGCTTTGGTTTCAGAAAGAAAGAATGGGTTTGTAAAATAATAAAGTCGACCTCAACGTTACGCCTGCAGCAGTTTCCAAAGTTCCTGGAAACAAATGAGATTTGTTACACTCTAGAAAGTTAAGTAAAAGCTGATTGACATCTAATGCAATTTTTTCCTCAGTACGGGAGACTAAGTGGCAGACACATGGTGAGAGAGAAAGAAAACATGCTGAACATATGGTGCTGCAGCACTTTTTGAAATGCGTGGGACAGGAGATGAATACTGAATAGATACATGTGGCAAGCTGCTTATCTTTTGCTGTAACCTCACTGTATCAGATGTGGGCTACTCATCTTCATCATGAATACTTCTACACACCAAAAGCATTGAAAACTACTCCAATTGGTAAACAAGCATTATATTGCTGCTGGTCGCCTGAAGATAATGAAGCATTACTTGTTGATCCGCAGCCGTTCACTAATGGCAAGTATTGTGCTGAGATAAGGAGTATTTGTTACATGCCTGTCTTGCGCCCCAGCAATTAGACTCTGCCATTAACCATTTGTTATATCCGCTGTTTCTCGCCTTGAGCTTGGCACCTTGCTGATTACAACGCGCTGGATCGATAATTAAACAAATTAAAGCGGACTGCTGGGTCAATTTTCATCCCATCTTAGCCAGCGGCTGCCGCGACGTCATGTCTGAAAAACCTCTTGACATGCAACAGGACAAAATTAAAGGCTTGCTAAAAAATGTTTGGACTGCACCTTTGTTTTCAGTGTTTGGTTTGGTGCCGCAGTTTTACGCACAGCGCTGACCGCGACACACACAAACACACACACACACACACACACACACACACACACACACACACACACACACACATACACACAATCACACACACTTACACACACAGACAGAGAGAGAGAGAGAGAGAGAGAGAGAGAGAGGAGTCATTTGACTGAGCAGACAAACCTGTGACTTTCATAGTCAAGACCAAATTCTGAAACGGTGCAATGGCTGATTACTGAGAATACAACCTACTGCTATTGGCACAGGTGGAAAAAGACGATGTGCTGTACATTCAGTTGTGAGGTCGCACCCAATATGAGTATTTGAGAGTGACTTTCTCAGTCCAATGCACTTAAAAACGGAAATGTTGCACTTTCTATGAGATTTATGAGGACTGGAGATAGAAGAATGACATTTCACATCAATACTAAACTGAACCAAAAGTGAGCCTACTCATCTTTTTCAGTTGATTGAGTTTGAAATATTACTGCCTAATCATTTTGTGTAAAATGAAGGGTTTATAAAGTGCTTTATTTGACATGGTACAGGCTTCATTGTTTATTTAGTTGACAGGGACAGAGCATATTGAGCAACATTTAAAAATGAACTGCAAATGAGGCTCATTGTCATCTGTTGTCAGACAGACACCATAAAAATAGAATAAAACAAAATGATAAAATCTATGTACATAACATAATAAATGCGCACCACACAGTACAGTAAACACCCAGCAATAGCCTAAATAATGTCTCCATTTCAGATACTGCAGTTAGCTGCAATCTCTGCTAAAAAAAAATGCAAGAAAAGAAATAAGACATTATATTGTGATATTGTTTACTTTGATGAATGATTTAGATACATTTTCAGCTCTGATAAACTGTAGTGCCGTTGCTTAGAACATGTCTAGACTGGCTCTTCAGTTTGCCAATTTGAGGATTAAAGATGACACAAAATAAATATAGTTATGACAGTGGTTTCCAACCTTTTTGGCTTTAAAGCACGTCTTGTAACTGAGTTTTTAGTAGTTCAGCCAAAAGTGCATTTCCTTCTCAGCATGCTTCATTTGAACTGTTTATTGAAGCTTGAAGAAGTACTGTTTGAACTTTTTTGCTTAAATCCCACTGCTGCACTGTCTGCTAAAGTCTCTAAATGTTCTTTAAATGAAGTCAGTTTAGGTCGAGCTGTCTCTGTGTCCGTTCAAGCTGCAAATGTGGTCCTTCCTACGGCGTGATTTGTGATCCCAACATGGTCTGTGTGAGGGTGTTGGATCTCTTCCCTTTTCTTATTTAGTAATGCGGGAGCCGCGAGGGGTCGTTGCGTAACAGTGTGTTTAATTATTTGGAAACATTTCACTTTCCTTTCAGCGCCTCCGTCTTGTAGTGATGAGGTTTAACGCACCGCTATCAGCACATCAGAGGAGCCCAGAGCATCTCCATCAGGCCAATTAACCATCTTTCTCTCTCTCTCTCTCTTTCTTTCTTTCTTTCTGGCTTCACTCACAAGTATAGAAGAAAAGCACACTTCTACTGAGAGATTCTCTGTTTCTTATTATAGAATACAACCATTGTAGTAGAAACACACACTCTTACAACACGTATTCCCTTGGGGGAATATGAAAAGCCCGTTGTACTGTAACCTCGTGGATAGTGGAACGTTTTAAACCCTGCGTATTTTACGGTCTTACGGTGTAAGAGCGCGTGAGGAGAGAGGAGGAGAGGTGGTGCTCGCGGGGACTCCAACAGTGGGACAACAAGATGGGGAGCGGCTTTCATTTAAGGCGGAACACATGCAAATCTCTGCCACGCAATATCCCACGTTTTAAATGAACCCAATTTATCATGGTAACTGAGTAGACTACATTTACTCAATTAGTACATGTTCTGAGGAACTTGTACTCACACTTTTCTATTTCATGTTGCTTATAACTCCACTTCACTACATTTCAGAAGGGAAGTCATTTTAGTCTGGAGTCCTGTAAAAATTTCTCTACTATGAAAGGTGAAAATAAAAGTCAGTACAGATGTACAGAAAGAAATTTTCTTACTGCACTGCAAAATATTTTGTTAATACTCAACTATCGACAGAAATGTCTTAATAGGATAGGAGGTTTTTGCAGATTTAACAGCCTCAGACTGTACAGAATATTTGAAATCAGCTCCACCTTGATCAACCGCAAGAAAAATACTGCATCTTTTAACACAATGGCAGGGCGATTCGGCATAGTGAGTATTGTTTTAACTAGCCTGTTTACTTTTATTTCAGTAAGATTTTGAATGCAGGACTTTAACTAGTAACTGAGTATTTCCTGCATTTCTGTTGCACTTTTTATTAAGTAAATTGTCTGAGTACCTCTCCCATCACTGATAAAAATCACATGGACAGACTCGCGATCAATTTCCACTTCCAATGTCGACTTAATCTAATATTAATAATCTAATATATTTTACTACTTAGACATAGTGTGCGCGCTCTCTGCTACAGAAGACGTTGCCTGTGTAGATGCTTGGCAAACAGTGAGGACGACCTTAAATAAGGGGCTGGACTCTGTAGGTAGAGCAGAACCCGCTGCCTCCCCTCTGTGATGCAGTGAATCTGCGCTGCGTTAAGTCCGCTATATAAACTGCACTCAGCATCCACAGCTCCCAGCTTCAGCGGACAGCTCCGTGGTGCTGAAATCTCAGAGACACCCCACACTCTCTCTCTCTCTCTCACACACACACACTCAAGCATGACTGGAACCATGGACGCATCCCCCTGGAAACTTTTTCTACTTTCTTGCCTGGTTGTTGTGGAGAGCTCCGCGCAAGACTTCGGACAAACGCAGTTTATTTGCACGTCGGTGCCCAAGGGAATGGACTTGTGCACGGCTACGATGCAGAACAGCGGGCCGGCGGAGGACCTGAAGACCACGGTCATGCAGCTGCGGGAGACCGTGCTGCAGCAAAAGGAGACCATTATGAACCAAAAGGAGACAATCAGGGAACTAACGTCCAAGTTGAGTCGCTGCGAGAGCCAGAGCTTCCCTGCGCCGGCGGGACCCGGCGGGAGGCGGCCGGGGTCGAAGAACACGATGGGAGATGTATCACGGGGCACCACGGACACTCTGGCCCAGCTGGGACAGACTTTACAGACCCTCAAACAGAGACTGGAGAACCTAGAGGTAGGCAAGCTGAGGAGTGCAGCGCTGACCGGGTCAAAAGTTAATTCAATGAGTTGCCCTGGTAGTTAATTAGAATGAGGATTAAGCCTTTATACGCTGCTGCAATATTTTCCTGGCACCACATGTGTTTTAGTACATCTTTTTTCCTGGCAGCAGGAGAGAACCATCATGTAAAGTAAACCAAGTGGGTTGCTACCTTTTGAATAATGTGTCGCAGAGTGTAAACATAAACTAACAGTAAGGTTAAAGAGAGGCTGTAAGCTTCAAAGTGAGTATGAAGAGAACATGTTTTAGGGAGTTTGATGCAAAAGAAAGTCTTCTCTGTCCTCCTTTAACCCAGTATCTGTCTCCCTCTGTCCCTTGCAGCAATATAGCCGAGGGAATAACACCGTGCAAGCGAACAGCCTGAAAGATCTGCTGCAAAACAAGATAGATGATATGGAGAAGCAGGTTCTGTCCCGGGTCAACACGTTAGAGGAAACCAAACCGGGCACCAGGAATGACACCGAGCAGCGGAACAGAGTGGAGTCCACGCTCACCTCTCTGCACCACCGCATCACAGACCTGGAGAAAGGTGCGTTTGGATTTTGAGGGCGCACAGGACTTAAAAGTGACCATCACAGTGTTGCTTTCACGGCATCAAATTTGGCTCCACAGGAGTTCTCAGCAAGATGAGGTGTAATTTAATTGTTTTAAGTTCCAGGGTGTCGCATCCTTTAGAAAAAAAACCCCAGTTATCTTCAGCTCGTGCTCATCAGCACTCATATGGAACCGTTCACGCTGCCGCAATCATCACGTTGCGCACAGATATTGTGAGGGAGGAGAGGAGAGCTGCATTACTTTGCATATCTCAAGACCTGTTAGCACTTTTGCTTCGCTGAGTTGATGTGTTTCACAGCCAAAAAACTGACTGTCTAACTTCCGAGCCTGATATGCAAAAGGAGATTTTTTTTGCAGAGGTCAGACGCAGAGAAACTTTGCAGGGTGCGCCTCTCTCTGGCGCGTTTTGGGGCATATATCAAGGCTCGTTCAGCCTTTCAACACGTGCGTAAGCGCGTGCACACAGTGAATGTGAGAGAGAAGGAGAGGGAGGAGACAGAGCCCTTCTACACACAGGCAACAGATAGAAAATGATTGTAGAAACAGTGTTTCATAATCTGATGGGATAGCGGTAATTTAAACAGTGGGAAATATCATTATGAAAACATAGAACAGATTACATTTTCTTACAAGCTTTCTTCCCATAAAAGAGACTCTCCTCATATAAATTCCATAATCTTTACCGTGTGTTCGTGTATGTTAAAATGGATGTGGGTTTATAAAGGTTTACCCTCCACTTAATCCCTAAATACATTTTAAAAAATGCATGAAAATACTCACTGTGAATTTTACAGATGAAACAGTGGAACTGACATTAATCTCATCTACAGGCAAAGACAACAGGCCAACAGATAAGTTCCAGCTGACCTTCCCCCTGAGAACCAACTATATGTATGCCAAAGCCAAGAGGAGCCTTCCTGAGATGTACTCCTTCAGCGTGTGTCTGTGGATCAAGTCCAACGCCTCACCCGGGGTGGGGACACCCTTCTCCTATGCTGTCCCGGGTCAGGCCAATGAGCTGGTGCTGATCGAGTGGGGGAACAACCCTATGGAGATTCTCATCAATGACAAGGTAAAGGCAACAGATTATCAGAAATAAAGACTAATTTTCTTACTTTTGCAGTGCATTGGTGCCTTTTAAATTTACATGTTGTTAAGACTAGACTTACAGTTAGTGTAATAGTAGGAAAAAGTTAAAATACTTGTGCTTGGATGAGTCAGGGAAATCTGACAACTTCTCCATGCCAAAACTGGAAATGGGATAAAAATAGGTGCTAAGGTGAGCAACAGAAAGATATGTGATAGGGGAGGTGATTCTGCAGGAAGAGGAGAAAGTGTGGAAGAGACGGGTTTTCAGGCTGCAAATGAAGACGGGGAGTGACTCTGCTACTAAAGTGTGAGGATTAACTCAGAACAGAGGAGCACAGAGTGAAAAGTGAAAATGTCTCTGCTGCAGGTTGCAAAGCTGCCGTTCCTCATCAATGATGGAAAATGGCATCACCTCTGCATCACATGGACCACCCGTGACGGGATGTGGGAGGCCTTCCAGGATGGAGTGATGCGGGGCAGCGGTGAAAATCTGGCGCCGTATCACCCCATCAAACCAGAGGGAGTGCTGGTCCTGGGACAAGAGCAGGTGATTATACATTTTCACATCACTGAGTACAAATATAATCGCTTTAAGCCCCACATACTTGGAAATCAACATAAGCCAATTATGAAATTAGTTTTGGAGAAAGATTAAAGGTGGGAATATTTATGAAATGAAATTGTGGAGACCATGACGAGGTGGCCAAATAAGGCTTTCCAAACTAATTAGTGTATAATTTTTCATCCCATCATAGTAAAACATCCAATCATCATAAAACATAACATTGCACATCATCAAGTTGGCCTGAATTTATACAGAAAAACATAATTTGACACCTGTTTCATAGAGAAAATCACTCTCATTCTCACTCACACAAGCATTACACTGTCAAATAAAACATGCCAGAGAGTAAATGGTTTCCAGACTGGAGTTCAATGAAATAAAGGTAACCTATTGCTCCTAAGTCACATTTCTGTGTCTTTAACTGAAGAGTGCTAACTTGGTGCAGGGTTCAATCATATCTAAGAACAAAAGTCCTCTCTGATAATCTCATGTTCAACCAAATCTGCAGTCTTGTGCTCAAACACCCACCATCTGCCTGTGAACACTGCAAAGAGGAATAGATATTAATGTGCACTTACAGCACTGATGTTCTACATTTGTCTGTCTCATTCCACAGGACACGTTGGGAGGAGGCTTTGATGCAACACAAGCCTTCGTTGGCGAGTTAGCAAACTTAAATATCTGGAATAGGAAACTTTCTATTGCCGAGATCTACAACTTGGCAACCTGCAACAGCAAAGCATCAGCCGGCAACGTCTTCTCCTGGACGGAGAGCAACATCGAAATATTTGGCGGAGCGACCAAATGGACCTTCGAGCCTTGCCGTTCGCTCAATTGAACTGCGTTTCACCGTTCAAGAAAGGCCTCTCTGTATTTCTGAGCTTTTGTCGTTTTCGTCTTCATTTGACGTTTGTTAGAGACTATTTGATCTTGAGTTAGTGGTAAGCTTAAATCTGGGATTTCTATCATTCTTAGGTATTTATGTGCAAAACAACACTTTTCATCTTGAGGAAAAAAAAAATCGTCTTGGGAAACCTCAGTGAGAAAGTATTGGTATCTGTTTCTCCTTTTTTCTCTCGGACGTTTGGTTGAAAGCACACCTAAGCTTTTCGTTTTGCTTATTTCGTCTTGGACTGGCAGCTGGCAATCTGCGCCTTATGTTTGGACAATTCACAATCCAAGTGAGGAATTACATAACCACTCCCACCCCTTTCCCTTTGGAGAGTGGGAGATTACGCTGTCCGTCCAATTCTTGTCAGTGTTTGGCGCTGTGAAGTGATGTCTGACTCGGTACAGCTCCCTGCAACCCCCCTCCTCCCCCCCTACCCCCAATCCCCCCCACCTCCCACCCCCATCCTCCTTCACTCTGCCCCGCCCCTCCGGAACTTGCACTGTGACTGACGAAGAGAACGCCAGGAGAGGAGGGTATGCTGAAGGACACTGCAAAGTCAGACTGTGGTACAAGTCAATTTGTAATCGTTGTTCGCTTCCAGTGTTTCTGTAAGAATGTCGTTAACTTGCCAACATTGCTACAAAGCCTGGGTGCCTTGGGCTGGTACAAATATTCAGCACATTCAGAATGTTTTAAGTTGCAAATTAAATGTTAATTGGTTTCTGTTTTTTTTATTTCTCTTCTTTTTTTTGAGCTAGGTTGAGTTTCTTGTTCCTCTGGTAAATGTAATTTAATTACAGTTTGTTATCTGACATAATGTGTTTTGGCAGGTGTTTGTACTACTCTGTATTAGGAATGTTACAGTATCTGTATAGTAACAGCATGAATGACAGAGTGCTGTGAAAGCATTGTTGAAATCTGCTTTACTATCTTCTCTGGGTCTGGGTTTTTTACTGTATTGTTATATGCTCCAAGCATGGCAAAACTGAGAGATGAAGAATTTAATTTTTGTAATAAAATTGTGATACTTAATGTCACAGTGCATTCGTGGCGTTTGGTTATGTGCATCAAAAGGTGTGATCATAACAGGGGGGAAGAGGGACGGGAAGCCAACCCAGAGTGAGAGGGCGCAGGAGAGAGAATCGCTGATCAAACGTAACATTTTTAGGGTGTCAAATGGTAAAGAGGGGGAGGTAATTTCCACATAAGCGAAATGTCCAAGTCAGTGAAGGTCAGAATGGGCACCTCAGAAAAGAAATCAAACCGTGTGGGTGCCTGCGTGTGTGCAGTCACTCCTTTGTAGCTGACTGCAGAAGATAACCCACTCGATGCTTTGTTGTTGCTGCTGTGAGATGCAGTGCTTGCACTAAAGACAGCAAGGCTGTCGGAGGATAAAAGTGCCTAGTCATATCAGCCTTTGAGTAGCCCAGTTCAAGTGAATGCAGCTTAAACTAAAACTACAACACTTTAAGGTTGACTGTCATTATCAGATCACCTGTTGCTGGCACACCGAAAATTCACATTGACAAGATGCTGCTGTTTATTGAATTCAAATTAGTCACTTAATCTGTTTCTTGTGCATCAAGTGGTGAAAGCAATGTCATGATTATGTTTTCCTGTTTTCAAACCAATTGAGATATTTTATTATGAAAACTTTCAGAGTGGGCAGCTGTAATCTTATCTGACAACAGGGTTTCCCTTTATTTAAAAAAGTAAAGCTCCATTGAGCCTTGCCTGAAATATATTAGGGAAAGACAAAGTTTTAGTATACTTGCATGGTCTCTGTCACACAAATTTCTCGTCTTAAGCTTGACCTTGAAGCGGATTTTATTTAGCTGTGAGAGGATCTGCATCACCTCAAAGTAATCTCCCATCATGCACAGCAGACAGTGGCCAGGGTCAAGAGCCTGTTAAAAGAATGGCAAGGCATTAATACAAAGAGCCAATCTTTGCTCCTGAGTCACTCTCCCCCAATAGTTTTATCCTGGGAAGCAGCATTAAACACACACAGGGACAGAAAACGATTTATTCTGGTCTCTAAGCCATGTTGGCAGATGTATCACGAAACACATATCAGCCAATTACATTTATAGAAAATACCAGGACAGCTGAAAGATGGCTGCATAATGCTTTCCAACCAAATTCAGGATTTGGCAGGAAGTCTTTCCCATCCTCAGAGTGGACAGGCATGGTGTTGGAAACAAAAGTCATCATAATGAGAGAGCACACCCCTTCTTGAGCACCCTGTCATTACGTTGAAGTTTCAATGAACATTGATTTGTGTTAAACAAATAAATGAACCCCCATATTATAATCTAATATTTTGAGACCAGCGGGTGGTTCTGTGACTGCTGAGTGAATACCAGCTCAGACTTCAGCATGGTGGTGGATGAACCGTATCCGGATAAGACTGACTTTCATTTTGATGCCACCACACACAACACCATCACTGGGCACGCTGTCATAATCACTAGGTCTACTACACTCAGCTAATACCCTGCCAGCGTAATGCTGCTAAGCCCTGACAGAGTATATTGCTGTGGTGCAATTGCATTTGTGCTTCAGACACCGCGATGTGCAGAATTTAAAGCCGACAGACTAAAATAGATCCAGACGGCCTAAAGGATGATCTTACACCTTGTATTTATGTGTAAGACACAAAGATCAAGCCACCTCTTACATGAGCACAATCTCCACTGACAACGTTACACAATGAAATATTTGGGGTTACGACTTCCAGTCGAGCACAATGTGATTGCGCCATAAAGCTTTGACACAAGCACAAAGTACAGAGGCCACGACTGAGGGGAAATGAGTAAAGAGCAAATTTTTAAAGGTTGTTAGTAATTTTCATCCTCTATATGCTAAGGTGCAGTACATCACACAATGTTTTGCTGGCAAAGCACATATTCCAGGACACATCCTCACTTGGCAATGTAAACAGATGCTGCTGTTCATACTGACATTTAGGAGAAAGTGTCCTACTTAACTTTTTAGTACTTCACCTTATTTGTTTAGGTAAGGTGCTTTTCCCAAACCTCATATTCAGGGACAATATGTTGTTGTCAGACCGATGCCGTTTCACATGCTAACCTTGGGGTCAACAGAACATACACACACAAAAAGCATCAACAGCAATTATGGACTCATGAACATGGAACACTTACACAACAACCAAGATACCAAACATATATACAGTAAAAAAATAGAAAAATAAACTAGAAAACTCCTAAACAACTAAACAAAGAGCTGTTACATGTACACATAATTAATTATATTTTGATACAAGAATGAGAGGGTTCCTCTTATTTTTATTTTTACATTTTTTACCCAGATGTATAACTGTCATAACAAAACAGAAGGAGACAGCATTTCTAAAGATGGGGCCCCCTGAGTCAAGCCGCTCGAGACAAACAAGATTCATGGTGCTACGTTATATCAATTCCTCCGTGGAGGTTGTTTTTTCTCTTGGAGAGATTGAGTGGATAAAGACGTGACATCTCTGCTGACATCTCATTAATTCATAAGCTGTCCCCTGTGGCAGAGGCAAGGAATAATGGAACAGGAATAATGTTTCAGGTCAGAACGGCAGCAATTTCTCTTATTAACATTGGGGTGACAAAGCAGCACCATGTAATGAGAGTTTGGGGGTTGCCATGCTCTACAAATAAAACTAAGAGGACTGTCTGCTGAAAGAGTGTGTGTTCCCTCAAATATTAGCACATGGTGAGGCTTTTCGACTACCGACAGCCTGCTTATTTTTGCTGCTGGAGTTCTTTCATGTTGAGCATCAAGACATGACGTGGTCAAAGGGATTTGATTCACAGCAACTGCCTGAAAGAAGAGAGCCAGCATCTAACTGGAGAGAGAAAGACAGGGAGCCTTGTCTTGTTCCTCAGCTCTCCTCCTCTTCATTTTCCTCCTATGGTGAGAGCTCCCAGAGACAGCAGGGAGTGGAACTTGTGGCATTTACTGATCAGCAGAAGCTTCCAAGAAGGACGCAGGGAGGATAATGAGGCTTCCTGGGCAAGCTGGGATCAAGGTGGATGTAGGCCACGACAGGAGGCTGCTGTGCTGGTCAGGAATCACTGTGGGACAAAAACTTCTACTAAATGAAGACCTGTCTCAGTCGCTACAGAGAGAATACATTCCTTTTTACCCCTCTCTCTTTATAGCCTGAATATCACATAAGTCCCAGTCGGCTTCACAGGCTGACAACAGCAGCAGTTCAGCAGCCCAAGAAGACAAATTTCCCTTTTAAAATAACCTCAGCGTGTGGGACAAGAGAGAGCCCTCCACCACAATACAGGAGGAGCTGAAGGAGAGAAATAAACTTGTAACAATGAATAGATAAATAAAGTACAACAGTAGGATTATACACTGTACACAAAACTACCCAACAGGGCTAAATAAAATGATATATTTTGAGTTTAACCATAAACTGTATATAAATATGTACGTAGCAAGGTGTGATGTCACCTGTTGGTTTCCATTCAAACCATTTGAAGCCCAGAGTTGCAGCTCATGGTCGGTGCCATCTTTTCCGTTGGAGCCAGGACCTTCTGAATAAAGAGTGAAGGGTGTTTCCTTTCATGGCCTGTAAACTACCTACCTACCACTACCTCGGGCTAACGGTAGCTACTTTAGCTAGATTGTGCTAACAGGAGAGGTATCTTAATCAAGTAACGTTAAACTTGCTTTTATTATTTACTATTACGACAATAGTCAGACTCTGTGCAACTCTTGGAGTCAGGGAGAGCAGCAGGTGAGCCAACTGTAATTCTCAGCTGTCAATCAACACCCACATGGAAGACATCAAAACTAGCTTACTATAAGTCTTCAAATCTTATTAACGGAGCAATCATTTCCAAAGTGACCACCAGCACACTCATTAGAGGGCTCAACTGTAGTGATTGAGACCATAATGACTCATTGAAAAAAATTATTGACTTTGTATTTCTACAGGAAAGTTGAGGTGTTTTGAACGGGAGTCAGTTGGAGCCAGGGATTCTTTGGCGCAACTCCAATATTCATTCTCCTTTTAACTCTGCTTTTGGTCTCCAAAAATCCTGAGGGAAATATCTGGCTCTTTAGCTGCTAAATGCTCCACTATTTTCTCCAGCTAGATGCTAACTTTGTCTGCCATTTGGTGCTGGGCAGATAATGCATAGTGAAATCTTAGAGCTTTTTTGGCTGGAAACAGCCTGCTGCTGTTTTCTGTAAAAAATGCTAATGGGAGTGATGAGCTTGAATAGTAACAGTAAAGTTGCAGGCCAGAAAACCAAAACAATGAGCTAAAAAATGCTGAAACTTCATAGAGCTGAGGGGAAACTGTGTCTTTGTTACTACGAGTGACATAATCCATTGTTAATATAAAAATATTGATCATATCCAGTTTAGGAACAGCTTCAGTTACCAGCACCACAGTGTTTCCTGATTTAAATTTTGAACAAGTGGAGAGGTGTTGAGAATTGCTGCAGGTTCTTTTTTGAGGAAGACATACCTGCTAGCTAATAACATTAGCACTAAATAGGTAATTAGTCTTGCACTTAAACAGTTAGAGTAGCTACAACTAGTAGCCTACAACTCTCTAATAATTCACCTGCGAGTAAGAGAAAACCTAACTGTTAGTAGTCTAGCCACTAGTCAGTTGTACTGCTCATTGGTATCAAATGCACCTGCACATTATATTCTGCTCAGGAGCATTTCAGCTGCATTTGATTTTAATACTGCATATGCTGCCAGATAATTAGTCTCAATTGTCCCATTAGACTTCATTAATGCAGTCTCATGTGCTGTTGCTGCAGAAGAGACAGTGAGAACAAGGTGTCAGCAAACACTTTAGGTAACAGACCGCATGACTGTGTCAGTCCTTCTGCAGTAGCGTATTGATTGTGGCCTTATAATACACCTACATTTCAGATCGTGAAGCTCTGCTCTCATCCTTATATTTTCATCTCTGTTGATCACGTTTGAATGACTAAGTTAACCTTTTCAATCTTTTCTTAAAAAAAAAAAAAAACTTTTGTAAATGCTCCTCCACAAAGATGGATTATCAACCAGGAAAAATGTGCTATTAGGGCCCCAGACCTTGTTTCAATACTTGTCAGTTAGTTTTTGGTAATTTGATTAATTGCAAATGTATTAGGGAATTTATACCTCTAAAGTGCACCATCAACTAAGGTGGGACACATTTCTATATTCTTGTCCATTTTTATAGAAGGCCCTGTGTCTAAATCTAGTTTAAACTTCTTTATTATTTTCGCTTATATTGCCCTCATATGGTGTATATTCCTAAATAAAGTTGTGCCCATAAGCTAAATCATCTGTACATAACCAATGCAGAGAGAAGGTCAGGGGGGACAACAGTGCAAATCTTTGCCTCAGGGCCCCCACAATAAAAGTGCAATAATAAATAACCCATATTTATAAATGTAATGAAAATGCATTACAGAAAATTAATTAATCATAGGTAAACAAGAGAGTATTTAATTTAGATTTGGAGCACAAATAAAGTACCACCTACAGGCGTCCTCTAGAGCCAGTGCTTGGTTTGTCCATTCTGGGCTACTGTAGAAACATGGCAGTACAACATGGTGGGCTCTGGTGAAGAGGACCCACTCCCTATGTAGATATGAAGAACTCATTCTAAGGTATCAAAAACACATTTTCGCACTTATTTTCAGGTGATTATAAACTAATGAAAACATACTTAAATGTTAACACACACACACAAAACACACATGAATATTATATTCAATTTCTGCCAAGTCTGTTCCACTAGATGCCACTAAATTCTATGCACTTCACCTTTATGCAGCTTCATTGTGGTTGTTGTACATCCATAACTACTTCATGCTTGTCTGAACTAAGGGCATTTATTGATACTTTTGATTCAGCTTTCGCTTCATCTCATTTCATCAAGCCAACTGTTTGTTTTTTTGAACAAACAATTTTTTTTCTTTTTTTTACTCATTAACTCTTCATATATCCCAAACTATATCCCAAACAAGTCTGACAATCCTGACTATTCAGGCCCTTCTTTGAGATGTGGAAGTCTTTTGAAGTGTGCGTTTGATCTGAAAGCCTGCTGAGTTATAACCCAACTCTCCACAGATGGATGCTCTGGCCTGTGGTTCTGGCGGCTCTCGGGTGTTTCCTCCCTCTGTTTGTGATGAGTTTCTCCCAGGTGAGCACAGGTTTCCTTCCACTCACTGGACCTCTCTGTAGTAAGCATGTTTTTTCATGAGTGAATGCTTGAATTTTCTTTCTGATTCATTAATTTTGAGCAAGCTTTAAGTTTCCTGGGGTCCTGAAACAAACAAACATATGAAGTTTCAGTTCAATTGAAAAGAAAAGGAAAACAACCATGACTGCAGCCCACATGCCTGCTGCCATAACAGCACCAACTCTGTATGAAATTCCCCCACACCAGTTCCGATCTGCTTTGATTTATTTATGTGCCTAGCCCTAACCTACTGCCACTTACCCCTCGCTGAATCCTCAATAAAATATGTATGGCTGACGCACGACGACAGGATGTCAAAGAGGAAGCTGGTGGAACACTGGGGAAGGTGATGGGGAGGAGTCATCATCGCCAGGAGTCTTGATCTCATTTAAAAGGTTGTCTCAGGTGAACTCCCCTGTGGAAATCAGAATCTGTGAGGCGGATAAATGTGACGGAGCTGGTGTTCAGTAGAGGAAGACACAGACTCAGGAGTGGTTAAAACCAAGCCATGCAACATATCAACTATTCTCAGTCATACAGGTCTTGGTGTATCCAGAGGGGGTAAGTCAGGAGCAGCTGGACAATCAAGTTACAGGGAGGTGTGTTAAGGCTGTGGTTAAGGTCTGCTGTTAGGGTCAGGGAAAAATCATGGTTTGGGTTAAAATGATCACTTGAGACGTGGTATGGGTTAAAGTTACTAATTCCTTAAAGATAGGGAGACTTCATCATCATGGCAACAATAAACACCAAAACAATTGTAATTACTGTCTTTTGGAAATGTGACATTTGCATTTGGAAGAGGGAAGCAAACAGCAGCAAAGTCCATGTTTTGCCATCCATCTATCTATCTACCACTCCCCAAACCCACCTCCTCTGGTTACGGAAATTTGTCATCTTATATTGACATCATCTCAACTGCGTCACTTCTCCAGGTCATAATTACTACATCCGCTAGATGGTGACGTCTGTCACTCAAACGTAACTATAGGTCGTTTTTGCTGACTGAATTTTTGACCTTTCTTTTGAGAATGGACTGTAATTAGAGGGTATACAGAGACAATGTTCGATTAGTACACCGCCAATTAATAGTAGTCTAGTGTAACATACAGTAGAGTCTTTTAGTCAGTCCACAGCAGGTCAGTCAAACATGCAGAAATGTGAAATTTGTCTACAGGGAAGCATACATTTGATCATAGGAACAATGAAGTTCAAATAATGAACTAATAGTAAATGAGTATTTACTTGGGTTTAAACAGGGTTTCTGTTTCCCTACCAAGTTACACATTTCTTTCCATGAAACCATGAAGGAAATCACAGAACTTTAAATTACTGTAAAGCATTTCCAGAAGTCTTTACCATTTTCTTGTATGTCTTGATTTATAAGTTGCAACTTATGTTTTTAAAAAAAAAACAAAAAAAAACTGTGAGTAAATCATTTACTAATGATTTACATTGATTTATTTTATGAATACTTTTTGGTTACCAGGTTCTGAAAAATCACTCAAAAAGACTTCAAGTATGCAGTTACAAATGTTAGTAAGTCATTAATAAAGAGTCTTATTTGCTAATAAGCCTTCAAGTCATTAATAAAGGTTTTTTCCCAACAATCCATCAAGTTTACACGTAATAAAGGTGATATTGATAACTTTTTGAGAAGGTCAGAGGTCGGTGTGTTGGTGAGTCTGCCTGATGAGCTGAAAAGACAAATCAAGTTTGATGCTGGAAGAGAATAAACCAGGAATGTTTTACTACCTGGAAGCCCAAAAATTGTTCTTATTAATGGTTTATATAAAGCATTAGCAAATTATTCATGTTTATTATATTATATATTAATATAAAGCAATTAGTTACAATTTATAAACCCTTTATAGAATTTGTTAAATTTCTAATGAAATTTACATTGAAATACAGTCCAATGAGTTTAATGACAGACATGTTCCTCTGCACTCTGTTCTGTATTTTCAGACTTCAAGCCTCTCTCTCGTTTTTTCTCCCTTCAGCCTTCCCTTCTTTTGCCCCTCATATTCTCTTTTACTCCCTCATCATCTTTATTTCTTTCACTGTGAACCCAGGCAAGCAGGCATATGTTCTTTCTTTATTTTCCCCTCCTGCATGTTCTCTCTCCCAGATTCCCCACAAATTCTTATACATTTTGCTCTTTTTCTCATGTTCCCCCCTCCTTGCCTACATCTCTCTCTCTCTCTCTCTCTCTATCTCTCGCTCTCTAGGGAAGCAGTTACAGCCCATATCTCACAGAAACGGGCCATCCACCAGAGGAGGCCAGTGATTTCCATAACAGGGAGGTGGTGGTGGTGGTGGTGGTGGGGGTGGGGAGTATCACAGTGGTCTACTGCATTGAGAAGAAAACCTAAAAAAAAAAAAAAAAAAAAAAGGGTGTGGACGGCAAAATCAGATCAAGGAGGGGAAAAAAAAAAAGTAAAAAGCATAGAAGACAAGAGAAAGAAAAAGGTATCTGGAGATGAGGAGGTCAAGAGGTTTGAGAAGACCATGTGGGCCAAATACAGGTCCTGGACATGTCTTTTACATAGATCCCTGCAGGGGCTGGAGGAGTGTAGGGTGAGCTAGAAGTGGGATGATGTAACCTCCCAAGGGGGGTTAAGTATAGGCAGTGATCACATATTCAAGGTCAGCAGTATAAATCCTTGGATGCAGTTTGCAGCCTGGTCAAGACTAACACCCCTTCTCTCTCCCTTGAGCTTTGAGGGCTCTAATGGTAGGGCTCATCCTGTGATCAAGGCCCTAAGGAGGGATGGTGACACAATGTCAAACAGTAAGAGAGAGAGAAAGAGAGAGAGAGAGTGAAGAGGGGAAAAGAGAGACCTGTAAATTAATCAGATGGAGAGCGACAGATGAGGGGAACAGGAAAGAGACTGGGAGAGGAGAAGGGGGGAAAAAGGAGGAAAGAAAATGAGAGACAGGGCAGATCAAATGGAGCAAAAGAGGCAGACAAAAGACAGAGAGAGAGAGAGAGAGAGAGAAAGTCAGAAGGAGAAACAAAGATGAGAGAGGTTATGAGAGGCAGGCGCAGCAGGGCGGGCTGACGACAGTGAAACAGAGTAGATGCACATACATATTGTATTCCATCTCTGAAGCTGCCTTTCTTAGGAAACACCTCCCCTCCCTTCCCTTCATCGCCTCTCTCCTCCTCCATCCCTCTCTCACTCTCTGTGCCAGAGCACCGCAATAGCAGTATGAATAATTGAACAAGCCTGAATCAGGATTGAGAATTTCTGTTGCGGTTGTGTCTGCTGGTGTGGCAGGCAGGCAGGCAGGCAGGCAGGAAGGCAGGAAGGCATTCATGACAAAAACAAAATAAAAAAACATAAACAAAACAAAGACACACAAACAAACAAAATGCCTGAATGACCTGTCTGCTTCAGTATAAATGTGAGAATACGATTGAAGACATAAACATAAACACACACATGCCCTCGTCCTATCCCATGCAGAGTAACAGGCCTGCCGTCTCACTGTGGGGATTTGCGTCAAGTAGAATATTCAGCTACAGATGTACTGGAGCCTTTCGCAGCCTTGTATGACATTGAGTCGATGTTCAGACTTTGTGCACTTTGTAATACGGCCGAGATGGAAAGAGAACAGGCGATGTTTCATATGAATATTCCCAAGCAGATTTCCACTGGAGGGGGATCTGTGTAGGATCGGATCAATCAGTTTTCCCTGTGGAGATTAAAAAAAAAAAAAAAAAAGCACATGTAGAGGACATAAGTTAGAAATATACTGCGGTAGATATGTATGAATGTGTTGTATGTATGCGAGAAGAGGACAGAGATATGAGAGTGCTGCAGTGGATGTGTATGTGTTTGAGAGAGAGAGGGAGGGACAGAGAGACGCTGCAGTAGATGTGTGTGCATACAGTCTGTGTGTGTTTGTGTGGACAGAAAACAGGCTGAGTACCTGCTTAAGTGTCTGTGAGATGTGGAACAGAAGGGAAACGTGTCCGTGTGTGTGTGTGTCTGTGTGTCTGTATGAAAGAACAGGAGGATGTATCCACAGCGTGTTGTCAGGTCGGGCCACAGCTACAGCGACAGTGTGTGTTTCTCTCTGTGTGTGAATTTGTGTATATTCTCTAGTTCCAGTTTAATTAACCCAAATCTGCCACTCAGTGAGGCCAGTTCCTCCATGTGGCCCCCTGGGAGAGAAGGAACATAAGTGACATTAAACTAGCTCTCTCTCTCACACACACACGCACGCACACCTGCCCACCTGCCTTGCATCCATCTGGGAACAACGCCAACGGATGTGCAATGTAATTAGGTCAATTGTGAATAGTTGAATGCATATTCACAGGTATACAGCACACACACACACTCCTTCATGACATAATATTCTAGCCGCATACATTTGAAACCTGTTGTTTGACTGTAAATGTTTACATGAGGAAGATCTGAGGACCAAAACGCTGTTAATAAAGTTTGCATGCAGCCACACCTGCACATTATAACACACACAGTGCAAAGAAGACAAAGTATGAGACACTATAAGATGGGTCAAATTAAATCTTGGTCCAAATCTGTGTCAGACTTTGCAATATCAGTGTTGAGGCATGTCAGATTGTACAATGACTGCCTGGTGAATAATAGTGTAACACGATGAAAATAGAAACATTTTGAAAATGCAGAAAAATAAAAAACAAGCGTTGGCTAAAATGCTGATTTTTAAAAAAAGTGCTTATAATGTCAGCATCAACCAATGTATTCTGTAACATTTCATGCCATATTGCCATTGGCTGATTTATAAACACAGTTTTTTGTAGAAGTTAGTCCTAAATTTCTCACACTGTCTGAATGTTGCTGTTATTGATATAACAAAATTTACACATAGCTCAAGCAAGTGTCATTTTTTTCTTTATTAATACCAAAACACATTTCCTGGGACAGATTGCATCCATTTACATTTCTATGACAGATATGCACTCTCTGCATTGTCGAGTTACATTTAGACAAGACTACGAGTGTGATTTTATGTTGCATTAAATGAGACGGACATCACCTGGTTGCATGAAACAGAAACTTCGGCTGTTTAGGAGTTGACTTCTCTCCCATTTTATACACATGATGCATTAAGTGAAACATCACTTGCGCTAATGGTTTGATTACAGTTGACTTAATTCAGTTAGAGCGTAAGTAGAGATGGTGGAACTGAACAAAACTGACTACAGCAGAGCAGCAAGTGTTGAACTTACCATCAAACTAACATACAGCTGGTGCAGTAGGCTGCAAAGCTTAAATCAGCCATTGTTAGACGTGTCTCACAGTGTGATCCAGGACCATTGTTTGGGATTGACGATCGAAGATTTCACTGCGTTTTTTTCCCACATTTCTCAATTTCCGTCTAAGACAGCCCAAAATAGAACATTGCTTTGAGACCTTAGACACAGAATGGTCAAAGTTAATGCAGCAGAGGTTGAGATATCCTGACTTTTAGTCTCCAGTATTGGTCTAGCTCCAAAAAACCTGGATTGCACTTCTTAGTTACACTCTGCCTGCCTGGAAAATGGCCAGATCTTTAAAACTCAATGTCCCCTGTCCCGGCCTTCTGTTATAAATTTGTATTCTCCAAGTCCAAAACAAGGTTATTTTCTCAGACTTAACAAAGATCCTTAAGAGCCACAGTAGACATTACACAACAGTTTTCACAGGCTGAGTAGTACTTCTCATGACTAGTAAATTGAACTTCATGTGTCAAATCGGTAGAGTGCCCCTTTACTTCTTTTGTCTGTGTGTTTCTATGCATCCATCAGGCTTGGTAAACCTTATGTAAATTCCAGTTTAGGCATCTGAACTGAACAGCAGGTGCTGCATTAAACTGTACAGCAGCATCGCAGCTGCAGATGTAACTGTAAATCACACATCTGTTGTATTTAAATGTTAATGCACAACTAACAATTAGGGAAATGAAAGCAAAATCTCTGACGTTAAATGAGCTTTGCTAAAATCAAACCGGCTGCATACTAGCAAGCTAAATCAAGATAGCGAGGGCTGTGAGAGCTAGCTAGGCCACAAGTGCAGCTATAATGCTTAACGAATGTCCTCATGGTAATTACAAACACATTGCCGCTCATTAGTCGTGACTGTTCAGTTCAACATGATTCATCTCTGCATAAAGCCGTACTGGCAGGGGTATTGTTTGGAGTGTTGATACTGCAGCAAAATACATTACATAATATAACATATAAATAAGTTGGAATTACATAAGCAAGCATAGAGAAGCAGCAACTTTTTCTTGGATCAGTGGCTGGGGACCGAGAGCTGGCGGATGATGGAGGAAAAAAGACAGAAAGAACAGAATCAAAGCGATGATTCAGCAACTGAGTGAAAGCCAAGCAGAAGCCATGTGGCTGCAAAGCTCACGATGACAAGGCAGAGAAAGAAGACACTTCAAATGCAACCAGGAGGAAAGGACCAGGGTTCTCCTCAAATAGATGGGCTTTATGCTGAACATAAAAACATGAGAGAAAGTGAATAGAAACACAAGGATAAGGAAGAGGGAGAAAAGAGATAAAGAAGAAGAAAGGACAAGAGAGTCCATGCTGATGTGCTTCTTATATCTTGTGTTCACCTCCGCATGCTATTCTGTAAACAACATTATTGCTGCTGTCACATGCATGACAAGTTGATCTAGGCAGAGAGAGGTGCCATGAGACAACCAATCAGTCTTGTGATGGAGAGGGAAGTAGTTACAGGATTTTTACACTGAGGTTTCCTGCGTTCCCTCAGTGCTTCACTGTAGCTACAATATGTTGTTTCCAAGACGCTTGTGTCACTCGATGCGTCTTCGTTTTTCCAAAGCATTTCAAAGCAAGAACTATGTATTCCTCTGTCCTGACAGTAAAGAAAACATAGGCAGTTTGAAGCTGAATGTGTATATGATGCTCTGCTTATTGCCAACAAATGATCTTATTAGCAAGTTATGTCTGTGTAGCCAAAGCCTCATATAGCTTAATCCATTGTGCCACTGAACTCTATTGTTGTCCAAAATCCATTAAAAACACATCAATGAGCCACACTGTTGCCCTGGGTGACATGTTCCTCCATTACCTTGAACATGAGCACTCTGATTTATTTTGACTCAATCCCACATACACCATCCTGCTGCTGCTAACACTCACTAGCATCAAATGTGTATTAATCCACATCTGAAAATAGTCCCCGACAACAAATAGCCCAAAAACAGACTGAGGAAGTCAGAAAGTCGAAATAGTTTTGGTCTTTTCATGGGATTTGTTGACAGTAAGAACAATGTGGAATAACACCTACATTTTCTTTTTGTGTCATGAATGACAGTTGGCAGTGGCCTGTTACTTTGGTGTGCCTGCTTGCTATTGGTTGAAATATTTATGTTGGAGATCAGACGTGTGTCGTGACTTCGACGATCCTGCTTGTCCCTCAGAAGAGAAGCACCTGAAAGACCTTTGAGTCATGAAAGTCACATTGCAGTAAAGCAGTGGTTGGTTTTTTAATCAAGTACAGTGTCATGACAGTGCAGAGGGGTCCTGCAGCTCACAGGAGACCTCTCAGTCACTATGACTCTTGGGTTGCTCTTGATCTGCACATTAATATATCATGGTGAATGGAAGCTCTTTAAAAATGCAAAAAGTTCTCAAGCGTAATCGTACTGTTACTTTGCAATTTTGCAAAACACAACTGTCAGCTTTTTACTCACAGAAATTCACTGTGTTACCACCAATGAGTTAATTTGAAGTCTTAGAAGTTCTTGTATGCCACATGGAATAGAACAGAAATGAATGATGCCCAGCAGTATCACTGAAGGGATTCACTTTAATTGTGGTGCATGCATGGTGCTCAGATTCAAATGAAAGAGGCTGGCATCATAAAAATGAACATCCACTCATGTTACAGTCGTCCTTTAGAGAAAATGGAAGCGTTTTTTATGCTCTGCAGCAGAATATGACCTTGTGAACACGAGACACCTCCACACGGGCGAAAGGCCAACTAATTCCCTGTTGGTTTCCGCAGACCCCCTAACCAATTACTGCACTGACGTCCCCTAGAAAGACAACTTGAGCCCTATTCACTCTGCAAAAATCCCTTGCCTCCCTCTAACCACACACAGGTAGCTCACAGATTCATTAAAAATCCTTCTTCTGGTCTTTTCTCATGTGAACACCTCTCTTAAGGGACTCTTCTCTTCTCCTTTCCTCTTGACTGGGCCTAAAACTGACCTTCACATAGCTGAACAAGCAAAGGAGTCTCCTTGTGAAGGTATTGACCACCACTGAAGACACACTTTGCCATGTACTGCCTTGGCAGTGAAAATGTTTTTTTTTGCAGCTGAACGCACTGTTGGCACAAACTTCTTACATCCATGAGTATGATAAACATTATTAAAAAGCAATGCATGTAATAATAAACCAAGGGGAAAAACAAGTGATGAGTGATTTTAAGAATTAAACTCGACAAATAATATTTTTGAATTTAAGATACAGTTTGTCAGCAAAATCCTGCCCTGCTCTTTACTACCACACAAGAAAGGCCCTTTTAACAGCCTACCAGCCTGTTAAAGGAGGAAAAGCACAGGTGTATTTAATAACATTAATAATGACTGTCCATTCAGGTGAGTCCAGTTTCTAATCTGTGATTGTGCCTTTTCTACTATCACACGTTAAGATGTTTGAATCAGGGATTATTTTGAGATTGTCCTCACAAGATAAACAACAGCAAATGTTGCCTTACATTACCTTTGTATATGTGTACCTGACAAGGACCTCTAGCAGCCATGTGAACTATGATCACTGTAGGTAGGCTACAGCACAGCATTGTTATTACTGTCGCAAAAGCTCTTTTGGAGGAGTATGGAGTGGATCTTTTTTTCACCACAACTGTTATAGTTTCCTAATCTTAAACCATTGTTTTGGTTTTATGGTGTGCAACTTTACTGTTTTGATTCACTCTCACTGCTCTCATAGTGTCATTTTTACACGTAGCAGGCAGATGCTCTTAAAACCCACTATATGAGTCCAGCACACAGCAGACAAAGTTAGAGACTAGCTAATGAACATAGTGGAGCAGTTGGCCACTAAAAAGCCAGACAAAAGTTGGTGGAGATCAATTGTTTGCTAAAGGTTCGCCCTGCCACTTTAAAAGGTATGTCAGTGTTGTGTTTACAGCTTGTTTCCACTGCCCCCAAGTGAGTAAATTATCTTTTTTTTTTTTCAGGTTTAACCAAAGCCAATGATCATATACTATTCTGAAGACACTGACAAATGCAACCCTATCACCAGACAAAAAAGGTGATATTTAACGATTCTGCAAAACCCTGGAATATGTTCAGGAAATCTTTATAGAAATTCTCACTTTCAATCATGTCTGTGCATGGCAATTATGGTATAGTTAAAGTTAGGGGAAGATTGTGGTTATGGCAAATAAACAATGATTATGGTCGGGGTTAGGCAACTATAACACCTGGTTAACATTAGTGAAGATTGTTACGGTTAATGAAAGGGGGAAATTTAATTGTAGGTCTCTGATTCTGGTCCTGAGCATGAAAGTCAGGTGTGCTACATGCCTATCCAATACCCTGACCTCCACACCCATGCTATCCACTTTGATACATTTTGCATTGACACTGGACTTTAATCATGAGATGTAGAATCGCTGATACTTCAACATACTTCTATACTGGTTGTCAATTTAGCCTGATTCTCTGAGAAAATCTTACTGTATCTCACTCTGTGAAACACAGATGATACATGTGTAGCCTCAAATCACATAAACTTCATTTTCAGTATCTTAAGAAGTAAACATCAGTGTGGTAGCTCCACTGAGGTGAAGGGGGAGGCCACCAGGAGATGGGCAGGGAGAGGACAGAGTCGGGCAGATGTAGATGAAACTCATCACCATAACAGAATTTCCTACAAGGACTCTTGCAAGTTACCTTGCGGGACTGTCACACACAAACTAACTCACATATTCACCTGTACATGAGCACACAGTGTCCCTAATGCATCAAAGAGTTAACTTCAGTCAGAAAGGCACAAAAGGGGGGAGGTGTGTTCTTTCTGTTCCTGTTCTGTGTATCTCTCTATGACGTGATTTCTGTCTTAGTCCCTTTAATCTCCATCCAGCTGAAAATCACCACGAGGCCCAGGTATACTGTAGCTGTTCCAGGAGGGAGACATAGACAGACAGTTAATATTTCATGTCTGCAGAGACTTTTAGTTCAGGAAGAGCTAGGGACCACATGAAACACTGTTTGATGGTTAAACCAAGTAGTGAGAAATCAGCTGGATAAAACCCCCGGGATGAAAGGGACTGAAAGCACTTTATCTCTTCTTTCTCTTGGAAGTCATTCATCTGAGAGAATCGGAGATCGTTTTGGACCACAGAAAAAGGAAAGTTTAAATCTGCTTCCAGTCCCTGTGATTCTGTGCAGCCATGCATCTGTGACAGCATGTCTGCTCATACACTCACCAACAAATCAAGGATGCCCTGTTTGTTTGTGTCTTGTATAAAACTTCTTCAACCAACCAACAGGATTCCACCTGCTGCACAGCATAAAAGGTCTGAATGTTTAACATTGTACTTAACAGAGATTGACACTTGAGACTCAAACTTGAATCAGATTTCTGTCACAAAAATGTGGGTTTGAGACTTGATTGGGACTTGGCCTAATCTATCCTTCACTCTCTGTGACTTTACCTGACAGCAAAAACATGAAGTCTCCTGTTTTGTTCTGGCAAAATCCTGGAACAAGGCCAGCCTGACCTGTATAGCCACACAGCTTGAATAAAAGCTTGAATAGCTTGAATAAAAAATGAATGTACTAAAAGGACTTGGTCTCAGCCATGTAAAAAGCACCATTAACACAACTTTGAAAGGAAAATGTTCAAATGCCACACCATTCAATAGCCATCATTCAGAGATCTGAAAAACTTGCATCACTTGGAATTTGCTTATAAAGATTTGTTTTGAGAGTTACTCAGGCAGACTTGAGACTTGACTTAAACTTGTCTCAGTTGAACCTACTGTCTACTGGACTTGTGTCAAATTACTTGAAACTTGACTTGAAGCGGTGTTGACTGACTTGAGACTTGACTTAGACTTGTCTCGTCTATTTCAGTATTAACTTGAGCTTGTGTCGATTGACTTGAGTTGGATTTGTTTTGAATGACTTAAGAGGTAACTTAAAGATTTGTCTTAAATGACATGAGACATGACTTGAACTTATTTCGACCGATTTGAGGATTGACTTGGACTTGCCCCAAGAAACTTAAAACCTTATAAACTTTCGGTGCTAAATCATGCTAATCCATCCTGATACATTTTTATGAAGGCTTAGCATCTTCATAAACACTCTTATCTCTCTCTGTATGCAAATAAATGGAACAAATAAGCTCAGGAATGTGTGATGAACCAAATAGAGAAACCTTAAGGCAGAAACAAAAGTCAAGTTTCAATGTTTCTGATAGTTCTGGAGTAAACAAAGGCCACTATCAACCAAGAGAAAAAAGCTTTGAAATGCTAGAAAGCCAGTGGAGGTAAATGATAGCAAAGCAAGACATCTGCTTTGACAATGAAAACATCCATTTGGCTCAATAATTGCAGGCAGTATCCACTCTAAAATACTTCACATATTGCACATTACATTGGACGGATATGTCTGTTATGTTGGTGTTGTGCAGCTGTGATCAAAGACAAAGCAATATGTTCATGAGCTAACTAAGCTCTGTTGACTATTTGAATGAGTTTTTGCCTGTTTTCTACAGATGGTTATTCCAGGAAATTTAAGAACTGACTCACTGATGCAGAAATAGATGAGACAGGTTAATGCATAAAGAAAGTAAATTGCAACACTGATTACAAAATACCTTCTGTAATTCACCCTTGTGAAGAATTTTTCCTTTAAGCTCTGATCTGCTTCTCTACATTATTGTTTCTCTTCAAAGAGTTGAAAAAGTTCCTTAGCATGTGGCAGACGCCTCTGTAAATTCTTGCCATTGCTCTCTGGAGCTCGTCCAATGCAATCAAAAGAGAAATGAACACTTTTTTCTTCTCTTTACAGACTACATGGCCCTCACTTCTGTCTTGCTCACTATCCTTTGTATGGCTTTGCTGCAGTTATGTTGAGAAAAACGTCTCAAGGGCAGACACGCTTTTGGGCACCGTTTCATTTGTCCTGGTCACATCTTCAAGAGTTTGACAGATTGCTTTCTCGAGCTTTTCTTTGCTTCTCTTTCTTTGCTTTATTGTGTCTTATATCTAACATGTAACATTGTGTTGAGAACACATGTTGATGCAGCTGTAATTTAAATGTTCTGTTTACTGAAAATGTATTATAACATCACCGTTTCTAAATTCATAAATATTTTAAAAATCACTTTTGGTTTCAACTCAACTAAAACAGTGATTGGAGTTGTATTGCATAACTCTCAATCCATTTCACAGCAAGTTAGAGTTCAGGGCCACAGCTTTGTAAAACACTGAAGTCAGAAAAGCACACTTCTCTCAAAAGAGAAGACAATTATAAAACTGAGAAACATCTTTAAAAATGTGAGCAAGAAGATAAAAGGAGGTCATAGTTGATGGTGAGTCAAAACAAGCCAGCTTTTCTTCAGAAAGAACGACGGAGAGCGTGGAGGAGACAGAAAGGCTGCCGAGAGAACAGTGGCAGAGCTGTCAGACGAGGACAACAGGATCGCTGCCCTCTGTCAGAGTCTTCAGGCTCTAAATAACGAAAAAGCAAGACTCAAGTTTCAACTGCTCTGGGCCTATGAAACTCAGAGTGTGAGAGGGGAGGTGGAGATGAAGAGGGAGAGACGAAGATGGGAAAACCGTGGAGCAAAGAACGGCAGAAGAGGAAGAAACTGTCAGATTTTCTCTCAGCAACTCTGACCATCAGTTCCTCATAGACCAGTGAAATAAATAATACGAGCAGTTTCTGCTGGAGAGGTAATATATCATGTAAAATCTTGTAGCATTACCGTCATCCCTTATTTTATAACTTCTGAATAATGCTGAAACCTACATAAAGTATCTTTTGATAGTGATGCTGATGGATCGTCCACCATCACCGAGCATCTAAAAATATCATCCAAAACAGCAAGAATGGGCAAGAAATCTCAACACAGACCATTGTTCTTTTATTAACAATGCAATCGAACCCCCAGTCTTACACTGATCTGGTGCCATGGGACATGGGCCTTATGAAGACTTTGCTGGTTGAAATGTCACTTTTTCCACACTGCATACTCATTGTATGATCACTAGGGCTGACTATCAAACTTCAGGTTTTGGAAGTTTTTGTGTATGTAGCATTTGTTGAAAATGTTCAAGTAACAAAAGTTAGCATCAAATGTGTTGTCAGATTCATACAGTTTATCTCTGATTTAATCAAAATTTAGCAAATTTTAATGAATAATGGAAGAGTTTGAGTTAGAAAACCTATCTTTGGTTTGTGTGTTTCTCGACTAGTCATAATTCAGAATATAGGGCTTCTTAAACCACTGTTTACATATATATACTGTGTATATATATACTATATATACGTATATATACCTTACGGTTTCCACAACAATCCACTGGAATCTGCAATCCACCACAATCTGTCCATACTGTATATTTGCCAGTGTCCTTAGCTGTATAAGTCCGTCTGACGTGGGACCAGTCTGCGGTCTCCACCAGCTGATCCCCTAACCCCTCCTGCTGATCAATACTGCCCCATCTGACCACTTCTATTCCTGGCCACCATCCCTGCAGAGTCAGCTCCCTTCCCCCCTGCCCTTCTTTTCCGCTCACCTCGCTGGGACCGGCCTGGCACAGCGCTGCCCGCTGCCAAGTCTGACTCATTTAAAGAGAGACACTCTGTGACGACACAATACCCAGTATGGCCTGTGACAGTTTGTGTGTTACAGTGTTTCCTGTTCTCACACGCAGCAATATGCGAACAGCTTTACTGTATAACTTAACGTAAAGCACAATTCTCCCCCAACAGATACTAACAGATGACCAGAACTCTGAAGCACATCAGGAACATTTATTATTTATTTAAAAGGCTCCCAGTGTAAAAAGCTGAGTGACCCAAAAATGTAATAAGGACAGTATATAAAAAGATCCAGTCTGACCCATATCCAGTTTAAATATGGGCTGAGTGCACAAAAAAATAGTTGATGTGATGGTGTCTTCTTCACCCAGACTAAAACACCTGCACTTTTAAAAGCACAAGAAAGCTACAGCACTTTCTCTCTCATCAGAAAACATTCTCTCTCTTACACACCCACACAGAGGAAGAGTTTTAGGAATCTTTTGTTGTTGGTCTTCAAAGTTCCTGAGATCCTTTGCTGCACTATTTCCTGAAACAAGAGGGGGAGGAAAGGGAGAGATTAGCTGTGACAAAGAACAAGCCTTTCAATGCAATTATAAAAGCAAAAGCTATTTTACAGCGTCAACAGTGTTCAAAGACAAAGTTTTAACAGTTTTGAGTCACAGTAATTGCTGGTCACCTGTAAATGGCAGCCATTTAGCATTCAGCAGTTGCTCTCAGCTTAGCTCAAATTGCTAAAAACACCAGGGACACACAAACTCCAGTCTGATCTGTTACTGGGAAAGCATACAGATTCGATGGTACAGAAGAAGTGTTTTAACTTAAGAGGTGAGTTTACACTGAGGGGCCTCATCAGACAGTGCTGAACATATTATACTATCATGCAACAGCTACTGCAGTGCTGTAACAGCAAAAACTGGAGCCTAACAGCGAGGTCCATTAGCAGCCTCGGTCATTATTATTCCCCTACACTGTGGGGGAGGCCTCGGCCTGACTCCCAAGTCCAGTTAGTTTGGGCCCTACAACAACACAACGCAAAGCTATTTACTCTGAATGGCCACCCAGGACATTTTCAGTGCTTTACAGAGGCTATCAGCATCAGCAAGTAAACTGGAGGAGAGCAACACTGAGTGACAGAGCAGCAAAGAGGAAATAGAATTCGAAATGGGGAGGTATTATTAGTTCTGTTGGTGGGATTTTATGTGCATGTGAGTGTGTGCATGTGTGTTTAATGACTGAAGTAGTCATATTTTTTTCTGCACAATCATCTTTTCAGGTGCATAATCAAAAAACACACAACACCCCCGAGTCTGTCCTGGAGGAGCAAAAAAAAAGTAGGAAGGCCTGTCTCTCTTTTGTTTGAAGCTGAAGTTTTGTTCCAGTTAGCAGCTTTGCAGAGAGAAGTATGTTATTATAATTAGCACTGTGTTGAGTTGTTATTATAATACCATGGAGCTCAGTAGGTAGATCATAGTAGTTTGGTACTCATTGTAGCTTTTTAGCCATCGTTTCTATCAGTAATAACATTTTACTGACCAAGTTAAATGTCTGCCCTCATTTTCAATTTTCCTCCAAATAAAGTGAGTTCCCAGATCTCCGCCATTACTTTGGAAATGATGGCCAACACTGTGAAAGCAGGACACTGTGGCTACACATGTTTGAGAGGAAAACGAGTAATTAGAATACTTTTGATTTCTCAGGGTTTGATTTAGAAGAAAAAAACAACAACTATTTTTCTGGTTTGAAGTGGGTGGGTCTGAGTTGGAGGTAGGTGATATATATTTCTTTGCACCAATCAGAATTAGGAACATCTGAATCAAAATTTGATGACAGATATGCAGCAAATGTGATGAAACCTTATTCACACAGTCCTGATGATGCAGATTACATAGATCACTTAAAGGGTCATATTATGCTTTTTCTAGTTTTCTGTTATGTATATACTGCTATGATGTCAGATATCTATGCTAAACATGGTCAAAGTTCCAAAACTTGAGGTTAACATATGTAGAAATGTACCCTACAAGTCAAAGGCCAGGGCTTCACCCTACTCTGAACGCTTTGTTTGCATTTTTCTACCTTGCTGACGAGCTGACATTGGATTGTCACACATCACCATAAATGGCTGTTCATTCCATATGCTTGTTTGCTGAGGTTGTTGCTAAGGTTTTTGTTATTTGCGTTGTCCACCCTCATTTCGGATCAGATTTCGGCTCGAACATGTACGGATGTATTTAAGAAATTACTACAAGTAAAGAATGAGAAAAAGTAGTGAAATCCTACTACTATAGTTTGTTGCATGGTTTGTTAACACAGCCTCCAGAGACAGAGGAAGTCTGCTGATGGGCAGCTTCCAAGAGCTGGCCAATGAGAACAGTGTGGAGTCCTCGGCAGTGGGGCCAATTTAAAATATAGACTTGGAAATGTGTATAATTTGTCCCCTCTTATAATTAATAATCACAGATGTTTTTATTTTCATAATTTTACTTTCTCGATTTTTTGGTAATGATTGTTTAAGGTTATCCAAAAAAAGAAAAAAAAAACACAGCAGATTTGAAACAAAGTCTTCAGGGGCTTCAACATAAATTTAACTTCTCTCAAAGCTGATTAATAAGTGATGAGGTGAACTGTGGTGAATTAGTGGTTTGCCTGAACACTTCCTGTTGTCACAGAATAAAGGCAGGTGGGTGAGTAAAGAGGAAAATAACGGAGAAGGCATCCTCATTTCCTGCTTTTCTTCTATGAAATATAAAGCTGACAATGAATGTAATGCACACAAAAAATAGGTTTTTGATACATCTGCACATGTCATAGATGAACAGCATTTCTTGTTTTGGTTTTACACTCAATATGCTGGAATAGATATACTGTTATATGTTGAAGTTGCTCAGGCACTCTGTGTTTAACCACAAAACATGTGATGCCCCCCTGTGAAGATCACCACTCATAAATGTGCAGCATAGCCGATGTAAGATTGACACTGAAAAGTGAAAAAGAAATTGAAAGTGACTCATTCTCATTTCAGTCTCTATTTTCCCACTGTCCCCATCTGGTCTTCCTTAAAATACACACTACAGTAAAAATATCCTCATTTTCGAGTGTGGCCTCATTCTTCTTCTTTCTGTGACACATTTTGACACTGTGTGTGTTGCTATTAAAAGGTTATTGCTATAAAAGATGATGAGTGTTGTTTTTTATAGAACCAACTCATTCTTTAAAGAGTACAGTGGGGCTTTGATGGCTTATGACTCAGGCAATTAGAGTTGAGGAGTGTTACTCTAATAGGCTATTATGCATCCTTTCTAATTAGATATAAGACATGATGATACATGGGGGGATATTAGAGGGATGCAGCACTAATTATAAATTGGAACATTTTAATATATACAGTATGAAATATATTCAAGCATTCAGTATTTTCAAACACAGAACTTTTAGTCTGAATAAAGAACTGCAGCCAACAGAAAATATAGAAATTCAGTCAGCAGCCTTGCGTTTTTGGCTCCAGTCCTCCTTGCTTTGCTGTGAGACACACCATGAGCTGCATTGTCAAGCAATATTGTACCATTCTTCAAAAAGGAAAGCCTCTAGTTCTTTAAAGGATGAAGGAAGGGGACATCTACTGAGTCCTAATGTAAATTATTGATGTTGTAGCTACAGGTAAGCTCTGAAACAAAATAAAAAACTCAGAGTAAACAACTGATATAAAAACACTAAGCTGCTAGGCCACGTTGTCCTGGTTGCAGCTCTCCCTAATGCAACAATCGTTGTAAATCTGATCATCTCCAACCTGCAGCTCTGCTATGGTTTATTCATTTGGACAACAAAAAAAAGCTAATTATAAGAGCAACAACATGAAGTTACAAAATGTTCTGTGTCTCAAAAATTTCAAAAAGCACAATCACCAGTGTAAATGCCAAGCTTGAACTGAATTTAACTTTTCAATTTGAACAGGAATATTTTTATATATTTTTTAAAATTTTATTTATATCTTATTATTTTTTTTAAATTTATACAGCAATTTAAGTGAATCAGTCCAGGAACTCTGGACCATTACTGCTGAGTCTTGACAGGAACCTCATCATCACACTTAGTGACTTTCACTCTGATTAATATGATGTACTAAATATGGGGGTCCCACAGGGATCCATTCTTGGACCACTTCTATTTAACTAATACTAGTGCTGGCAAAAACTGAACAAAATCTTTTCTATTGAGATTCTCACTCAATACTATGTGACAAAGTTAACTTGCTTCAAGCAGCGCAGGTGGTGACTGATTGAGACACGTTTTCCCCTTGAGACTTACAGCTGTACTTGCTTGCTGCTGAGATTTCTCAGTATTTCAAACCCATATACTCAATTCAACTGCTACAGATATCAGCTTCTTCTTAGACACTTCTCGTAAATGTTGAACTGCTGTCCGTATGCTGGAGAATACCAAAGAGACCGCTTGGGACTTTGGGGCTTCAGGGCTCGCCAGATTTCATGTACAAGTAAGGCAGTAGACTCCATGCTTGTTAGCCTGTTATCCTGTGGATAATAAGACTGGCTGGAGTTCCGTGAGAATCAGTGCTACAGTTTGCTAAAGCACAAAATCTATAAAGTTTAATATATCTAGAGGTCCAGACTTGGGTATACTGTAGCAATGTAACACTCAAACTTTCCAGCACTAACTTATAGATTCTTACCTTTTGGCTACACCAGTGACAATACTTAAGCTGACGACACCCAACTTTTAATTTCCCCAGAATCCCAGACTTCCTTGTCAACAGCTAATACTTTTCTGTTTGTGGTTGCAAAGACGAAAAGAGAGCAAAAACAAACATTTAAGGGGATGTTTTGGATGCTGATCTGAACTTTCATAATCACATTTGCAGCATCACTACTAAGAAATATGTCAAAAATCAGAAGCTTCCCTTCCCAGTCTAATCTTTGTTGTGAATAGGTTAGATTTCTAATGCATTTCACTCTCAATGGGCTTTCCTGCTAAAACCACTCATGCACTGTAGCTCATTAAGACTTTAAATAAGGACAAACAGATCAGACTGCATCACCCTGGTCCTTAATAACTTGTGTTGGCTACCTGTTAAGTTTCAGAATTCAATTCCATTCAATTTAAGATCCTCCTCCTTTGGTCCAAAGCCAATAATGGTCTGACTCCACACCATATCGGACATGGCTTCAGTTTAAAACCCAGAAGATCTCGCAGGTCTCAAGGCACCATTGCCCCTCATCTTCCCAGAGCTCTCTCCAAATCTAGTGAGACCATTTAGCCTTTCACACATAAAAGCACGGAGTAGTCTGCCTGCTGATCTGAAACTTGAATTAATACTGTGAAACTACTTGAAATGGATCACATTTTCCTTGAGAGAGCTAAAATTATTTTGGAGCATCCTTTTCGATTCTCTTTATGAACAGTTTGAACTTCTTTCCACTGCACAGAGATTTAGATTATCAAAGACTATGGAGTATCAAAGACCAAAGAGTTTGTGTATACAGTATTTTATTTTGTCTAATGCTGAAGTTGAAAAACTGCCTTTTTATTCAGTTTATTCTTGTAAAGTATTGTTCTTGTATATTTGATTGTCCTGTCTCTGGAGCTTGTGTTCTATTTTCCCTTTTCTACTTGTTTGTTTGAATGTTTTATTACCCTCTGATGCACTTTGAACTGCCTTTGTATGAAACGGTGCTTTATGAATAAATTTCAACTTGAGCTTATTTATTTCATGATAACAGGTGGCATCAAACCCATCCAAGAGTTTATACTTGGAGGATTAGTCCAAACTTTCATTAGGCAGTTCTGGAGGCTCGTGGAAGCAGAGAAAGAGATGAAAGTGTTGAAAGTCTTCAAATGTCACTACACTAAAAATGAGGGGATGTGATATTCATCCATTTCACAGTGAGGGTGACACAGGCGCACAGGTTTTGGTGCCTTAGCAACATCAGATTTCATCTTTAAGAATTTATGCGAATTCTGTTGTTGCACAAACACCCTCAAAAAGAGGACAAATGAGAAAAAATTGGTGGCTGCACACCTGTCTTTGCACCACCTGCATGCACACTGTGCAATCACTGCAACTGCTCTGAGTACTTGTGCAAAATTTTGAAGCTAATTTAGGGAGATTGGTGAACTGAGTGCAGTCTCAATATAGATATCCCGACCCTACAGCTCATTAAGAAATAATGAGTGTGACCTACACTACAATTTACATGATTAATGCAAATAGGCTTTCATTTAGACAAGCAATATTAGTCAGCCTCCCTCTCACTGAGCACAGTTACTGACCAGAGTAGCTTTATGATTTGGTCTGTTTGGTCATTTCTAATGGCCTAAGTCTAGTAAGAAGTGACAGCAAACGAACACATAAAAATGAAGGTAGAAACTCAGCTCAGAAATACACTGTACAACATACTGTACAGGCTTCAAAAACAGCTGGCTTCTGCATTTATTGATGTGCAAAAATATATTTACACATGACACACACGTACCTCTGCAAATGCATGCATACAGAAACATTCACACACAAAACCCCCTGAAGTCAGCACATTTCTAGGTGGTAAACAAGCCTGTGAACTGCTTAGCCATGCTGGTCAGGCTTCAGGCATTACTAGTGCACATAACATGAACTGCCCCCCCACCACCACCACCACCACCACACACACATACACTCACACAAACGGGGCAGTAAACATTAGCAATATTTTCCCATTTCCTCTGCAGGGCAGATGGGAGAGCAGTAGATCTTCAGGGGGGCTGAGCCCTTCACTGGTAATAATCTGCCTTACACTTCACACTGCCAGGGAGATGAATCACAGTGGATGGGGTCACTGTGTGTGAAAGAGAAGGGGTCGCTGATGTGCCATGGGAAGGCTGGCCTTTATGGTCCTTGTGTGTGTCTCTTTGTGTGTGTGTAGATTCAGAGGTGCAGAGAGAGGCCAAGGATCTTGTTCAGATATTGTTAGCAGAGCAGAGGAGCAGAGATGTTTCCACTGCTGTAAATAAGGTCACGTGGATCCTGAGAGCTTTATGAAGTACAGGGAAATCACATAAACATATGCTGATGCTTTTCAGGCTGTTACACGTTATACTTCTCTTACATGTAATTGCAAGGTCTCTGCCACCCACATACCCTTCCCTTTCCCTGTTCTGAAAACATATGCAATACAATTATTATTATATTAAACAAACAATCTCTTGGGAATCAAAGTAGTTTGACCTACTTAAAGGAACAGTTTGACATTTTAAGAAATTTTCGTTTATAAGCATATTTCCCAAAACATCAAACTATTGAAGAATCTGGAGTTGGCAGTTATATGACAAATGTGTATACACATTTGTCATATATATATATATATATATATATATATATATATATATATATATATATATATATATATATATATATATATATATATATATATATATGTCCAAACCTTTGACTGGTACTGTGTGTGTGTGTGTGTGTGTGTGTGTGTGTGTGTGTGTGTGTGTGTGTGTGTGTGTGTGTAATCTAAATAATAATAATAATCTAATCTAAATTCAATTGTTGTTCAAAAACTAAGTAATATTAAAAAGCTAGGGGTGTTGAAAATATAGGTGCGTGAGTTCCAAGTACTGAAATTAAACAACATTAATTGGGATTTCTGGAAATTGGAACTCTAAAGTTCTCCTCAATATTCAATATCAATAAATACTATTATTCCTGTCTTTTTTACTCTCCTTCCTGCCTTTCATATGAACAGCATGACTATTTTCAACTACATGGGACATTCATAATATTAACTGTGCAAACCAAACACTGGTTGTGCTGCTGGTTGGAATATTAAAAAGATTATTTCTGTTGGATTCACACTGAAGATGAAGTGTACTCATCGTACCAGGCTCATGTTTTCCCCAGGGTCTAAATAAAATGTTAAATGTGTTTGTGTGAAGTTGTTCTCCCTAGAAAAATGACAGGATCAGGTCAGACATATATTTCTGTTCAAGTGACAGAATCCCTCTAGCAGTCATAGTAATTATGATGGGAGGCAAGGAGGAAATCAGATGTTAATAATAATCAACAAAGTCCTCGTAGGAGGACTATGACCTGCAAGGAGAGGATCATGTGACCAACGGGGGTAGCCGAGCTAGCACTACTGCTAGCGAGCTAATCCACTAGCATGTTTACTAGAGACTGACCAATTTATTATTGAAAATGATTGTTCTGTTTTTACTACATTGGCATTGAACTGTGTCCTCTTCATTATCTGATATTCTCTAACATACATTAGAGAATTTGGTCCTTAAATGTGGTTTTCAAATTCTGATAAACTAAACTCACTATGAATAAGTCAAATTCTGGAGGGAGGTTGGCTGCTACAAGTTTTAAGTTTTCTTCTCTCATGGTGAACGTCTTTACATTTAAAGATGTTTTGTTGTTTCCAATCACAACTTGTCCAAACTACATACAGAAAAAACTAATTAGTAGGCTACAACTAGACAAGCTAGCTAGGCTACCAATAACTAGCCCACTGACTCCTTTGGCTGTCTCTGTCAGTCACATGACTGCTGTAGCA
This sequence comes from Thunnus maccoyii, assembly GCF_910596095.1. Classification (NCBI taxonomy): domain Eukaryota; kingdom Metazoa; phylum Chordata; class Actinopteri; order Scombriformes; family Scombridae; genus Thunnus; species Thunnus maccoyii. The sequence goes on from NC_056534.1 coordinate 25,995,607, forward strand.
GTGAGAGTCTCCTTGCTCAGGTCGGAGTGGACAGAAGGGTCAACAAAACATCAGACTTTGACTCAGGAGATTGCTGTTCGTCTCCCATTTCCATCTACATGTCAGCACTATTTTTTTTAAACCAAGACCTTGATCGTCCCTTAATATTAACCATGTGGTTATTATTTTAACCCTGATGACAAAGATCTCCTACTCTTAACATAGAACTTATTTTAACCCAAACTGTCATGATCTTTCCCTAAACCTAACCAAGTAATTTTTGTGCCTCAACGTAACCAGACCATAACCACTGTTTTGTCACATCACAAAACATAATTACTTCTCAACAGTGATTTGTAATGGTTTTGGAAGGCGCAGAAAAATTATGTCCTGCTGATTACTGCTGATTAGGGTGTCAGATCAAAAACGCTTGTAAGTGCTGTTCTGCAGTGCAGGGACCAACACTGGATTTTGTCATTTAATTTCGAGGACTTGGTGTGTGTGTGTGTGTGTATAGATACATCCGTGTATTTGCGTGTCTGAATTGGTTAATTCAAATAAACCTTTTAACACAAGATCTGGCCCCAAGTTATTTTCATTTCAAAACCTGTCCAACTTTATTAAAGTTTTATTCAACCTTTTAACTAACCGAATTAGTTGGGGCTAACTTTACTCATATTGAGTTCCTTCTGTGTTCAGTATTCTTTCATGGCTTCATCTGAAAGAAGTCTGATGAAACAGAACCTCATGAAAATGCAGATGGCTGGTTTCGTCTCATTCTCACACCTTTTCATCATTTTTTTTCACCATTTTTGTAACTACATTATCATAATAGTCTTACTTTCCCCTGTGACTACATTAAACATAATATTGTTGGTTTGAATGTATAAGGAGGAAGAGTATGAACAACTTAATCTTTGAAATAACTGTTGATGCAGATTAAAGGGAGGGGACCACTGGGATGTTGAACATGATAAAGTAGAATTCATGAGTATGTCAGATGATGCAGTATCAGGTCTCAGACCGACACAGTATGACGTTAGCAGTGACCTGACTGATGAGGACATGGCAGAGTGACAGAGACACTTGCCACCAAGCCAGCCCCTGGGAGATGCTCACCACCTACACAAACTGCTGACCGACTTCAGGAGAAAAGATAGAAGCACTAAAATTTATGGGTGACATCTGCAGGGTGGTGACAGGCTGCAAGTCAACATCAGAGTGTGAGTTTTTAAGAACCTGAGCCTTCATGATTCAAAATGACACCGACAGTGTATTTTACAAGAGTTGACACTTCAGCCAAATATTTATGACAGACTGTAACGGCAGTAATAGTAGATCTAGTAGTAACAGCTCTAAGTGCATTGACTTAAAGTGTATTCTTAAGTACAATTTCAGTGCTGTATGAGGTATTTGTATTTCCATTCAATGTTACTTTATATAGTACTTCTTCTCCATCACATCTATAGGTACTTTGTAGATTAAGATTTTACATCAACACATCTGACCCGCTTATAAATATTAAAGATTAAACAACGCAACAGTATATAATGTAGTTTAAATCAGCTCCACCTCTGCCATGTACAACATTAAAATGCTTCACTGAGTTGCCGGTTTATTAAATTAACTTTGGTAAAAATACAGTCAAACACAGCAGACCTGCAATAAATCCTACCTTCATGAATATTATAATGTTCACTTTTTGTCTAGATTGTTTTAGAGATTGATTAAACTTCATGGTCATTTTGGTGAATGTAGTTTGTTGTGAGTTTAAATTGTACTGAGAAGTGATTGCATTAGAAATAAATCCAGTTATATACTATTTACAATAATGTAACACTCTGAAAGGGGACATTCTGTTTAACAAGTACCACTGAGTTACATGCTACGGCTTTGAATGCAGAACTTGATGTTTACTTTAATAAGGGATCTCGACACTTCTTTCCCCTCTAGTAACAGCGGGAGCAAAAGTAGCAGCAGTATAAACTGTACGAGGAGTAACAGTAGTAGCACAGTACACTAGTGCAGCAGCGGCTGTAATAGTACAGTAGCATAGTGGTAATAATAGTGGTGGAAGTTGTTTTAGTAGTACTAGTAATAACAGTAAACAAAGTAGTGGTGAAAGTAGTAGTAGTTAGTAGCATTAATGTTTGATTCTCATAAAATAGTTTTGACAAATATTAGTGAAATAAATGATGACAAAACACATTAAGAATCGCGTTGATTACACAGGGGACATCCTCATCAGACAGACTACTTCGGAAAACGCTGGTGACAACAACGTGACAATTGTGCAGTAACTATTAAAAAATCCACTGAAAGCGCGGCATTTTCCATACATCCTTGTGGAAAGCCCTGTAGTAGTTGTTGTAGTAGTAGTTTTTTTTTGCAGTACACCTATTTATTAAGACACTGTGGTCAGGTTTGCTTCTCTGTTCCTTCTTCACCCAAACATGTAAAAAAAACATTTTGCTTCAGGCTCTCTTTTATTGAGATATTGAGGTGACACCTTTAATCAATAATATGTGATGGATAATTAAACACTTGCCTTTTCTCATGTTTGAAATCAAGTTGCTCTTGCTCTGACTGTTTTTTTTATTACACCAATGATTTTTTTGTCATAATGATTTTGTCATTGTTTCTGTTTCTTATCTATCATGTTTTGTCTGTTCTTGTGTGTTTCTTGTGTGCGCTATCTACAGCAAGAATTTTTTTTATGAAAAATTAGAAAAATAGGAACATGTCAAGGCCTTCTTTAAAAAAACAGATGATGCATGGGGTATATGGTGTATATATAGTGTTGATGCAAAGTATTTTAATCTTCACATGACCGACTCTGTAATCATATAACTGTCTTGATGACGTGAAAACTTGCAAGTTGTTAACATAGGTTTCCATATCCACCATCCATCCCATATGATGTGAATCCAGCATTAGGCTACTAGTGCAGTGTAGCAGAATTACTGATTGATAGATAGTAAAAAAAATAGCAGCAGTACAGTAGAAGTAGTAATGCATTAATTCCATGATGTAAAGTCTGTGTGTGTGTGTGTACTATAACTCCCCAAACTCAAAGTCAGCAGCAGTGACTGACAGAAACAGTTTTTGGCAGTGAAAATATCAACAGCTTGTCTGCTGAGGCTCAGCTGCACACTGGCTACTTCCCCAAGAGAAATTATTTGCAAAAAATCCAATATTGCCTGCTCTTCAGCCAGTGGAAGTGAAAAGGAACAGTCTGCTATTGTGATGGTTGACAGACAATGGGGGTTTGTACTACAACACACACTTATATAATATTGTGGATGTTCCTTGAGGTTTAGTTGGAAAAGGGTTGTATACACAAACTGTGTTTGTCACTGGTTTGAATCCTCATCTGAATCTTTGCTGCATATCCTCCTGCTCTCTCATCTCCCTCCACTGCTCAATAAACTGACTTTCATCATGGCCACCTCTTTAATGACACCCAGTGTAATTTCAGACCTACCCAGTTGCATTTGACTGAACTGTCACTTTAAAAACACCTACAGCATCCAAACTATTTAGGAATTCCAAACAGAGAAAATCAGCGAACAGTGAAAAGTTGAGTCCCTGTTGCCTCTCATCTGTCTGTCTTTCCCCGGTTTCTGCTCCACAGCAGCTGCTTTCCAACAGCCGACAATCGCTTGGAAGAGATGCCCCCTCACACTGAATTCTGATTGGGTCAGTGCGATACGATTCACTGCCATATGTGACAGCAGTGTACCAGAATGAGAAGGTGATGGAGGGGAGGCAGAGTGAGAGAGATGGTTGGGGCCAGAGAGATGAGACAGGGAGAAGTAAAGACAGACAAACAAAAAAGAAAAAAAAGTTGTGAGGACAGGAGAGAGAAGGGAGGTTGATGGTGGAAAAAACAACAGAGAAAAATGGAGGAAGAAAGGAAAATGGAGGGATGTCCAGGAAGGCACAAGGCCAGAAGAACTGGGAAAAACAGAAATGAGAGATGTATAAAAACTGTTTGAAGCTGCCTGACTGACATTAAAGAACAGGCTTTTAAGGCAGCTGAGCCTTGACACTGAAGGGAAGGATGAGGAGGAGAAGAGATGAAAGGTCCCTCTGTTGCATCCCGTCAGTGAAGAGAATTGACATAACGAATAGTACAATCTGTGCACCTAACGATCTGCACCACTGCCTTCTCAACAGCCAAGATTTACCACCATGTACAGTATGTACGGTATGTTCTGTAACTATAACATTATGTCAGAGTGTCCTTTATAAATTTATGAACATGGCAGATGTTTGCGCATGCAGAGAAAAAAAAAAACCACATTTGTGCGACATTTAAGTTTGAAGTCAAATATCATCATCATTGATTCACTGCTCATCTTGCCAACAAATCACACTCTTGCCTCGCCTGTAGTAAAACACCATATCACTCTCATGCAAATGAGGTGTAGTGGATGTGATGCATGGAACTGGATGTGGTATCTTTGGGAAACTCGCAGGCAATACAAGCCGCCACCACTCATGTTGATCTACTCTGCACCAACACACACGTTACAGCTTATGAATGGCCAGGGAGACAAGACGTTACGGTGGGCTGCAGTGAAAGAGCCCAGAGGCCGTGGGTTCTTTATAGTGAGTAATGATGTGTGTGAGTGAGGGGAAGTGAGCATGTGAGCGTGTGTGTGTGTGTGTGTGTAGGAGCTGCTGGTTTTCCCACAGTAACTAGCAAGTGTGATGGCGTATTGAAAAAAAACCCACATACTTATGAGTGCAAACACTCACGTACACATGTAGAGAGTATCTCAGGGGAGCAGTGTGAAATGTGAGCGAATACGCACACATGTGTGAAAGGGATAACGTCACTGGAGCTACTGATGGGATGTCAGGGCTAAGATGAGAGGCTGATACTGCAGATCAGCATGTGATTGTCAGGGCTTGAACTTGTGAGGTGCATCCATTGTTTCAATCAGGAGAGATAAGTGAATGAAGTAAAGACAACTGTTTATTATAACAGATGATGTAGTGATAATTAAATCTTGTCAGGATAGTCTCTGGCGCTTAGACTCTACAGAGAGATTTTTGTAATTGAGGGGCACCACCCCTGAGTAGCAGCAAGATAAAAACCCCCATAGAGTCCAGACACTAGTGGTGGTAGTGGCTAATGACTCTGCTGAAACTGATAGGCTGATGAGGCTGATGAAGTGGTGAATCTGTGAAGACTAGGCAGTTAAGGGGAGGTGGAGGGGCACGCATAACAGCAGCATGAAAGCACTAGAGGCGGAGAGAGAGAAAAATTTGAAAAGACAGCAGCAGGATGATAGGCTAACAATGGAGGTGTGTCGCTGTGCTATTGGATAGATGTGACCAGCTGATGTGAACAGCTGATATCTTAATTGACAGCCCCGGGAAATGACAGCAAAGGAAATTATGAGTAAGCATGTGTGAGAGATGTGAAAGGAAGGATGGTATGAGAAATATATTGCAGGCCTATGCATGCAAACAATAGTCTTCCTGCCTCAACTTTTGCTAAAGCTTCATTTCCTCAGGGGCTATGCTGAATGTACAATAAAGTGTGTTGGTGTGTCTGTGGATAGATAAAACAGACTACTAGATAGGTAGAAGAATAGCCAGACAGACAGCTGTTCATCTGAGAAACCCCCAATACATTAGCACCTCCTCAGAGGAGGAGGAGACACCAAGAGAAAAATTTCTGAAATGTTCAAAATTATTTTAATGCAGTTAATTTTTAAATTATATTTTCTGAAAATTATTTCTCACACTGAAGGTCTAAATGTGGTTTCTAAGGTTTCATCAGACTGCAAGGAATAAAACTGTTAGGCTTGAAAATAGTCAAGTTTAGATATACACTGCATTGAGAAAGAACATGTCAGTGTGTCATTCACGCCAATTTGACCGCTGGACCATTTATGTTTATTTTCCCCAAACAAAAGGTTTCAAATGCCCTTCTGAGAAAAATACAAAGAACATGATCTGAGGGTTGTCAATAGTAGCTACAACTGTGACACATACCTGTCAAAACTGGGCTTTGAAAATAAGGGGAGATATTCTGGGAAAAAATTAATGGATAGTTGATGTGTTCTTTGTGGCTTCTTAGGGGCGCTTATGTTTAACTGACCTAAATGGTAAATGGTAAATAGACTGCATTTATATGGCAAATTTCTAGTCTTCTGACCACTCAAAGCACTTTACAATACATGTCAATATTCACCAATCCAACAATTTGGGGTTCAATATCTTGCCCAAGGACACTTTGACATGCGGACTGAAGGAGCTGGGGATCAAACCGCTGATCCTCTGATTAGTGATCTGTCTGATTACCTCCTGAGCAACATCCACCGACCTAGCATGCTATTTAACATAATTTTTCCCACCATTACAAACACTAAAATCCACCTACACACCTTGCAAAACACAATTGTTTCCCAACTTGCTTTTTGTCAGGAATGGGAAAATAATCTCCAAAGTATTTAAAGATGACCTATTATGATTTTCCTTATTTTCTGTTATATATATAATATTACAATGTCAGATGTTCATAGTAAACATGGCCAAAGTGTCAAAATAATGAGGTAAACATGTGTAGAAGTAATCCCTGTGAGCAAAAAGCATTGGCTTCAGACTGCTCTGGACGCTCGGTTTCCAACATTTTTTTCTACTTTCAGCCCGAGCTGATGTCGACTCATGATGGATTTCTTTATATTTCTTTATATGGAAATCTGCCCCAAAGGGAAATATAGGAGAATTACGGGGGAAATTACACAACAGGAACCCGGCGAGAGAGGGGATGAATGAATAGGAGAGTTGACAGGTCTGCCCTCACAGCTAGCTAGCAGCAGCCATAATAGACAGACAAAGATAGCCTAATAGCTAGAAGAATACTTATAGTTAGACAAGCAGAAAGATGGCTAGCTATCTATCACTATCTTTTTGTCTTTGTCTATCTAGCTCTCTGTGCTAGTCAGATAAACAGTTAGCCAGATAGTTACATGTATAGCTAGCTCAGCAGCTAGCAGTAGAGGTTTTGCAAATTAAAGATAGTTATTCATTCTGGAGAAAGATTGTTGATATTTGAACTAAATACAAAAACAAGTACAGCCCCCCCCCCCCAAACCATCTTCCCAACAAGAAGTGCAATAAAAAAGAAAAAAAAAGGGGGGATATATTGTGCACATTTTCCTGTATTTATATTCTGGTTCAAAAACGTAGTACATACAAACATACTTATTTATTTACTGGTCTTTTATGCAGCCCCTCAGTTCAGCCATTGTGTGAAACAGGCCGTTTAGCTTCTGTCTTTTTAAGGCCCCATGATGTCACTTTAAGCTAAATCTAAGCTAAGTCAAGTGTTATTTGTACATTACCTTGCTAGCTTTGTTAGCATTTCCTATGTTCACTGCATGATCACAGTAAAGGCCTTCCACTGCCTTTTTTATGTAACACGTGTTGTGTTACCGACAGTAGCTTTATGTTTTTAGCTGACTGCAGCAGTGAAGGATGCAGAAAAAAGAAAGCATTTAGGCTCCTGCTGTGATAATGCATTGGTAAATGCTGATAAGTAAGGCATTATTATTTGCAGGGGATTGTAATAAATGTAGGAAAAACTATGTAAATATGTACAGGTTTTTATTTTTCACACATTAAGTATGGTAAATCTGGTAAATAGAAAGAATAGAAGAATCGACAAACAGATCATCACTGAGTGATCGATGCTCGGCTCAGTTCACTGTGATGAGGTACACTTAAGTGCTCTAGGCGGATGTCTATCTAATGCTCTCTGTAAGATTATTAATATTCATCAGCATTAGCCAACTCTGATCAGTTGCACAAAAACACAAACACACTCACACAAACAAAAAAATTCTCTCTCAAGGTATTATTGTCAGACATCTCTGGACAGCATTGATGTGAATGAGCCTACATTCTGCCTGCAAGTTTAAAGGAAAAGCTGATTACTTTTCATGGAGCAAAAACAGAGTAAACAGGGCTTTGAAGAGGCCTGAACCATCGTAATGGAACATGTCTGAATATTTTGAAAGATATAAACTGGAATGAGAAAGCAGTTAGAGAGGGGGAGGGTGAAAGATTTTCTCAGGCAACTAAATGCCAGAGTAGATCAACAAAAACTTTAAGGACTTGCTAACTGTCCCTATGCACCACAATACAAAACCAATTTTGATAAAACTAACATCATGCTGACAATTTTGTCTTTTGAGTAAGAAATTATAGTTTTCCTGAGGGTGGCACTTGAGGAAAAGCCAGGATCTCACCAATGATGAATGTGGGAAACATGTATGCAACCTGTAGGGAAGCATGAACATTTATACCATAATTCACAATTTATTTTACCATACCATAATCCTGCCATGATTTGTGGGGATATCCAAAATTAAATTAACAACAGAGCAAATCTGGCAAATGCCCCTGTGCCCCAGACTTCCAGTGTCCCTCCACGTCTGACATGATTTTCATATTTACCAAAATGTTAACTAAATATGTGTCTGACAGTGAAACAACAGATGCAGCCTACTAAATTTGGCACATCTTAATTTTCAGGAGCTTCTTGATCCAAGTGGTAGAGGACCAGGTTCAAAACTGTTAAGATGAAATTATATACATGGATGAAAGTTTAACTGAACAGAATTCGAGTTCTGAAATTGATGTGAAGTGATCAGCTAGAGTATTTTACTACCATATGTATTAAGGAGAACTGCTATTGTACACTGCTACTCTCTAATAGCAATACCGAACACAATGCACAAAGCAGCCAAGTATCCCCAGGAATAACGTTCATATTGGGTGATTCCACACCTCAGGAGTTATATCCAATGTCAACATTCAGTGCAACTGCAGAAAGCATGTGCTCTTTGTGTAGTGAGGTGGAAAGTAAGGTTGCAGAAGTTGAGGAGGTGAATGGGCATATGGCATATCTGACTGTGATAAACCGGAGTTTGCATCCTGTCACTGACCTGCAATTAATGTTTTCTTTAAATCGTAACCACAATTTTTACCTAACCTTAACCATACTGTAGTGGCTAACTGCAGCATTTGGACCCAACAAACTGCTGGACTGATGAACTGTTTTTTGTTATACAGTACATGCATACATACAAGGAATTAGTACAAAAGGCAATGAAGTAAATATTCTGATTCTGATCTGATTATGTTTGTGATTTTCATGGACAGAATCTCAAGGAGCAGACGGGGGGAGGAGGGCGTCTGGTTTGGGGACCTCAGGATTGCTTCTCTGCTTTTAGCAGATGATGTGGTTGTTTTTGCTTCAACACACCGTGACCTCCAGCAAGCACTGGGAAGGTTTGCAGTCGAATATGAAGTGGTAGGGATGAGAGTCAGCACCTCCAAATCTGAGGCCATGGTGCTCTGCCAGAAAAAAGTGGACTGCTCCCTCTGGACTGGGAGTGAGTTGCTGCTCCAAGTGGAGGAGTTCAAGTATCTCAGGGTCTTGTTCATGAGTGAGGGTAAGATGGAGCATGAAATTGAAAGGTGGATCGGTGCAGCATCAGCAGTAATGCAGGTGTTGTTGTGGTGAAGAGCTGAGCCAGAAGGCAAAGCTCTCAAATTACCAGTCGGTCTATGTCCCAACCCTCACCTATGGTCATGAGCTTTGGGTAGTGACTGAAAGAATGAGATCGCAGATACAAGCACCCGAAATGAGTTTCCTCCAGAGAGTGTCAGGGCTCAGCCTTAGAGATAGGGTGAGGAGCTCAGACATCTGAAGAGGGGCATGGAGTAACGCCACCGCTGAGGTGGCTTGGGCACCTGGTTAGGATGCTTCCTGGATGCCTCCTTCTGGAAGTGTTCCAAGCATGTCCTATTGTTAGGAGACTCCGGGCCAGACCCAGAACATGCTGGAGGGACTACATATCTCTTCTGGCTTGGGAACACCCTGGGATCCTCCAGGAGGAGACGGAGGGCATTGCTAAGGTGAAGGATGTCTGGGTTTCATTACTCAGTCTGATGCCACTGCGACCCGGTCCTGGATAACCAGCGGAAAATGGATGAATGGATGGAGGATACAACAAACATCTGGAAAAGATCTCCTGAATAGTTTAACACACAATTGAATGCTAGACAACAAAGCTACGGTGGGAATCTCATTGTCTAAAGCCTCCAGTCAGTGGGAGAGGCTTCTGAGAGCGTTAATCCCACTCCTGACCAAGCTGAGCATCCCTGCTGACTGAAGCACCTTACAAACGGGAGCACAGCAGCCTTCTGGCAGCAGCGCTGGAGTTACTAAGCAGGGGTGGACTTCACATAACAGCCACTCAATGAAAACAAAAGCCCTGGCCCTGTCTGCTGAGCCTCTCTTCCCCTCGCCAGGAAATCTAATAACCGATGTTCGCAGCATCTCCTCTGCCTCGTCCAAGGCTGACGTGTCCTTATTACAATAGATCGGCCTCAATTGATTTGTCTTTAGAAGCCTCAGGGAAAAAAAGGCTTATTGATTTTCTGGTTTATAGTGAGGGCATGTGAGAAGCTCGAGCTCATGGTGAAGAGGATGGCAAGACACCTGGATGGCAAGTATATACATACACCTTCATCCTGGGTAAGGATGTTGGATGTTGGTTTGAGTCGGTGTGCTTTGTGCCAAGGCTTTTATTGGAGATAAACAAGGCCATTTGTCTGGTATTGCAGCAGCTCACCTGTCTTTATAACTCAAGTGCCAGGCAGTGTCAACTCAGTCATCCATCAATCACACATGCGTCAGGATGTCACAACAGCACAAGAGGCTGCTGACAACAGTGGATACGGTATAACACCGCAGGGACACGTTTTGTCAGTTTAGACTGAACAAATATAAAACACAGCAAACACACATAGCACTTCTGTTTGATTAACCTTGCAAGAAGAGCCTCAAATGTCATAAGTGAATGAATAAATGCCAAGCTTCTTTCAAATACACTTTCTGAACTCTTTAAAAAGTACATATTATAGTTCACATTTTCACATTGTGGGAACTGAGTCGATGCTTCAAACCAAAGTCACTTGACATTGAATACAATAACAGTATGCCAGCCAGAGTGAAGGACTGCACAATAATAGCCAAACAGATAATCACGACACATTCATCTCACCTAGAAAGTAAAACATTTTACTGCACTTGGACATTTTAGTTTGAAAAAAACAAACAAAACCAAAAAACAGAATTTTCCACATGAAATAGAGAGGCAAAGTAAAACAAGAACATCAGGGTTCAGTTCAGGGTAAGAAATGGCATCAAAAAAACCCATATTTGTACATTTACATGTGTAGTAACGTAAATAACAAAAAATCCAGCCTTGGACCATAGTCTTTCTCAACAGTATGCCATATTGTTCACTACACAAGGTCAGTAATAATAATAAAAAATCTAATTGCTGTTGATTCAGTAATTCAGTTTTTTCGTTGCCTTTGACAAACTGCTATGGCTAGACAGTGATACCAAGACCATGGGGAAGACGAGGGGCCATGGTTGGTACAGACATGTTTGTCATAACAGCAGGACACAGAGGAATGAACAGTTTAACATTTTTAGACAGCTGCAGTATCAGCTGGAAAGTTGAAAGGATGACTTTAGAAGAGAGTGTTGAATTGGTTGAATTTTGCGGATATGGACGAAACTAAATTACAATGTCATACACACCTGTGCTTCTGCTATTTGTACACTCACAAAGTAATCATTGTTTAACTTTGCTAAAGTCATGAAGGTTTCAACTTTTAAAAGCAAGTGTATTGGATGCCAATTTGTCTTAGAATATGGAGAGTAAACCCCAGGCTAAAGATTTATTTTTCTCAGAAAGACAGATGAAAAAATGCTGAATGAGAGATTGCACTGAGTTACAGAAGCTAGTGGAAAAGAGGCTAGCCCAGACATGACACCATGACTTCAGCTCTCTATTAGCACATCTCCTAGAAGCTAATGTAACTGAACACAATACCAGTAATGCCACCACTGCATACAAAGTGGACATTTACATGTTCAGGTTTACATGTTCATAAGTTTTAAGTAAATTTCTGTAAAATAAATTGTGAATAAGCACGTTTTTATCAACTATACTTCATATGAAGAATATATTCAAGATGATGACAAGATTATTAACCAATATCTTTAATGATTGGTTAATGTGTTGCTTTTGTCAGCTGCTAAGGTTGCAAAAAGGGTCCTGTTTAGACTGGATTTTTTATTTTTTGTACTCTCTGGTAGAGTGCAAGCATGTAATGATGAGTGGCAGCATGACATGAAAGCTTTGTCTACAGTACAGTAAACAGAATCAGGTACCGTAATGTCAACATGTAATTGAAAAGTCTGCTGCAGTCATTATACCAACTTTTCCACCTCAGCCAGGTGTAACTTTCTGTTTTTGCAATATTCCATCTTTCCCCCTCATTTTCAGGGTTTCTCTTCAGGTTTTCTTTTATGCATAAACTGAAAATGTGCATAAAACAGGTGGATAGAAACATACCTGAGGTGAAAATGCTCTAGCCTTCAGAGGCAGCACTTGATTTATTGCACTGGCTCAAGTTGCCTAACAAAAGTCATCAATATCACATCTGATCAATAAGAAGCCAAAACTGCGATCATGATTATTAGTTTTGACACGGTAGTACAGCAAGTATAACTAAAAAATAAAAATACCCTGTAAAAGATGGAGTTGGCTCTGCAGCTGTTCCTATATTGGGGAGACAGGAGGAAAAGCTGAATAAATCTGAGGCAAGACCACACTGTCATCTTTCCACCCAATGACTTGTAAGAGCGGTACATCAGTGTATAAACCGTCACCACCCCTCACTGGCATCATCCACCAGCAGAAAAAAGCCACAGGAAAAGGTCAAAGCATGATGGGAACGCAGAGTAACAGACAAGTGAACATTCTATTGATTAACTTGACTGTGTGTCTTTGTGCAGCTTTGAGTCACCTACAGACCTTTCTCCTGGCGTAGTGTCCACTGAACACAGCAGCTTGTGCACAGATCAACGGCATGACTCAAACCCTTCCAACACAACTGCCTCAAGGTGTGATTTATAGTCGCACGGCTGCTGGAAATGACGGCATTGTTACAACAGGGTGCTTACAGGAAACAGGTAACTACAGAGTTATTTGTGGTGCAGTGATGTTTAAAGCCCACAGCTGTTGAGCTTTTAAAAAGATTTTAACTTTTTTTGAAACACTCATACTTTCTACTTTTCATACCTCTTAACAGTGTCTTTTTTTGCCTGTTCCCAGGTTTATTTCTCCTCCTGAAGCTATTAAAGTAACACCTGTAGACAGTAAATCCCATTTGTTTGACTTATTCAACTGAAATAAAACTGGACTCTTCTTCTGCAGTGCCTTAAAAAGGCATTCAGTTCTCTGTGACAGTGACTTTGTCACTGGCAAGCTGTGTTGTCCCATTCTCTACCTATCTGTCAAAAGCTAAAATAAGTCATGTTTGCTTCTGCTTGTTTTCTTCTTCTGCCCTCCCCTCCCCAGCCCCCCCCAAACCCCACCCACTTATCCGCCCACCCTTTTGCCCTTTCCCTCTGTCTTCCCATCTCTCATTCCACCGATTGTTCTTGTTATCACCAAGGAGTCCACAGGGGTTTTGTGTCAGTGCGTATGTGTTTGACGACGAGGCGGCGGTAGTGAAAAATGAGGCAGGTGGTGGCAATTTATCAACACTTGAGCGGCGCATGGCGGCGTTCTGGCAGAGGGAGGCGAGGTGGCGCAAAACGCGATGCTGAGGGTTTTTCTGTGTGAGGCCAGGCATGATGAAATGGATGCACTTTCTCCTCCACCGCATCAGACAGACAGGAGGGTGGATGGATAATGAGAGAGAGAGAAAGAGGGGAAGGGAGGGAAGGGTCTTTCCTCTCTCTGCAGGCTTCCACTTCCACATCAAGCATCGGTTTTTCTCCTTCAGCAACTCCCTTTAAATTATCCCCATCACCCCCCTCCTCCTCCTGCAAGGGAGTCAGTCTTTAAGGGTTTGCTCTACAAATGTGCAGCACGCACTTTTTCTCTTCCCCTTTTTTTCTCTTTCCTATGCAATTTGTATCTCTGTTGGCGTGGAAACAGATGACAGAATGCCAATAGAAGCAGGGAATGAACAGGGAGAGAAACTCTTTCACACACCAATGATGCCATGTCAACTCTCTCTCTCGCTCCCACCCACCCTTTAACTCTCAAACCATCTCTTGATTTATTTCCCTCCCTATCATCTCTGCTCTCAGCCCCCTAAATCAGCATACACACACACACATGCACAAACCCCCTAGCCACCCTTACACTTTTTGACCTCTTTGCAATTTATCTCCTTCCCTATCATCCGATCATCTCTTCTTTCAATCCCCCACTTCAATACATAAATACACACACATACATACATTATACACACACACACACACACACACACACAGTTACTGTACTATGTTGGCCCTGCTCGATGCCTGCCGCTGCTTCAGGCACACTGTGCAACTCTCTCCACTGGGAGGAATGCAGGGAGGGAAAGACAGATTAAGGCGTCGGGAGGGTCAAGTGATAAAAAGCTGCAAAAAAAAAAAAAAGACAGAAAACATGGATACCAAAAATGCTGGAGAGTCATTTAATTAAAAAAAACAAAAAAACAACTACTCTTGGCTGAAAATTGTGCTTGACAAGTTCAAAATGAGTCCATCTGTTAATATCTCAACAAAAAGCTTAATGTGCCAGTGATTTCATTGTCCTAACAGATAAGGGATGAGTCTCACAGAACAGATTAAGGACAGCGGAATTTATACAAAGCACAATCAAATTATGATGAAGCTGAGCCAGTAAAACTGGAACAAATGAGGGAACAATAAGTGGTGGACGGTAAAACAAGGACAAATAAGAGAAGGAAACAACGGAGCAATAGTGGAATTGCCTGCGGTGATCCTTAATACCAAGAAGAATGGCTTCATCGTAACTCTAGCTTTGATTTTAACATCAAATTGAACAGGGAGCATTTTCTGTTTTATGATCATATTTCATGCATACACACACACAGAAAGAGAGAGAGAAGATAAATTGTGGAAGAAAGAGCACAACAAACAGCGATGATGCAGTGACATTTGAATTACTTTGCACTCAAACAGGATGTGATAAAAAAGTTTTTGACACAAGGATTGGGGGTCTTTAAAGAAAAGGAAAGGGCTACTTTAACTGTTAGTTGACCTGTTTGATTGAAGGTTTATAGTCTGCAGTCAACATATAAAATCTTATAATTTGACATCCCCTCAGTTAATAGCTTCTTTTTTTTTGTTTGTTTCTTTTTTTTTTTTAAATAGAAAGGACCAAAAAACAGCAGACATGAACTTCCATAGAACGAGCTTCAACAGCAGAAATGCTCTTAAGCTGCTAAAGGCTCCGTAATGTTCACCAGCTAGTCACTTACTTCGTCTGCCTGCTGTTGGATGCTGAGCAGGTAGCACTCAGTGGATTTAACAGAGCTTTTTGGCTGAAAACAGCAACCTTCTGCTGCTGGAAACGAGGTAGATGAGAAAGGTGAGACTGAACCAAGCAGTTAAGTTGAGGGTTGGAAAACAAATGAAAACAATGTGTTAAAAGGAGGTAAACCTTCCGTAGAGTTGAGGGAAACTGCAGAGAAAGGTGATAATTAGAAAAGAAAAATTAGCTCGATTAGCCTCTAAACTTTACTTGGAGGTAAAACTGAAAGTGAGTACATCCGAAATGTCAGTAACGACCCCTCACTCCACAAGAAGGTTGTTTTCGTGTGTTTGCCAATAAGTTAGGATTACCTGAGAGTTTGTTTGAAACCTGCCTGATTGTCTGACTGCTTGTGTTTTTACCCCATCAGACTTCACAGATCTCAACATTTACTACTTTATTGGCACAATTCTATAGATATGATGACAATAAGACCAAAACTGTAAATTATTCTTTAATGGTAATGAATAAGAGGCAATTATAGATGGACCAGCAGATAAAAGATGCCTTGCTAGTCTTCATAATTCTCCACCAACAGTCAGACGGGAATCAAACAAATGAATCCTACTTCTCTATGTTCACTTAATTTTCTGACTTCAGAGTATGTTTGTGAGAGAAAGAACAGAGAACTAGAGACAGGCGGAGAGAAAAAATATCATTAAAGCTTTGTGCCCCTGAGTCACCTTAACATGTTTTATTTACTGTCCCTTCGAAGCACAGTTGGCGTCATAACTGTTTGCTCCACAGTCTGGGTCAGTCTGGGCCGAAGCCCGACACACACAGCCAGAGGCTACAGTCCTTCAGGACGCACTTGAGCCACACACACACACACACACACATGCATGTTGATATAGCAAACTTTCAGATAAAGCATTGATTAACTTGATCTTTATAATAAATCCAATCCAATCTACCAAATCAGTTACATACCAACCAGTTTACCTATTGCTGAAGGAAGCCTGGTGACATTAAGTAGAAAATAAATAAATAAATAAATAAATAATAATAATAATAATAATAACAACCACACAAGCTGTTCTGTGAGGCTATACCGAGCAACAACTACCACAGCTTAAGGTTGAAGCTAATGTGGAAGTACCTTAAAGTGCAACGCCACAGACTCCCATTCAAAAAGCCTCAACTTCACTCTAGAAATACTAAGTCGATAATTTTTTTCCATGAGTCATTATGGTCTCAATCACTTAATATTGGTCCTCTAATCAGTGTGCTGGAGGTCATTTTGGAAATTATTGCTCTGCTAATAAGATTTAATTAAGACTTATTAGTAGCTTTGCTGTCTGCTGTGTGCAGTGCAAACCAGTGACTGATGTCACACCTTGCTACATCTATCTTTATATACAGTCTATGGGCTACACTTAAAACACAGTGGTGCTTTGAGCCAAATGCTAATGTCAGAAGGCATGCTAACATGTTGATGTTTAGTAGGTACAATGTTTAATGTGTTCACCATTTTAGTGTAGCATGTTAGCATGCTAACATTTTCCAATTAACACTAGATACAAATTATTTCATATTAATGTATGTAAAATATTCTGAAAGCTTTAAAAGTCATCCAACTGATGATGAGATATTCCACTCAAAACCAAAAATGTCAACCTCATGGTGGTACTTGATGAATAAATTTAAGACTTCTCAGTTGTCCTCAGTTGTCGCTTGAAGCTTTTTTGCATATGAGTGGAGAGTATTATGCAATAGGAAGAAATAACTCCAGCAAGTTTTTATAGTTTTGGGTTGACACTCACCCTCACACACATAGAAGCTAGTGCTGGTTTACCCTAGACTGAGACACAGCGGAGGCTCAACAGAGCAACACTGAGAAATCGAGGAAAATCACTAAGAAGTTACATAGTACATAATATATAGTTGTGCAGGAGAAATGTGTACACAGTCCTTAAAAAAGCTTTCACTCCCATGGCTGTAGATGAAAAGTCAGGTGTCACCAAAGTCAGTAAGTTTCATCCTGTGGGGAGCTTGAAGGTCTGTGTTGAAATTCATAGCAATCCATTCCATAGTTGTTAAGATGTATAACAATAAAAATCACTGGGTTAAACTTTTACCCAGTTTGGGTCAATATAGCACCAATAGAACACTGAGTTAACTTTACCCAGTGGCAATCCAGTTATTTTGGGTAATATTAACCCAGTGTTATATTGGTGCTATGTTGACTAAAACTGGGTATAATTTGAACCCAGTTCAGTGTTTCCCATAGAATTTTTTTCAGGCCTGGTGGTACTCACCAAAAAAACCCCTAAAGAGACAAGGCACTCACATCGTGTCAAGAGTTTCCCAGGCAACGACATAGAGGTTGACTCACATTTCAGAACAGTGCCACACAGAGGCTCCCAAACGCAAATGATTATTGATTTTGAATGAATGGATATTTGATAGTTATTTTTGGCATTAAAGAAAAGATTTTTTGGCCCGGTGGGGCCTCTCATTGGCCTGGTGGCCCACCAGGCCTGTACAATTATAGAGGAAACACTGCAGTGATTTTTAGTGTGTAATCTGGACCCAAGTGGTAGACTGACTAACCAACCAACTGACCGATCGATGCTGCCATCCCTTGAGTCATGGCACAAGTGTTCCTAATAATGTAACTCATTTGTGCTCTTGAATTAAAAATGTGTGTGCACAAATTACAAAAATAAAATATTAAACAATACAGTTAAATTTATGATTAATGATGTCGAAGACATAAAACATTGTTTAACGGGCAAAATTCAAAATATATGCATGCATCTCTGTCAACATTAAAGTAAAACTGTTAAAAATTAAAGCACCTCATTAACATTAGATTGTGAGAAATCAAACTAGCAACCCCAAAAACTCCAAAACGTGATCTATGACAGAAACACATGTACACACACATTCATCCATGGTGGCACAGTTTGTTGATAACTCAAACTTAACAGGTTCATCTAAACCCAAAGTGAAGTGAAATGGGGTGATGGAGTTTAAAAAAAAAAAAAAAAATCACACAGTGATTTACGGTGTGACTGGTGTTTCTGGGGGAGAAGAACGGGGCGGAGGAGGGCGATGAAACTTTCACTGCCTCTGCAGCTCAGTCCTCCAGTTAATTCTGACTCTGAATAATACCTCCAGCAACAAGCTGTGTCCTTGTACCACAATAACTTTTTAATGAGAGTGGCTGCTCCCAACAGAGCTCCTCGGTCCAACCTTGGGCCCACTGCCTCTGCAACATTTTCCATGACATTTTTAAAGTGTTTTTGAAAAGGGCAGTAAAGTTTGTATAACAGCATGAAGTTGATTAAAACAATCTCCACAGCTGAAACTGAACACTTTCCTGATGGCATGTTGATAGTCTGGGACGATGGTGTTTGGTGTATGATGTTAAAACCTTTAAACATAACTCACAATAATAGCACTCAAAGTTGTTTAAAAATCAACTTTTGTTGCTTATCATCACCCCCTCTCTCTCCCTGTATTACTGGTCTCATTACATATACTGTTTTAGTATCAAATTAAGGAAAAAATACCATTAAAAAGTCTTTCCAAAAAGAAATTATTTTTGATATTTAATTAATCAAAAGCACAAATAGACAACAACAGAAATGACACGTCCTGATGGGAATATTTTGCTCTGCTCTGCTCTGCCAGCAGAACATCACCAGTTTAAAAAAAGAGAATGAAATAAACATAATAGTGCATTTGCATTGTTGTATTAAGTGGATGAGTTGATATGTAGCAGCAAATTATTATTCTAACTTAACTGTATTTTGATCTACTTCTGTGTATATTTTCACAGTATATTGACTTGGACTTCTGTTTTTCAAGGAAAACCTTGTTGAAATAACCTCTACACTGTGCTGCCACTGAGCTGTATGTGTTATTGATTTAGCCTCGACAAGAATATTATCATTTTCACCAGGAGGACATCTGGAAACTGACAGTGCAGCATTATAAGCAACATACTGCACCTTTAGACAGTGCAGTTCATTTTTCCCAAATTTGGGCTGCTTGGTGTTGAGGATGAAATACATATATAGAAAAAAAAAATATATATATATATGATGATGATCATGATATATATTGAAAAACAAAATTGATGTACCCTGATACTTTGAGCAAAAAGAGGAGTTTCTCTCTTGTCTGTTAATCAACATAAGAAAAACTTTAATCTACTGTTTGTAGAAAAAAAGCTCTTGAAGTATAAGAACTGCCAAATGCTGCGTTTTGTGTTTGCTACAAGTCTCCTCCTGTTGTACCATAGTCACAATATTTCTCATACAAGTGACCATACAATGTAGCATGAGCTCTACAAAGTTGTTCCTCTTTTTTGTGCTGTGTTTAACTTGATAAATTAAATAATGAAAACAACAAAATAGTCATCGAGTCAGTGAGTGAGTGATGACGTTAGACCCTCATCGGCTGGCCAAGTGTTGGAGGTTTCCCATTGGCTGTTGCTCCTTTAAAAATGAATTGGCACGAGATGATGGATGAATAAATACGGCATTTTAATTTAAATCAGGTGAACAGTGGCTATTAATGGCATTTTGGGCTTTCCATAACTGTGTTTCTGCTCTGAGCTCATGTTCATTGTTTGTGACGTTTTCACATCACAAACAATGAACGACGAGCATTAAAACACAAGTCTTGCAGTAAAACATTTGACTCATGTAGGCTGTTCAATTTAGTGTGGGGTGGCTGCTCTGAAGGTGCGCTTGATTTGAATGTAACTGCGGTAACCCAGCCGGAGATAAGCCTCCTGAATTTGTACCCAAAATGCTGTCAAAACTTTCATTTACAACGTCCACTGCAGCCTCCATGATCATCAACCGAGAAAAGACGGATAGGGGCACGAGAGAGAGTGCGCAGTTAAAACATCCAAATAACCATCACTCTGACAAAACACTCAACGGAGTGAAAAACGAGAGACATCTGCAGAGTGAAACAGATGAAAGAGCAGGGGGAGTAAACAGATAATTAGAATAATTATGATTAAAATAAGTTCTCTTTCAAATCAAACATCCCAAGATATGAGTGGAAAGTATGCATTAACCTTTTTTTACTCAAATGTAGCTTAACCATGTCATGTGATACTACTTCACTACCACAGACTGTCCTTGTAACAAATTGGCCACAATTTCACACATTGACCATACCAGGTCCATTCACATACTAGGTTTTGACCTAGTCTTGTTCTCTCTTACAGACATTGATTTTCCCTCATTCTTGCTCTTTCCCTCCCTCTGCACCCCTGTTGTTTTCCTCCTCTGTTCGAATCTCTTCATCTCCTCTCCTGCCGCTTCGTCTTTCATGTCTCTCTCCTCTCTCTTTGACAGAGACAGAAACTCTATTTCTTTTCCTCTGCCTCCCGGGGACACAGACCACAGTCAGCTGTCGAGCCGATCGCTCGCCGAGCCTATGTGCAGGTGAGCGCTGGAATGAGTTCAGCCTGATTCTGTGGTACTCTGAGCTATAGGTAGATTTTCTACCTGTGTTTAATGTGTGCAAAAAGAGGGGTGACAATTTATGGTCCATTTGATACCTAACAAACATTGCCTGGTTGCACAAAGACAGCCCATGAAAAAGATTAAGGTAAAAGACAAAATTGATGGATCTTCAAAAAAGTGCAGTGATTTAAAGTAAAGAAGCCAGCGAGTGCTCCGGTCTTGAAGCTAAGTTATGGTCACTACTACTGCCAGCCATTCCTCTAGAGATAGCCTCTATTTTCAAATCCTGTAAGCATCTTTTTTTTAGGCAATTAAAAATGGTGTCGGTGAATGTAACACAAGGCTACATTCTTCCTTCAAAAACCTTTTGCTGTTGGTGTATCAGGCTGTGTACCTGTTGGATGCTAAAGCCCTGAAGCTCCACTGAGAGAGCACATTTCTCTGTCAAGGCTACACAATCCTCTACATTTGAATAATAGAAAACACTCACCACTGTGATTAAAAAAAAAAACAACCTGCAATAACTTGTACATACCTAAACATCCCGTCCAGTAGTATTAGGGATGTTGCCATGCTCACATCACATCATACAGACCACAATTACGAGCAGCTGAGAGGTAAAAACCGTTCATGTCAACCTTGTGGTTGTAATTCTGTGGAATTTCTGACAGCTACAATATCTCCCACTTGTTGAAAAGAACAACAGAAGTGTCAAAAAAGTAGTGGCAAAATGGCTGCAAACCACCATTGCTGGCAGTTACACCTAAATAAAAAACCAATATTCATTTAAAAAGAAGATATGAACTGTTTTCTTTTATCTGGTTTCCTTAACTGCTACAAACATGATGCAAAATAATTTAGACTTAATTTTCATATATCTGGTGTAGCTACAAATGTTAGAAAGCTGGGAAAATGAGACTTGGCAGTCTGTTATAGATCAACATGGCTTTCTTCAGTCTCATTCAAATATTTTATGTACTAAATTTGGTCAAGACTGGATGAAATTTGTGAGAGAAGTGGTGAAAAAATGTAGGGAACTGAGAACTGTTTAGGCTGAAATGGGATAGACTTTTGTGGAAAGTCTGATCTTGAAGGAATCCAGAAAACATCAGACTTTTACAAGGGGGATTGCTGTTCCTTTCCCATTTGGAAAGCACATTACAAATAATACATCTGATCAGAAAACACTTCTACATGTTGTTCTGGAGTACAGAGACCAATGACATATTTTGTTGTTTAATTTGGAGGACTTGTTGAAAAAAACGAGATGAGATCATCTCCACTCCAAGACCCAACTTCTCGACTTTCTTTTACTAAAATCTGTGACGTAGTTTTTCTAAGATCTCCTTTACACCTGGCATTACCATGTGATCTTAAGCTACCTGATGCTATGTTTCTCATCTAGTCACTAACTTTGTCTACAGTTTGGTGCTGGGCATGTAGTACACAGTGGGTCTATCACAGCTTTTCTGCTGAAAACCACTGGAAAAACACTGATGAGAGCAGTGACACTGACCCAAAACTGTAAAGTTATGCACTGAAAAACCAAAACAATGTGCTGAAAGTCACATTGATAACTCTTGGTGAGTAAGTAGCAACACCTTTCACATTAAACCCAAGGCCCATGAACAATGTCATCATCAAGATAATGTGCCCAGATACAAATTGCATGCAAATGTGGTCTTGCAGACATATCTCATAAGTCATGTATCCATCAAATATTCAGCAAACTGTCTTGGTGATGATGATGCATGGATACAAATTCTAGTCCTGCTATAACTAACCTATGAGATCATGTGCCTGCAGCGTATAGCTCACCAGCTAGAGTGCATCTGATCAAACGTGCCTGCGGCCTGTTGAGTGAGTGAAAGGGTAAAGCTGGGTTAAGGCCTAGAGGAACCTGCTATAGCCCTGCATACTCAGCACAAAGCCTCTCTCCCTGTCTCAGTCTCTTTGTAGAGAGGCTGATCAAAGAGCGGAGCGCGCTCAGAGGATTCACCACGTCAGGGAGCTTCTGAGTGGATGAACACGGACATCCCATTATGTTTCCCAGTGGGGAATGCTGAGGGATGTGAGAATGCACACACCCTCGTATGCCTGCGTGTGAGCCACTGTGAGCGAACCTGTATAGGTGAGCTCACACAAGCGGCTGCACTTCGCTCCCGAATTTTAGATTCGGTGCACGTTTGAAACTACTTTAGTTTGTGAGAGTGACAGCGAATGATGGTTGAGTCTTCGAAGCATCTGAGTGTGCTAACGGTCCGTGGCTTTGATCGGTAATGAGGGAGGTAGGGTCGAAGTGAGCGGTGCCGCCTGTTATTTCAGATGAGAATCACAGGATCAAAGGTTTTTTTCTCTCCTCATCATTCCCTCTCTCTCTCTGCTTGTGTGTCTATGCTTAACCTCAAGCATCCCTAGCTCACCTCTGCCCCGTCCACACCCTTCCAAAAATGCAGAGAAAAACTGTCAAAGCCTCTTAAACTCTTAAACTTTCCCCCGCTGCTGCAGCAGAATAGAGTTGTGTACAGTCACTGAAACAGGAAGCCTGAGTTTAAGTTTCCATCTTAAAGCAAAACAAAGACTTCCAACCAGCTGAGTGTTCCTCTGTGACCTCTGATGTCCCTGCTGACAGAGGATAAAACAAAGAAATGATCCTTACAGGGATCAGGACCTGTGTAATGTAGGCTACACAGTGTTTGTGATGTATGACTTTAATTTCAATGGTTTGATTTAAACTATTCTCTTGCTTTACTCTCCCTATTGTCCTCAAGCTAATAAGCCAGACGGAAGAAATTTAGGAAAAGATATTTTCTGGCAAATTCTGAAACCGTTTTTGAAGATGCCAGAGTGTTTATCCTCCTCTACAATAAATTTGCTTAATTTAAACAGAAAATTTGATGAGAATAATTAGGGCTTGCTACCAACAAACTTGGCTTTACTTTAGGATTTGAGGAAATTCCTTGATGAGTCACTTGCTGTGGCTTTTAAGCCTATTTTAAGACTGTGCAAATCATTTCTCTCTGACTGTTTGCCAAGGTATCACACATGCAATTTGTGTGAGTGTGTAAATCAGAGCGTGAGAATGCACACGTGTATGGTGTACATTTTGTCACCTACCTTGTTGTTTGATTCATGTATCTGCAGCAGGGAAGTGTATGCGAAGGTATTCTCTGGAGCGACAGTCAGCCTGTGAGAGGACAGGGATGGAGGGAGAGGGAGAGAGAGAGAGAGAGAGAGAGAAAGGAGAGAGACAGTTGTCATGTACTGTTGTCAGTTGCTCTGCTGAGATCAGAGGTGAGCAGAAACGTCCTCACAGAGTGAACACATGCTTCTGAAGTTTGCAATTAAAATGAAGTGCCTCGATGCAAACCAAACTCTGTTTTCTGCCGGAACAAACCGAACTCTATTTGCTGCCAAACAACATAAATCATTGTGACACAGATAGGTGTTTACACAAATGTTTCTCAGAAAATATTTCCATCTAAATATCATTAGGGGACCTACTTGGGTCCCATTTTAAAAAAAAAAAAAACTTTTTATGATCTCTGTGGCTCCACAAACGGCTATAATGCACCATAATTATAATCAAATGTTGCTGTGGGTTATTCTCTCCGCATAATGGTTTGAACCAAAACTCATGCTGTGAAGGTGTAAGGTTCAATAATAGCAACTTGACACATCAAATATGATGACCATAACTTGATTATAGTGATGGTGGAGCAGGTGCTGGTTTGCTGCTCATGATCCGATCACTTGATATTCAAGAAGTTACCGCACCTTTTGTGAGTATCATCCAGTCAGCTATAATCTTGAAGGATCACTTTTTAAATTGTTACAACTTTATACCCCATTCAGACTGCCACAGTGATGTACAGTATCACTCAAAAGTCTGGACACGCTTTCTCATTCAAGTGAATGGGAAGGTGTGTCCAAACTTTTGACTGGTACTGTAGGTCAAGTCAAGTCAATATTTACTTATATGGCCCAATCCTTATATGGCTTTACAATCTGTACAGCATACAACATCCCCAATCCTTAGACCCTCAATGAGACTGTCCACCCGAGAAAAATGACATTTGAAATGACAATTCAATGATACCAACAGGTAAATGTCATTTAACTGACTTGCAAAAGAAAGAGAGGGACAGAAAGCGTATGTGATCAGAAGTCAAACAGAAAGCTAGCTTTTATCTGGTAATTATTCTATGTAATTCTCTGATTTATCAGTGAAATGTATGAAACTCCACGATAGACTGCTATCAGTAAGAATCAGGGTGACAGCTGTGTCTGAATGGGTAATGTGGGGAAAACGCATGTCAAGTAGACCCACTTCATACATGTGTCTGCTGTCTGAAAGTGGTTTTCCTCTGGTTGTTGAGTGTATACTGGAGAGCAGCTCTCTGCAAACTGGAGGCTCAGCTTAGTTAGTGGTAAGTAAGTATTGATCATTATTAATTGTCATAATGGGGAAAATTACAGAAAAAACAGAAAAAATAAGCCTTGCTTACTATTTTTGGCCAATTTGTGCCATCTCCTTCCTAACAGCATCAAACAGAAGTTACCCCACGAGCTTTTGATCAATGCTTTGATTCAGTGAAGCTGTTTGAGTTCATAAACCTGCTCTCCTCTGATCAAGCTGCTTTACATAGTCAGTTGATGCTGGTTGTGCCATTTGGATGTGACCTGCTGACAAGGACCTGTGTGTTTGTGTGTGTGTGTGTGAAGAGTATAAGAGGGAGAGAGAAAAAAAAAGGAACACTTTTTGCACCAATGAAAGAGAAGCCACTCTGTCAAAATCTCTCTCTCTCTCTCTCTCACACACACACACACAGACACAAACCATGAGATATAAACTCAAACCCAACGTCATGTTTAGTCTTTTTAAAATGAGTCTAATACACCACTACTTTAGATTGTAACATTAGTGTTTTTCTAAAATCTTGCACACAAAACTAATTGAATGGACTCTTCACTGCTTACAAATGTTCCATTACACTCATTATGTTGTCTGTTTCTTCCAGACTTCTAAATATAAAATGCCTGCTAAGCCAGTGGTGGCTAACAAGCTAACCTGTTTTGTGTGTCTTCACAGATCGCTGCTTGCTGAGTAAAAATACTCTTAGTTGAGATCCAGGCAGTAGTTACAGCTTGAGAAATGTTGGACACCCAAAAAAGAACAGAACAGAAGGTTTGAGACTGCTTATTTACAAAGTGCCAAAGAAGAATGGAGCTTAGGGACACACACACACACACACACACACACACACACACACACACACACAGACCACATACAGCAACGGTAACACTGGGTCGTCCACCTCATCTGTCACGTCCTACATGAGGGGAACAAACCCAGAGACAATCTTTGATCTTTTTGCAAAATCTTCATAACATAAATATAGAAATGTTGCTACTATAGAATTCACGATCATTTGATCATATCCCAGCTTTCATTTCAACAAATCACAAACTTTGTGTTTCTAAATCACCACCCTGCAATTTTATCCACTGCTAGTAGTGTGTCAACTGAGACTCTCGAAGGACCACTACAAAATGCAAGGCAAGGGTCACATGACAGATGGAGACAGCTGAAGGTAGGTAGTAGGCTACTATTTGGTAGTCTAGCTAGCTTGTGAACTTGTACTGTAAGAGGGTAATGAGTGAAGAAGCACATAATGCAAATGTCCTTGAAAATTTGGAAAAGTCCTTACAGCAAAGAGAAAAACCTGCTGCTGTCTTTCACCTCCTTTCAGTTTTGACAATGCAATAAGTTTCAAATAATTTTAACTACCAACAGAAAATCATATGATTCCTCAAGTCAAATCATATGATTCCTGAAGTCAAAGCAATAGTTTTTGGGATGGGCGGGTGTCTGTTCTGATTGGCCAGCTTCTGGACAGTGCCTCTCGGCAGACTTCCACCAGCTCCAGAGGCTACATCAACGAGGCAAAATTTAACTTCTTAACTTCTTTTCTCATTCTTTACTTGAAATGTAAACTACTCAAATACATCCATACATGTTTGAGCCTGAATCCAATCCGAAATATGAGAGTGGACCACACGAACAACCTCAGCAACAAAGAACAAATTGAATGGATGGCAGCTTACAGACATGTGTGACAAGCTGATATCATCTCACCAGGCTAAAACTTGAGCTTTTGACTTTCAGTGAGCATTTTTACATACATTCACCTCAAGTTATGGAACTTTGAGCAGCCAGTTAGCTCAGGGAATTAATTAGTGAGCTTTAGACAGGCTGATACGTGGATTTTATTACCTTCGGACAGAGCGAGGTTAGCTGTTTCCCCTGTTTCCAGTCTTTATGCTAAGCTTGGCTAACAGGCTGCTGACTCAAGCTTCATATTGAACGGACAGATATGAGAGCAGTATTGATCTTTTGTTCTAACTCTCAGCAGAAAAGCAAATAAGCATATTTTCAAAAATGGCAAACTATTCCTTTAAAGCAAGAGGGGACATCACGGAAGAGGCTGCAAGAAAGGAACCCAAACTTTTGGACTCATCTTTTCACCAAATCCTCTCCAATTTGGCAAGCTGACACAAATATCCAATAAATCAGCCACCTGCAGTTCCTGCAACACTTACTTACTTGCCTGGTTAGCTTGTGATTAGGCAGCTCCAACCTTATAAAAAATGCAACAAATAAAATGTCCCACTCTAGTTTGGCGCAGCATAAATCATTGCCCTGAGTCTACCTGACAAAGGGAAAATGAGGGGAAAACAACTGCCAAACTAAGAGAATATGACAGCTGTGTTCCTGCAGAGCAAAGAAAAGACTCAACTGAAGTCTGACCAGTTCAAAACTGGTTTCCTCTGGCCACAGTCCCTGTTAAGGTAGGAATCCACAGGTGAACAGATGTGCTCTACTGGCTCTCTGCAGGGGCTTTTGGCATATTCAGGCCACACACACACACACACACACACGCAGAGGTGTCTGAGTCCTGGCTTTGGTCCAGTGGCCTGGGGCAGGTCTTTATCCTCCAGCCCCACAAAACCCCTTAAGCCCTGCAGCTATTCCATCCTGCTCTTTCCTTTCCTTTTCTATAACTCTCCTTCCTTTTTCAAATTATTTTAATAATCTCCTTCTCCCTGGAATCCACCTTCCCTCACATTTTTTTTTTCTAGCCAAATCCTTTTTATCACTCTAATCATTAAACTTTTTCCTCCAGATCTCACACCTTCCTTCTCCCACCTCAAATCTCTCTCACCTCTCATCTACACCTTGCTCTCATATCACCCCTTGGCTGCTCTTTCTTCTCATTCCACCCCTCCTCCCATCTCTCTGTGGAGACCCAGAGTCCAGTGGTTGAAGCACCAGAATGTCAGACAGCCATATATTAACATTTAGACAGCCTCGGGGCCTGAAGGGGAGCGACAGTTTAAATCAGTCACATCCTCTCCACATGTTTAGAAAAGTTCCACAAGCCGACTGGTACAGCTGGCACCGGCGGACCACTGGTGTCAATCTTCATGGATGCTTTACCCTGTCAGTCGCCCAACGTGACTGTTTTACGCCTTTGTAGGCTTCTCTCTTTCCCACTTACTTTGACTCTTAGACAGTCTGTTCCCTTCAAATTCAACTAAACACTTTGTGGACACTGTGTTGTGTCACTGTCGGTGTCAAGTCCCCACAGACTTGTTTTAAAAGAGAAACAAGTGAGGAAAGTGACTATGCCACTACTATCAATGTGGCTGGAAGTAGCAATTATTTTCATTATTGTTTAAATCTCTAGATATTATGTGATTAGTGGTCTATCAGAAGAAAAGGAAACCAACACTTCCTCACATTTAAATTACTGAAATCAGTAAATTTTTAGCATTTTTGGTCATGCTAGCGCCATGGCACTAGAGGTGGGAATGTTGGTCGATAGGTTGGACTGAAATTGTCATCTCCTTGTCTAGCGGATGATTCCTAATGTCTTTGGCAGTTCCCCGACTTTACCTCTAGTATGATTATGATGTTGATATTATTGGTTTTAAGCGAGATGTCTCAATAGCAAGTGGATGGACTTCCATGAAATTTGGTACATACATTCATGTCCCCTTCAGGATGAACTGTATCAACGTTGGTGAATTTTCATGTAGCACCACAATATGGTCAACTTTTCAGTTTGCCCAACACTTTGGTTTATAACCAAATATCTGCACAACTTATGACATTCCCATCAGCCTCAGCTGTGCCTTCTGTTTGGTGCTAATTAGCAAATGTTAGCATGTTAACACGCTAAACTAAAATAGCAACCATAACAACCACTATTCATTAAAACATCAGTGTGTTAGCATTGTCATACTGATGTTGCCATGCAGAAGTTTGCAAGTTGCATTTAGCTAAAAGCCTAGCTGTGCCTAAGTGCTGCTAGCAAGGGTGTAGACTTTGAGTATTTGTCTGTCCTTTATCAAGCGTCAAGATTTAATTATCCCCCCAAATGGGAATGCAGCGGTAAACTTTAATTTTTTTTAAAACAGAGCTAAACGGAGAATACTGGACTTACATTTCGTCATGAAGGCCAGGAAAACAACTCCAAATGAATGCTAATATCCGTCCATGTCAGTTGAATGTGTACATAAGCAATTGTTTGGTAACACGTTTGCTGACTTTGTCAGGTGTTGTCAGTGTTTCTGCTGCCCCCCAAATGACCAAACATAAATAAATCAATAAATGCAGCCTTAAAAGAAGCATTTGTTGATGTTGGATGCCCAGTGGATGAAGTGGAGCCTGGAGGTTTTATGTACTAAAATGTTTTTTTGCTACAGATTACAATCTGGCCTTTAATGAGTATGTAAATGTGCTGCTGTCTTCAGCAGGTTTTACATTTTGCTTAATGATAGATTCTTGATCTCAGCGGGAATAATGAAGATAATGATTAAATTAATAAAAGCAAACTGTAATGACTCATAATGACTCCATAATGTATTATAGTATGCTGTAAAACCAGCTGAACACAACACTCAGCACACACAAGAAAACAAATAGAAAGGAAGATGATCCATGTAACCACAAACAAGCACTGGTAGTTTCTATTTGCTAAGTTGGGTCTTTCCTCACACATTACTCTACAGTTTGATTATGTGCAACTTTGTGAAGACATAGAAAAGTGACACATATCATTAATCATTGCTGGGAGAGCAGAGACGACAAGATGCACAGTGATGGTGTGAAATCCTTGTAAGGATGATTCTTCATAGTAAGTGAGTCTCAGAGGTCTCATTGAGTCTGGTAGCTTTTGTTTCTGTCGGCAACCTTGTTTGTATGAATCAGGGTGTGTGTGTGTGCACGCTTGCACAGCTGTAGTAGTATGTGTGTCTGTACATGCGCACTAGTATGGGCTGTGTTTGTGTTGCTGCAGAGGTGAAAACAACCAAAAATACACTAGCTCTGCTGCCTGAATTATTCAGAGAGTGGAGACGGAGCATAAAGGGGCTTGGGGGGGGTTGGTAGTGATAGATGGATGGATGAGAGACGGCGGCGAGAGAAGAGAAAAACAGTACAGTGAGGATGAGCAAAGTCGGGCAGAACAAGGAGGTGAGAGGAAGTTGAAAAAGTGGGGACTCATCAAAAGCAAGGCACACGCACAAGCCAGGGTTCTGGTGACGAGAGCACACACACACACACACACACACTTTATGTTATGGTCTGCTGGGGTGCAGAACGAATTCTTGCATCTGCAGACTGCAGTGCCAACAAAATAAACAGAAATACAATAAAAAAAAGCAGAAATTCACACTTCTTACACACAAATATGTCCTGGGTTCCAATATTTGCACACAAAACACACATCAGCAATATCTCTCTTCTTAAACAAACACACACTGCATGCATCCTCCTCCTCCTCCTCTCACCACATACAGTATATACTCACACATTTCTTTTATTCTATGCATGCAGGCTCCCCATTGCCCACCACTCACATTGAAATTCCTTCTGTTTTTGCATTCTGGTCGTGCAGCTCTGAAGCTTTACATTTCCTGTCTTCCTGCTCGGAACAGGGTATGGAAACCCAAGATGGAGCCACATTTATGTCCTCTTAACAGGGAAGTTGTACACATTTAATATCCAAAGAACCTTACAGTACTGTTAAGGAAGATGTTTTGTGCTTGGGTGGCTCTGCAGGGAGATTGTTTCACTGCAGCCATGGATAAACATCAGCTATGCAGGAACACAGCCTCTGATCTTTCCAGGAGCCAACTTGACAGAAACTTTAGACTACATGGAGACTTTTTCCAGTCTTGTATGAACTAATTTCTCAACTCTAAAAGGCATATTAGAATCACAGAGAGCGAGCAGTGTACAGGTGACTACTGTGGAAAGAGAGGGAGCATAATTAGTGACTTCCGCTCAGTGCAAAGCACTCAGACAGAGAGGAGAGGTCTGGAAATAGGCTGTTACTGTACGTCTCGGCCAGCTCCTCAGAGTCCCATTACCAGTGGATGTCTTCCCATCAGTGTGTGTGTGTGTGTGTGTGTGTATGTGTGTGGAGGGATGATGGAGTTGGGGGGGGGAGGGTGTAATGGATTTCAGGCTAGAGATAATGATTGATGGACCAACAGTGCCCCAAGACTACATGCATAGCATGTAACATGTACACAAACATTTAGGCAAAAACTAGCCATAAATTTGTCTGTCAAACTTCTCAGTCATCCAGATGATAGGATGTATAGAAATGATGAGTCAAAAGGTAACAGGATTTATTGTGAAAGTCCTGAAGATGTTTTGACATTCATCCAAGAGGCTTCATCGGTTCAACAAAATTAAATGATGAACAAATTGGATTTGTCCAAAAAAATTGCATTGGGAAAGAAAATGCTGCCCTTAAAGGACAGGTTCACAAGGTTTCCAAGTCTGTCTTAAAACAACAGTCAGGTGCCCAAATGAACACTGAAATAAGTTTTTCTTATAATAATCATTCCTCTTGTTCATACAGGCCAATTGATCTCTTTATAATGCACTTGCAATGTAGGTGATGGGGACCAATATCCACAGTCCTCCTCCTATGCAAAAATGTATTTAAAAGTTTATCTGAAGCTAATATGAAGCTTCAGCCATCCAAATGAGTCAAATCAAGTAGATATCTTTCAATGTTACAGTCTGTTTAGTGCCAAAGTTCCTCTTTTTGTTACTATACTTCCACCACAGCTCAACAGGGAAACACTGTCTGAGGAAACACAAAGAGGGAATTTGATGCTAAAAAGACTGTAAATGTGGCAGATATCCACTTGATGTGACTAACTCAGACTGCTGAAGACTCATATAAGCTTCAGATAAACTTTTAAATGCATTTTTGCACTAAATGACTGTGTGGACACACTGTGGCTTTTGGCCTCCATCACTTAGTGTGTATAGTGTGCATTTGAAAGGATCTTTGAATAGCCAGTATGAACAGGAGGAATGATTACAGTGAGGAAAACCTCTTTCAGTGTTCATATTGACACCTGACTGTTGTAAGAAGACATGACAGTCTTGAAAAATTGTGAACCTATCCTTTAAAGTGAAATGTAACTTTTGGTAACCAGCAGCCACTGTGGCCACAAGTGGCAATTACAAGAAAATGGCATGTTGAATTTCCTATTCATTATCTAAGACTTTTTCTTTTGTTGTGGGGCCTTTATTCGCTTGTGTATAGTAGACAGGATATGTAGGAAGGGAGAGAGAGGTTGAGGTAAGTAATTTGTTTTAAACATATTATTAGGTGATAAGCAAGAGATGAGAGCAAGTGTAATCAGACATGTATGCTTTAAAATTTTAGATAAAACCACTGAAATATTTGTGATATTTGTGAACGGTAGCTTAAAGAAAATTAGGTTTCAGTTCTACTGCTGCTCATTAGAGCTTTTAACTAACTCCTGAAGGACAGGAAGGAAGGAGCAGGAGATGTGCATGTGTGTGTGTGTGTGTACAGGCTTTTATCTATATCTGTGGATTGACTGTGCATGTGTGTGTGTATATATAAATGTGAAGTGTTTTAGTACATAGTATTTGCCCATGCTCTGACATACTTTCTAGCTTTTTCTGTGTCTAGACTCCAAAACAAACTGACACATTCTCTATGTTGTCCATATTTAAGTGAGTGTGAGGTTTTGATTTTTAGTTCAGCATCAGATTTCACCCGTTGGTAGCACCACAGCACTACATGAATGTTTTGTATATGATCAAGCTGCATCATACTTTAATTTTATTCCCCACAGTAATTGTGTTTTACAGTCTGTCATTTGCTTTGAGACATAGAGAGATATTGGGAAGGTCTATAGTGAATAGGAGACCTCTGCCGTGCAGTTATCGTTCTTTCATTCATTGTGACAGAGTGATACTGTGGTGAGCAGGAGGTTTGTGGTGGGTATGGCTTCGCTGAATGTGTGTCACTGGAAAGGAGAAGATAACTTTTCTTCCACAAGCTTCATGTTGTCTTCACTCTTAATAACCACCAGCATTAGAAAATTGTGGGTACAGTTCCCATGAAGTATCTATGTAACCTCTGTAGCCCAAGTGTGTTGTTACTTTTTGTGGCGGCACACGTCAGCTGTCTCTAGCTACACAATAATCCCTTCAAGCACAACTATAGGTCCATTATTTCCTAATAATTCCCTGAATGTCTCCTGTAAATAACTTTGTAGTTTGGGACTAAAATTCAGAGAGTTTTAGTTAGTTGTGTTGAGTTTAAAAGCAGCTGTTGATTTCCCGAGAACATTTCTTGAAAGAACTGCTCCATTTATAGCGTTACGGTTAAAGTTTTATTATACATCTATTATTGGAAACATCATGCATCATGTTGAATTGTATGCTTGCCTGTGGACAAATGTCATTTTTGCATATTCAGCTAACTTGACCTATTGGAAATAACAAGGTGGAAGTGTACCAATTGAACATTGTCACTGATACTGTGAATGTCAAGCAGAACCATGCAGAAGAGAATACACGCACGGTCAACAACAGTCCATTAATGAATACAAAGTAAGGTTTGAAAACCAACTTTTGTTTTTTAAAAATCTATTGTTTTTAGGTTATTATCAAAAAGAAGAAACAAAGTCTTTGAGGAAATATCAGAAATGCTCCTTTTAGTTTCAGATGGCTAGAGGGGTGCGTCAGTGTCTGTGTTTGATTGACAGCAGCTGACAGGCTGCCAGGGTGCTGGTGTTGCACCATATGGACTCAAGAAAAAGTAAACTTGCAGCAAGTTTTTTTGTGTGTGTGAGATTTGTAAAATGGAAAATTTTTAATTGATTAATTGCTTTTGTGTGGTTAATTTTATCATTCTTTTAATTTACATAGGAGTTAACATCTTATTTTGCTTTTAATCTTATTTTATCCTTAGTTGTGTCACACCTTGTAAAGTCGATTTAGATATGAGCATTACAAACTAATCACTGATTACATTTCTGAGATATCACTGCTGACGATGGTTCATGTGATGAATTAATAACATGGACGCTATAAAGAGCTGCTGTTGTTGGAGAACCTCACTGGTGCAACGCAATCGGTGAAACAGCACTTCTTCTTTCCTGTTTGTTTCATTGACAGTGTAGAGCAGGCGGCAAATTGGTATGAAAACAGCTGGTTCAGGGTGTGTCTTCATCCATTTATGGCTAATTGTGGGAGTGGAAATGAGGCTCATGCGCGTACTCTCAGTTCCTCAATGATTGAGATTATAAAACAGAGCTATGTGTACGCACAGCTTTATGAGGAAAAGAATACGTATGCATATTTTTGGCTTTGTGCATACACATAGTTTTAGTCATGGATCCACACAGAGGTTTATGTATCTGGCCGCCTTCTACTTCCCATCACATGTTCTCTAAGGCTTTATCAAGTGAAGCATGGGATACCAAAAGAGTGTGAGAATTTAATGGTGTGAGAGAGCAGGACTGAGATAGGGCGTGAATTAGTCTGTCCTGTGTGTGTGTGTGTGTGAGTGTGTGCGTGTGTGTTTTAGCTTTGCACTGTGGTACATAAGATTCTGCTGCAGTGCATTCACACATCAGCCTTCACTGCAGAATCCAACCATGATGTCATTTTTCCCTTTCATCTTTTCTCTCTCTGAATCTCTCAAGCTGTGGAAGGAGGGGTTTATTTCAGTCATGATGTAAGGTGAGAGGATCTCATCAGATAGAAGGATGGAGAAGGAGGAAAAAAGACACAAGGAAGAGAGACTGAGTGAAGGGTTAATTTGTAGGCAGGTTAGCAATTTTCCTCTGACGGTCATGATTACAAAGTATCATGCATGTGTGGGTAACACCTTGTAGTAATCCAAGACATAATTTGTACCTTCTACAAAATTTAATTTTGCTAATTTTCAACCAAAATGTAATAATCGTTCTCCATGGTAGAATATTAAAATGCCCTTCTCTGCAAGTATTGTCAAAACATTTAGTCAATTGATTAGCTAATGAACAGAAAACCAGTCAGTAAAAAATTATGATAATGAATTAACTATTTATTTTATGTTTATCATGTCATTTTTCAATTTCTTTCAGTTTCTCAAACATGATTATTATATTTGCCGCTTTCTACCACTTCACTGATAAACTGAATAAAACAAAAAAATCCTGCATACTGTCGATCATTTGTACTCATTAGTGCCATTTCTTCTTCACGCCTCCATCACCACCGTTATCATACACACACTGTATATTAACATCTATACGAATTACCTGATAAATGTCTGAGGACAACACATCATTGATAAAGTGTATACAAGTCAACAGTGTGCAGGAATTCTTTTTTTGTTGCTGTTTTTTTATCCACTTGACTGTCAATAAGACTTTCTGGTGTGCAAGGACTTTGTAGTAATTGTTACCTATTGATAATTGAATTCAAGTTGGAAATTCATTTATTTG
This sequence comes from Thunnus maccoyii, assembly GCF_910596095.1. Lineage (NCBI taxonomy): Eukaryota > Metazoa > Chordata > Actinopteri > Scombriformes > Scombridae > Thunnus > Thunnus maccoyii. The sequence continues at coordinate 26,031,314 of NC_056534.1, forward strand.
GAAATTGAATACTTTTAGGTTTTAGACTGCTACTCAAACTAAAGAAGCTATATTTTCTAAAAATAATGGGATTTTAGTATCTAGTATTTTTATAGATTTTTTTATAGATTACATTTTATAGATTTTAGTGATTAATCGATCAAAGAGGCATTCCAGTATTACTATTAAGTGATAGTAACAAGTTAAAATAAAATGAAGGGCTCTAAAGAGACTTAAAGATTTAAACAAGAATGGCACAGCAGAGGCCTAGATATTCAGATTTTCAGTTCCTAGCTTTACCTTTCAGATTTTCAGTACCTAACACTGGCTTTTTCCAAAAGGCAACGATTGCGGTATGTTTTCATTAGACCTTTTACTCCAGACAACACCCACATCTTTCAAACCCCATGCCCATAGTTTGTAATGCAGGCTTTCTGTTTTTTCAGATTTTGGAAAGTAACTCCAGAGCCACAGAAGACATTATACAACTGCTTTCACAGAGTAGTACTAACCATGAGGGGTAAACCAACCTTTACTTGTAAAATCAATGTCTGTGTAAGAGAGAACAAGACTAGGTCAAAACCTAGTATATGGTTGGACCTTGTATGATCAATGTGTGAAATTGTGGCCAATTTGTTACAGGACTGGAAACATCACAGCTACACCTTATTTTTATACAGTCTATGGGCTTCACACAGCACAGCACAGCTCTACCAACGATGCTAGCCATGCTAACTAGCTGCTGGCCGCCATGCGGGCTGGTAAAATGGATCCATCATGTCTCTTTGTATCCACGTGTTGGTGCTCCTGTCAGTGTTGGAGCCTCCGTATGAGATACTGCGGTCGGTAGATGTGTGTTTTTAAAACTTATTTCGGGACAGTGCTCACTCTCAGTCCTGCTGAGTCTCCCTGGGAGTGAGCTGTGCTCGGGGCTCCACTGTAAAGGCCCCCTGAGGATGTAATCATCACTCAGTCAGAGGGTCAGTGAGTCAGTGAGTCATTGACGGACAGACATTCAGGGTTATATGGCTGTTCTGTGGCCGGTCCAGCCTATTCTATTTCTGCCACATACAGACTGGTGACATATCAAAAGATGAAAACAGGAATAAACGGGTGGAGAAATGTGACAAATGGAGATGCTTCCATACAGAGCACAAGGGGTCACTGATGGTTTGGCGAGTGTTAAAATGATGTGAATCACATTCTACAGCCTTCACAGTCACCAGATCTCAACCCTACTGAACACCTATGGGAGATTTTGGAGCGACGTATGAGACATATTTTGGAAGAATAGTGTTCATCCTTTCAGCAGAGTTACAGAGACTTGGAGAATTAATGACAAGTAGCACTGAATCTGTGCTGGAGGCTCATATTCATTCATACATAAGACATTTGCTGTTTTAATGTTGTTTTTAACTTTAATTCTCACACACTTGCATATGCTACCAGCATCAGTACTTCTCCTGGCACAAACTTTTAGCACTGTGAAAACTTTTTATTGTTTTACTTCTCTTCATAGATTTGTGCCTCTGCCTGTATACATGAATAACATATCTGCTTCTCCGGTGCACAGCTGATCACACTCACACAGTGTTTCTCTCCAGAATACATAAGCATTTACTGTGCCCTTATCTGACAAACTCCACCACTCCTCTGTGTCCCAGCAGTGAACCACAACTAGTCACAAACCACAACACACTGTTCGCCACAGAAACCTGACAACCTTTAGCTGCTGAGTGCGACTAAGTGTGGGCAAGTTTATGTCTGTATGACAACACACATATATATTTATTTGACAGTGGAAATTACATTAATGGGTGTGTGTACTTGTAAAAGTTGTTGTTGTGTGTGTATACAGGTCTCCCCTCCGCCCAACCTGTTCCTGTTGTTGCCTGTGACAAGCATCTCGACAGAGGGGAAGAACACTGCAGCTCGTCTTCTTCTATTTTCAAACTTCAAAAAGACGACCTGTCAGATTGACAGCTTTTTGATTTTTTCTCCACAAGTTGTGACTGAAGTTTTGCAAGCCTGAGGGGCGTGAATCTTGTCCTGCCCACAAAAGAGTGACGTAAATGCAGAGTTCAACTACGCACATGACACTCACCAGAACTTGATTTGTGAGGGGCTTTTTCTGTGATGTCAGCAATATGATGTCAAAAAGATAAAGCCAGAAAAAAATAAAGCCAAAAAAAGAGGTGGCAGTGATTGGACAGATGAAGGTGAGAGTGTCCCTGGTTTTTCTCTGATGTCCACATTCAGTCCCTGCTGCTGCTGCTGCTGCTGCTGCTGAAGGAGGCTCCTCCCCTCTCCCCCCCCAGCTAAACACATCACATTTTGATGAAATAAACACACACACACACACACAGGAGGGGATGAGTTAACCACTACTACACCTCCCCTGGTGAAAAACTGATTTTGAGATGTGTACGTGCTTGTGTGTGAATGTGTGTTTTCTGTGCAGTGGAAGTAAAAAGATATTGAACAACAGAAGCACAGCACAGCCTAGTGGCAGAAAAAAGAGCCTGAGGCAGGAAGGAGGGATCAGTTCAAGGAAAGTCAGGTTCTTTTACTTCCTATCAGAAAAATGACAGTTAGTGGGTTTATTTATGTTACACAGACAAATCTTTTTAAGATCTTTTTTGAAAAACCGTGTCAAAACTATGACTCATTTGGCTCTACTCCTGAAAGCTGTGAAAATACCATGCATTTTCTATACCCACTTATCCTTTTTAAGAGTCATAGGGGGCTGGATGCACTGCAGAGTACACGTTATAGATGGACAATATGAGAAAAGGGACACTAAAAAATTCATACTGAACAGCAGTAATCTTAATCACCATCTCTGGGTTGCCCAGAATTCAGTTAACAGTATAATCTACTGTAAAACTCAGCCTGCAGTCACTGACAAGCAGACATAAAAAGCAAAAAAATGCTCAAAGAATCAACAGCACACTGGACCTCATGGCAGAACGTGTTTTGGATTCCTATCTCAAATCTCTCTTCTGTTTTTCTGTGAGGCTCACTCATACATGTGTCCCAAGTTTGATTCACCAAACTGAAATCCTCCTAACTGCACAAACCGGTTGTAAACAGCTTTTTTAACCAGATTAATGACAGCTGTTCATGAATAACATCTCATTTCTGCAATTTGACGACCCAAAACTGCTGTATAATGCTATCTGTTCCACTCATTTCATTCACAAAACTGTCACAAAAGCAAATCAAAGAAACTACTGAATTGTAGAAGTTGTCATGCCACAATACTCATGCCAATGAAATCTGAAACAAAAAGGAATGTTTACTTTACATTACATATTGTTTTATTTTTATTTTTGTTGATTTGAGTATCATGTTTAAACTCCAAATTGATTCATATCAGGTTAGCAGGTATTTAAATGCTGTTGTGGCTGTTTGCTTACTGTCACTGAAGCATGAATCAACCCACCAGTAGAAGCAAATAAGTAACAATCTGAATATATGACCAACTTCTTAGTATTTCATTATAACTTCCCATGTGGCCTTGGTTATCTATTCTATCCAATGCTGTTGCTTTTGTTGCATGTTAATACGCTCCAGGGCAGGAAAGAGATTGTTTGCTTGCCTTGGAGCATATAAAACTGTCACACTGTAGTTTTCAAAATGAAATAAAATTACATTATATTTCCTAACGCTGCCTCAGTGTTTGTGTGGTTCTCTGCATTGGTCCTGGAATAAAAATCCAACACAAAATTAGAGCATTCTTAATTTAGCCGCACACATTGTTCCCTCAATTTTTACAAGTCTCCCAGGCCCTGCTGCGGAAGAGAGCCGCACAGCATGATGCTCACACCTCCCCGCTTCACAGCAGGATGCTGTTACACGAGTGATGAACACTGCTCGCTTTCCAACACTGCGCTTTGCCTCATAGCTGAGGAGTTCAACTTTTGTTTCATTTGATCATAGAATCTTTTGCTTCTTGCTCTGCTGTTTGTGTGTGTGTGTGTGTGTGTGTGTGTGTGTGTGTGTGTGTGTGTGTGTGTCATAGGCTGCTTTTGGGGACAAATTTCAGACCAAAGACTTGTCCAATTGGATACAAAAGCCATTTCCCTAATTGGTCAAATGCTGCGGTTATGGTTATGGTTAGAATAAGTCTCCAGGAAATGTATGTAACTATGTAACGTCCCCAAAGGTGACCTAGGTCAGCATGTGTGTGTGTGTGTGTACCTGTCTGATAGGCTCTGGGACACGGTAGCGGCAGCAGGAGTGTGTGAGGCGTACAGCTGTGTCCAGACTGATCTTGTGGCCGACGGACACATACACCGGCTTTGAGCTCTTGTCAGAACTACGCAGTGCCTGGACAGAGAGACAGAGACACAGGTTGATGTTTATCTAACAACTTTTCAACATTTTTCTCTATCTCTCTGATTTTGACTGTTGTAAGCATTTTGTTGGGTTTGAATTTTCACAGGGTGGTTGTTCTTTGACGTCAGTATTTGTTTCTATTTTTTGTGCATCTGTCATTTTCCACACCTTTCCGAGCACTTTGCCTGAGGTGGCTGTGAGTGGGAAGCTGTCTCCTCCTTTCTGCAGAGCAGCTATCTGAAGAGACAAAGAAAGAAAAATGAAAGACAAAAAAGATGCCAATACAAATACTACTGACCTGAAACAAACCATTAACCTGCGGTGGAGGCTTCATACTCTCTAACCTCTGTCTGACTCGACTCTCATGTCCATATATTTGGAGTTATGTTTCAAAACTCCAAACTGAGAACAAACAAATTATTTTTTAAATAATAGTATGACGTCCTTGATTGACAAAATATAATCAATCCTAAAGACAGCTGACAGCTGTCTTTAGGATTGATTATATTATATACAAAGTTTTTTTCCTCAAAAAAAAAAAAAAAAAAACAATAAAAATCTAAAAACTCTTAGACAAAGTGTCATTTTCTTTGTAAAATAAATAGTCACCTTGTTTGATTTAAATTTTTAAAATGTTTTATTAACCAAAATCTTTCAGTTCATGCGTAAAGTATCAAGGTACTAAAAATGAACAAATTAAAAAACTTTTTTTCTCAGCAGTGAGCAGCCAAATATCTACAGTGCCATACCCATATTAAAGTAAATAACAAGCCTAATACAATAAAGCTATGAATAAACCAATTGTACCCCTCAGCAGAACAAAGGAACTCAAATACAGGAGGGAGGGTGTTTTTAATGAGGCTTTTCTGTCCAGTGACAGAGCTCAAAATATAATGTTTTTATAATCCAGCACTAACTGCCTGTGGATAAGATTATTACTATTATTATTATTGTTATGAGGTGCAGAACAAGTTTTGGTCAGTTATCTTTTTCAGTAAAAGGCTCACACCTTAGAACCAGAATTAAAAACACAGTCAAATCTTAACGTTTTCACTACACCAGCCAAACAATGGCTTAAACAATAGCAAAGATGCAGACACTCAATCATTCATATTTTTAATCAGAACACACTATCATCAAACCCAAATCCACATCTTTGTATGAAAACTTAATAAACTGATAGAAATCAGCTGGTCACCCACTTTGCTAGTAATCTCTCTGTATAAAGCAAGGAATCTATCTGTCTGTCTTTATATTTGTCCTCCGCATATCTTGAGATCTGTTCACCCAATCTACTTCATACCTGGCTGATGTATTGCTGGGGACTCAAGGAAGTACAATGTCGATGTGTGAAGTTGTTTGGATGAGCAGTTCTCGAGAAATATATGAAAATATTATAAACAACGTTGATTTGCTTCTTCTTCTGCTCGTGGAGTCAACGAGCGGAAACACAGACAGCACCACTCTGCCCTTGCAACCCACGTTGTGGTCAGAGGTGGGATTACATCCACAGTGTTAATGACTTGAAAAAGTCAGAGGACTTAAACTCTACTATTGAACTGTGTACTGTGAACGAAACTTAGCATGTATGTTCAAGACTTACTGCAGGATGTCTCAGACACGTTTTGAATGGGTACTGCAGTTCATCTAACTAAAAAGCAAGGAACCTCTGTCTGTCTGTATGTATGTATGTGTGTCCTTCGCATATCTCGAGCACTGTTCATCCGCTCAACTTCACACTTGGCGGGTGTATCGCTGTGGTCCCAAGGACATGCAGTGTCGAATTTGGTGCAATCTGGACACACGAAACGTTTAATATTTATAATCTGTGAATAAACAAGCGAGAAGCAAGCCGCTCAGCTCCATGTCTGAGTGCAGTGGGGGCTTTTTGATATAAACACTGTCACATCACAGCGAGGCGGGGCTTCTAGGCTCTACCTTAATGAGTGGGACAAAGGCATGTGCCCAGCTCAGTTAAACTACCTGAGAGAGAACAAGCACACAAAGGAGAAAAAGACAGAGGGGGAGGCAGTAAAACTAGCCAGTAGGAGCGAAGACACATTTGATTGGCAGCAGAATCAACTGAAGGAAGGCCATAAACTGCTTCTACGGTTCAACCTCAGTTTAGTCTCACTGGTGAAGTTTCTGTCTCGATTTAAATCAATTAATTTATTAATTACTTATCATTTTAATTGATATATTTGTCAATTGATACATACATATGCGGTTCTAGAGAAACAATAAGAAATCGGCCCGTTCTGAACAGGCACGTTTTCAACAGGCACTGAACTAGTCAATTACTAAAGCAAGAAACTGTGGAAGGGAAATATCTCCTTTTATTTCATGGAGGAACAACAGGTGTTACGGAGCTTACGGAGATAGAGAAGGAAGCACTGCAAGACCTTTTGTTGGCATTTAACCAACTCCTCCCATAGCTGCCACTGAGATACTGTACTTGCATGTCTATTAAATTAATAACTTTCCTAATAACGAAAAGAAAAAAAGACTTGATAGACTGAGATTGCAACAACTGCTTAAGCCTATTAGTCTAGTATTAAATCAACCATACAGAGAAAACATTATCAAACTGCATTATCAGTCGAATCAGACTTAACACTGATGTGATATTTAATTAATGCAGTAACTTCACTAAAGCTGGAGATGTTTCATATTTGATTAGTTGATGATGAACTAAAGATCACTGCATTTTAAAAGTGAGCTTTCATTTTTTCCAATAGGAACTAAAAGTTTTCCTCTCACAGTCAAAGAGACGGTGCAAAGTCAGATGGTAGTGATGTGGGCTGCTGTTGACGGGTGTGCTGTGGGTTATGGGCCAGAGCGATGAAGGGAGCTTAGCCTCCATGATGGATGGGGTGTCTGCTCTACTATGACTGATTACAGCAAGCAGCCAGCAGGGAGACAGGAGGGGCCGCACAGGGCCTCAGATCCCGGTTGGGATGAGGCCAACAGTGTGTGTGTGTGTGTGTGTGTGTATGGGGGCAAGTGTAGGACTGAAGCCAGAAAAGCAGAAGTCAGAAAGACAGAGCAAGTCATCAATAACATACTAGTTTGAGTTACAGCCAGGCAGTGATCAGTGAGAGAGAGATAGACAAAGAGGGGGGGGGGGGGGAAAGAGATGAAAAGGGAGAAAAAGAAAGACAAGAGAGAAGGGGAGACACACTGCAGGTGAAGGAATGAGGCAATGAATGAGACAGTTAAGGACCAAGAAAGAGAGGAAGGGAAAACAAATAGAGGACAAGAGATCTGAGGAGACTCTGAGCTACATCAAGGATATCATTTTACAATATAGAGGACAAAAGAAAAGAAAAAACGGGTGAATTTCCTGTACACAGCACAAAAAGTCCTGACATCGATCTAATCTGACTGCGAAACGATCTGGGCATATCTCATTTTCACAATGTATGGATGGGTTTACTGGTGGGTTCCAAGCATCAAACAATCTGTGCTGTCCCAGACAGCACTGGCTCCATGGTAAATGATAGTCTTTTTTTTTTCTTTTTTAAACTCTGTGGGCTTGTAGGCATTTGTTTTAGGCAGCAGGCTATCTGTTTCAGAAGATGGAACGTGTCTATTGGTTAATGATCTGTCTAAATGTCCCTTCACTGGCATCCCTTAGTAGTTCCTCATTGTCCCTGCTAAAAAGGAAGAAAAAGGGATTCTGTCCACGGTTACACAGTAACATTGTTCATAGCTGACTGGCTACAGGAAATATACCCTGATGCCAATCAAAACTCAACAACTTACAAAAAATATTTTCATCTGTCTATCTCTTCAACTAAGGTCTATCTTGATTCAGATGATATTGTAAAGAGGGTGAAGATGAATAAACATAAACTGTAAAGTAGGAAAGAAATTAATTGATCCAGTGCTAGCTACTGTTAATTCAAGCAATACAAAATAATCATAATATCATGGTGAGTAGGTAGTAGCCAAATGATTAGGGGAGTATGCTTGCAGCCAGTGGCACACTGGTTCAATATTTGAGTGAGGAAGCCCTAACTGTTCCTAAACTGTAGTTGTAAGTTAGTTGAGTAGTCAAGTGTTTTGTTCAAGGACACTTAAACAAGATGCATGCATGTCCTTTAATGGACATTGTCAGTTGAGGGGACTATACATGCCAAAAAATATCAATTTTAACAAGTCAGCTGGTCTAGTATTTTAGTTCTGAAGGAAATAAATTACATTTTTCCATTCAACTAGATTCAAAAGTCTTTTTTCTTACCCAGAACAACTGGAATTTTCTCAATCTATGGCCTGATTTTTTTCATGATTTTGTGGAATACTTGACCGTTTTGGGAAAAACAGACTGGTGACAAACCGGTACAGGTCTGAATGCTTGACACTATACAGTGAGGGGATCTGGTGGCTCTGTTATGCTGCGGGGGGCATTTTACTGGCATGGTTTGGGTCCACTTGTCCTTAAAAGGGAAGAGTCACTGCAAATCAATACAAAGTTGTTCTGAGTCATTACTTTTATTCTGTGATGAAACACTTCTATCCTGACGGGAGTGATCTCTTCCAGGATGACAATGCCCCAATTCACAGGGCACGAGGGGTCACTGAATGGTTTGATGAATATGGCCACACCATGCCAGCAAAATGCCCCCCAAAGCATAACAGAGCCACCGCATCCCCTCACTGTAGGGGTCAAGCATTCAGACCTGTACCAGTTTTCCTTTAATTTATCACCCATCTATACATATAGACAGAGATTCCTTGCTTTATATAGTTAGATTCATTCCTTCATTCTGTCAGCAAAAGCTTAATTTAATTTACCCGTTCAGTCATGCATTAATTCATTCATTCTAGTTGTATATATGTATTTATACTTCGTGTTCCCATTCATCCCTATCCCATAGTAGTTAATATCTTGATTTATTGCCAAGTCGTTGTATTTGTGTATTTCTTTACGACAGATGTACGACTCCTTGTATTTAGAATTTACGACTTTCAGATATAAGACTGAATTATTTAACTTTTCTCTTCAAAGTGAAGAGTGGTGCCCCATATAATTTATGAGTGCTTAATATTAATTTCAAGTGTAGTGTTATTCCTACACAAGGAAGAATAATGCATGGAATACTGTAAAAGATTGAGACAGTGAGTCTGACAGTGTTATAGGAATGCAATAGTAAATCGGTAAAGTACTCTTTTAATGCACAGACATGAGAGTGGTATCAATCTTCCAATCTCACAAAGAGAAGAAAAAAGTACATTTTTCAAAATGTTGAACTATTCCTTTAAGAAGTATTTAAGAAGTAAGGCTGAATATGAGTCGAAATAACCACAAAAAACTTCTGAATGAGTCTAACCACAAGGTCATCCTGCCACAAATGTGTATGTCTATTTGTACATACAAACAATACTTTTGCTCCACCGTGTTATATTTTCACATTAATTCCTTCAAAAGGTCTGTGCACCTGCATTTGATAATGACACACACGCGTACACACTTTTACTCTCAAGGCTGAAAACATGTAATTACTGCAACTGAGAGAAAAGGTCTGTCTGTAACCTTGAGAGACACTTCTCAGACTGCATACTGGTTTTTGAAAAGTCTCAGTGAGCTGGCAATGGTTTTGAAAACTTTTACTGACATCCAATTGAGTATGACAGCGTATCTCTTGTCAGTGGTACATGGCGGTGTGTCTGCACATGCAGTAATGGCTAATCTTATTCCAAGACGGCTAATTTTCCAAAATTTGGTAGGGAGCCTGATATGGCTTGTGTTTCACGGATTACTTCAAAGCTAATTTCCGACCAAGCGATCAAACGCCAAAGCTGGTGTTGACGTTGCAATTCTGTGCATGCCTGTAGACAAATTAGACAGAGCCCCAGAGAGTGACAATTATCTCAATAAGGACGAGAAGGGGGTTATAAAATTTCATGCACAGAAACTGATCCAAAGCTAAAAGCTTGAGCATGGGTGTGCAATGCTGATGCTACCCGATACCTAAACGTGAACATGATTGAGCCACTAGGATTTTTGGCACAGAGAGATTGCTTCAGTAGATATGTTTGACAGCAGCCTTGGAGGTGACCATATTCCGTGTAAACAAAGAGATCAGATTCCTCCCCACGGCAGAGATGACCCAACATTTTTCTGACGCCAAACCCACTAACACTAATTGAGGGAGATGGATACACTCCAACAGAGAATTATATTAGCATGTTACACGACTACATGAAGACTGCTGGGGTTATAAGCAGTGAGTGTATTGCCTGCTAATTGAGTTAGCAATGGATCATATGATTGCTAGAGCCGTCCACATTGGCTCCCTTGAAATCTTTTGAGTAGCACTTGTCATCAGCATTACAGGAGACGCCCATCACTCCTCTTGTACAGATCAACATCATCTATAAAGGATTTGCATAATGACATTTTCCTGAGGGGAAGCACTTGAGCTCAATTATTATCACTGTCACTTCAGTGCAAAAAAAAAATTACAGGGTTCAAGCCCTTTTCTGTGAGGAGTTTGCATCCTCTGACTATGTGCTTGTCAGTTTGCTTCAGGTTGTCCACCCAAACATATTGAATGTTGCATTTCAAAGCATCTCCTGAAGGGATGACAGATGCAGTAACGACATAGTGTGTGTAAATGCATCTACAATCCACATGATGGAAATGCACAATTCTTATTGGGAAAATATCATTGAAATGCTCATCAGAAATGGACATTACGGCAGTCTAAATATCGATGTGTATAGCAGAGACACAGGTGGAAATATAATCCAGTTGCACCAGATCCCAGCACAACTTAAGCTATTAGATATATGTTTGCAATGTGAGTTATCTGAGAATCTTAGTTTTCTTTTCTGCTGACTCATTTGAAATCCCTCTAGTGTCAATAATGCACTTATTTTTACACATTTTAGTGAGTGATTTTTAAAAAAATCTGACTTATTCAACTACATTACAGAAACTCAAAGTAGCAGATACCAGAGCCTCTCCTGCTAAATTAAAAACATTAACTTTATTACTATATTATATTAAGATATTAACTTAATATTATATTCTTATTTTAGACAACAGCCAGATGCCCGTTCGTCAAGCAAATTTAACTTTAACTTCTTGTTGTTCTCTTCTCAACAGGTCACTGAGGCACCAGACTGAAACAAAGTGAACATTTGCATATTAATGAAATCCAAATTTTGCTTTCCCACAGGTATACATAAGTATTTGTTCCAGCTTGATTTGTATTCAGAGAGTCACATTAGCATTAGCTACACAAGGAGGCCTTGGCTTGCAATAAAAGTCACACTGTCAAACAGCACACAAGCACCAACGCACACATTCACACGCACGGACAAATAGATGCATAAGTGTGAGTTCACATGTACACACAGGTGCACATTCAAAAGTAATTGAGGATTCTGTCCTTTGCTTTGTCCCTCCCTGACATTTCTTTGTTTTTTTTTTTAAGAATGCAGCAAGCAATAAACACGAGAGGAAAAAAATTACACTTTGAAAACTTGACTTAAATAATTCATTAATTGACTCTTGTCAAGGCTGGCAGCTCTTTTACAGAGGCAACATTTGTACGCAACTAGAAGCAACACAAAATATGAAGTAGTACATCATCTTTTCAACATCTTTTTAACACTGACGTGTTGTGTAATCTGAGTCACTGAACAACAAACCTCTGCAGCACAGAAGGGAAGAAAACAGATGTTCAACTTTATTAAAAACTGTGGATAAAGCTGAGTTCAAGTTAGGTTAAAATAGGGTCTAAAACTGAAGAGTCTCACCTGTGACTGATGCTCTTCACTCTTGTGCACACCCTGCACCTGTAGCAGGTTCTTGGCTACACCCACACAGGGCAGCCCTGACAGCACTCCAAGGTGACACGCCAGGCCGAACTCTGCATGGGTCAAATAGTGACAGTAACTCACCCTTAAGTCTTAACAAGTGTTTCTCCAAGTTTCTGTTTTATCATTTCTTAAAGGAATAGTTCAACATTGAGAAATACATTTATTTGCTTACTAAATGAGAGTTGTCAATAAATCGCACTGAAGATCAAATCCACCTCTGCGTCAGTCCATTTCTGAATAGTTTCTGATCTCCCTACCCTGTCTTGTTCCGACTGAAGTATACAGTTGCACTTATTAAAAAAATAAATTTAAAAAGCGGGGCACTGTAGTTCTTAGCAAACATTACTCAAACAGGAGTAAACAGTGTCTATGTTGGAGTTGTCAGCTGCGGATTACTACACATTTGGTTCTCTAGTGAATATGTGAAAAATAAATACAAAAATAAACAACAGTATCCATATTCATGATAATGAAGGAAGATGTCATCCTATTTTTGTGTTCTTAGACAACAATGGAGATCTATGGCACAGAGGAATTTACTATGTCAGGATTTGGATACACAGAGAAAGTAAATTATGATGGTATCAAGTTATTTTGTTTTGGTCTTTTCGTGGGATTTGTTCACAGTAGGAAAAAATATAATATTCTCAGCCATATCCTTTAAGCACAGAGGTGGAGTCAGGACATGCTTAGCTTAGCTTGGTATAGCATAGAGACTGGAAAAACAGCTAGCCTGGCTCTGTCTAACATAAAAAAAGAATACATGGCTACCAACATCTCTAAATCATTAACACATTGTATCTTGTTTGTTTAACCCTTACATAAACAAAAATGTAAAAACAACAATTTGTGGTTTTAGAGGGAGTTTCCTTGGTCTTTATGCTAAGCTAGGCTAAAGATATCGTGACTTAACGCACAAACATGAGATTGATATTGGTCTTTTCATCTCACTCTGAAATAAAGCAAATAAGCGTATTACCCAAAATGTTGAATTTTTCACTCCTGGAGGATCCAGACAGTTAAGTATTGTTAACACAATATGAACCCAACTGCTGCCATAAAAATGACTTTGGGAATCTGATTGCAATACATCTTTTTTCTACTGCTGATATTTTGACTTTTCATAGTATGAAAAGCACAGGTGTTACTAATTTAGTTAACAATGGCTTAGTTCCATTAAACATGCCAGTAAGTCACATCAGCATCACAGACACACAGTCTACAGCCAGCATGCACAATAACAAAGCCGGTCATTATCTATGTTATTAATTGCAGCTGTGCTTTTCTTGTCATGACCTGTCAAAATGTCCGCTGTGAAAAGGTTAATCTTATTGTCAGGCATTTTGTCTTACCTCTGTAGTGGAAGAGACCATTCCCATCCACAAAAACCACCTGTTGAGAGGGCACACAAGACACACATACACAAATGACATATGTGAAATTAATTTGTCTATGGCAAAAACAAAATCGCCAGTCCCATTAAACATGAAGATGAAATTCTCAAACATATAATAGGTATGCATGTTTCTAAACCAATAATAATAAAAAAATCACAAATAGCAAGTAAAATATGTATTTCTCAATCTTTGTGCAGAAATGAATCAAGTTCTGAACTGCTGCACCACAGTCCAGCATTTTTTCACATTGACATGTTTCCAGACTAATAGACCTTTTGTCACAGCAGATAGGGATGCACGATATTATCATCGGTATCGGTCGATATAAGCGCTACAATGAAATATCGGCATCAGCCTGAAATGAACATTTTCTGCCGATTATGAGAGGCCGATATGTTGCCTTCTCCTCCACCGCCTGACTGTGTTTCCCTCCACGGACTGTTTCACCCTGACGGTCCCAGTGCTTCCTCCGCAGGCTCCACTTCACTCAGCTGCCCGTCAGACCAGCTGCTTCTTCTTGCAGAGGCTAGCTGGCTGTGCTTCCCTCCGGCCATGCTGCTGCTAACGCTCTGCTAACCTCTCAGCTAACTTTAGCTGGGCGGCTAGCGGAGGCTAGCTGGCTGTGCTTCCCTCCGGCTATGCTGCTGCTAACGCTCCGCTAGCCTCTCAGCTAACGTTAGCCCCGGCTCTCCGTGTGGATCCAACCGAAGCCCCGCTTTGTTATTCAGGTTAAAGTGGGAAGAAGCAGCTGAGTGGAGTGGAGCCTGCGGAGGAAGCACCGGGACCGTCAGGGTAAAATAGTCCGCGGAGGAGCTGCCATGTTTGGCTGAACAGATAGGAAACACCCTGGCTGATAGGATGTACCACTCTGTTTGGTAAAAAAAAAAAAAAAAAAACTTCTTCTTTTTGGTTTATAACGGTGGTTGGCAACCAGCGTTTTAGGCGCATTACCGCCACCTTCTGCTCCAGAGTGTGGACCAGAGATTAAATCCTACAGATTAATCCCGTCTGTCTAATAAACTCAAAGAAAACTCTACTGCTCCACCCACTTGGCAGGTTCATTAAAGTTTTAAGTCTGAGCTCCTGAACTCAAGTCTTACTAAATTCTTCCCTCATATATTGTCTTTCTTGATCATACTTAGTACAATCTATGCTTGCATGCATAATAGTCTCCTCAACCAGCTGGAAAAAAATATGTGCATATATCAGTATCAGCATCAGCAATCGGACACAATGAGTAGGAAATATCTGCATATCGGATATTGGCAAAAAATCCAATATTGTGCATCCCTAATAGCAGACATTCTGAGATATAGCAGGAGAAGACATAGGTGTGATTAATTATGTTAATCATCACTACTTAGACGCTTCAGAAGAACAGCTGTCGTTAATGCCATTAGCTCCACCTGTGATATCCCTGTAATAACAAGTTAAAATGCTTTTCCCCCACTTATCTATAGTCAGCGGGCCCAAACTGAAACCACTGTCTGATACAATGATAGTGCACAGTGTGAGATAGCAGAGTTTCTTTATCCCGAGCTTCAAAAGTTAAAGTTAGCAGGAGACGAGATTCTTGAACTGATATTCTGACACTCCCAACTCCAGCACACACCAATGATTTCTTGAAGCCAAAGGTGACTTCACACACGTAATTCTGCAGTGACTCATAAGTCAACAGGAAAATTCACTTCAAAGGTTGCAGATAAAGGGAGCACTGACAGCATCGGTCCTGGGCTAAATGTCAGTGGAGGTAAATCCGAGCGTGTGTGCATGACTGTGTGCGCGGTGGGTGAGGGTGTGTGTGTGCTTGTGCACGCATGGTGACAGTGAAGAAGAGTAGGAGTGAGCAAGGGAGGGAGGCATGTTGGCTGTGACAAACAGAAGTGAGTGGGTGAGGACGTGTGAGAGGCGACTTTTGGAGGGGAAAGAGAAGAGCTTTGTCAGTGCTGTAATTCATTCACTGTGTCTTAACCATGGACCTATTACAAGAGCTGGATACTGAACCAAAAATGGTGCCCATTCAGTCCAATAAGGATTACTTGGCTGGCGCATACGCCAATAAAAGTTTCTAGCTTCCTGGTATGCTTCCGCATTGTGTGGCCCACTGAATATGCGTAGTAGTGTTCCCCCACTGGTCCTGCCCGAGTTACCACCAGTCAAGAGACTTTATATTGTGATGATGTCATAGATTTTTAAAGCACTTTTCTCGGCTCGATGAAAGTTTTACAAATATGAAACCTCCATGCATCAAAAATTCATAATAGAAAAAGTCAGTGCCATATCCAGCTCTCATAATACATCCATGGTCTTAACATGCATTAAGAGCCAGACGTGAGGGTTTACACCAATTAAGGTAGCCCAATAATGTCAGGAAGTTGTACACACTGTTAGGTGTGTAAGTAAACTATCACTTATTTTAAAAGGGAAAAATCCCACACTTCATTTCATCCAGGATACCTAAAAAAAAACTAATCACATAAAAGTCTCATCAGCCTCAATCTGTACTTTGAGATGAATGTTAACATGCTACAGTTAGCATGCAACACTGATCTGCTTACATTTAGCCTGTTAACATACCATATAAATTAGCACGCCGCCTTTAGTATTAAACTCAAAGCACAACTGAGCCTGAGTATACCTGAGGCTAACAGAGCAACAACTAGACTGATTTAAGTTGAACGAGGTCTTAAATTGTAGAGCTGAGCCTGACCATGAGAGACTGAAATGTCCTAAAATCACCACCATTTATCAAGAAAACCCATCCTGATATACAGTAGTTAGCAACTTTTCTCTTTTGCCACCCTGAGTTGCTCATCATTTTTGGGAATTAATTTAGCTTAGCATACAGACTTGGGGGGGAAACAGCTAGCTTGGCTTTGTCCAGAGTACTTTCTGTTTCTCAAAGACTCACAAAACCTTAAAATATTTGCCTTTATTACATTCAGAAAGAATACATCCAAAGTGGAGTTTGTTTAACAAATCAATGAAACAGTTCATTCTGACATTAGTGGGCATTACGTGCTGTAGCTAACAGTTTATCCCTCTGCTCAGTACTTCAGTGCAGCATTAGGCTATAACCCAGGTTGCCAGATGCAGTCAATAAATACAAGTTTGGGCCTGGATCTAAACAGGCACCATAGAGCCAGACCTGAAAACCTCACTGTGACAACAGTGCTTTACAGCTTTTCATAGGCGTATTTTTAAACTTTGGGCAGCGCTTGCTAATTCCCTCTGCTTCCGGTCTTTATGATAAGCTAGCCTACACGTTTGTATATGCTTCATCAGGTTCACTCAATCGTGTGATCACAACCTCCACATATACACTATTACTGTGTGGTGAAACAGGATTTCAATCACAATATACAAATAGTCAAACAACTTACAAATATACACATTTTTAAAGAAGTTTTACTTCTCTACATCACGCCTGTAATTTCCTCCTATACACACAACATGTTGCTCTCTCTTCCACCTCTAGAAAGTGTCATAATTGAAAATAATGAAAAGACAAATTAAAGACATATTTTATGAAGTAATGAATATGATCCCATTAATGTGTGTGTGTGTGTTTGTGTGTGTATGTTTGTGTACAGAAGTTGACCTGAGGCATAAGTTTGGGATCGTTCTTCTCTAGCCGCTGCAGAGCCTCAAAGAGGAAGGGGGTCTCTCTGAAGGCGAGGAAGCCAGCTATGTAGGGGGCCGTCAGGGTCACCATCTGACTGTTCTCATACAGCAGCTGGGAAGAGAGGAGGTGGCAGACACACGGGTTAATAAAAGTTTTATCTCCTCACACGTCCATCCACGACCATTTGTTTCCTGCTAAACTGTACTTGAGCAACACATTGACATGATTCACACGACATAACTGCAAAACGGGATGACTAATTGATTCAGTTGGACTCTAATAGATGAAGTGTGAAGTCAAAGAAACTCAGCTATGGTTGGTGATACAGATGGGTATTTACTGAAGGTAAAGTACCAAATTGGAAATACTAGTCCTATTTTCCATTCATGTGATCTGATTGCCACATTGATTCAATTTTGTATCCATTGCAAAACAGCACAGATGCTGTCCAGCAGTGTGGTGGGTTTGTTTAATTATGTCAGCTACTGCCTTGAAACAATTGAAACATAATCTATGTCAGGTTGTTAGTGTAATGAAGACCATTTGGAATATATTGTATATCAGAGGGTATATATCTGACATGCATTTGTCAGATGTTGTCAAGAGTAAAGAGATATGAAAAATGACATGTTTCAAAGTTATAATCTTTCAAGTTTGATAGTTATAAAAGTTTGGACAGCTAACTGGTCTTTTTTTAAATTATACATAAATATTATACTATATATAATTATTGCTTTTTGCTGTATTGGGTTCCTGAAATTGTTATAATTTGTTTCATTTTCATTATCTATCAGTATCAGCAGGGTTCAGGAGGCCAGGAGCCACAGCATTGACACAACTCTTTGACCGATTTGAAAATCTGCTCACAATGAGAGGACGTGCCAAGGTCTCAGACACTGTAACATTAAACACCTTGGTCAAGGATTACAGGAGTGGCTACGAATGTAACACACAAAAGCTCTCACCTCTGCTCAAAGATGAGCCCAAAGCCTCCACACGGGGAGGATCTCTGAATACACTCTGTTATCGGAAACGTCAATAACCATGTCAATGTCATACACAAAGATGTCCTTGGCAGTGCCGATGTGTTAAAACATTTCTGGGTGTTATGCAGGAAAGTAGAGAGGGGGTTTTTTTGTAGGCTACTTACTGCAGTTGAAACTTAATATTGATTTTCATCATCTGTTATCTGTTCATGGAGATTTCTGTAAAAGTCACTAAATGCCATAAATAAAATTCCTAACATTTGTTAATGTCAAGAATTTCAACAATCAGGGTGTGCATGTTGATGTGAATTTCTTTAAATTTACAGTTTTAAAAAGTGTGTTATGTTCCCTTTTTAAAAGGATTGTCTTGTACAATAAAAAGAGAAAGCCTTTGCCTTTTTTCTGTTAGACCCTGTGCATCATACTACCAGTATTACTTCGTGTCACAAATGGCCTTAGGTGGCAATGTTAGAGTAAATTGAAAGCAAGCAGAGAACATAATCACATTATTGGACAGCATTTCTGAACAACATTTCATTAGCCTCGTTGGGTCCATGTATCAACAACGTACTGTGACAAATGTCATTAATTATAACGGGTTATATAATGGGAAGGTGCCAGCAGTCCATGTTAATGCACAGATAAATAGCAGGAAGGAGTAATGCTTGTGAAAGGCTGCACAAAAAGTAAATGAAATTAAAATTGGAAATGCCAAGGTCGCTTTAACAACAGCCTGTTTAACAAGACTCGACCTTGAGCTGTATTGTATATTACAGCACAGCTCTCCTGTGTATTAACATTGCTTTCTATGCAAGTCTGCTGTGAGTGCTTAGGTTGACTTGAAAAACGAAGGTTGTTTTTTTTTTATAAAGAATATTAAAATTCATCACACTTATTAGAGAGGCGCATGGGTTAAGTGATTAGAGGACAGTTTAATAAAGTGAATCAATAACATTCAAAAGTCCCTTTGAATTTGGATGTTTTTTTGACACAAGGTCTGAACAAACACTTTGTGATATTTGTGACTGTTAATTCATTTACTATTACAAAGCATTTGGCAGTTCTGTATCATTATTTTACAACTGCAGTGATGTTGCTGGCTATGGTAGGAACATCTGGCTTGATTCCATATTGTTGACTCTGGTCCTCCTCCTACCCTAACCCTAACCCTAACCCATGACCCAGATATACCTTAAAAAGGTGGAAAAATTACTTTAAAAACTAACATACGGGTTAAACGTAAAGCTGAACTAATTAATATTTTGAATTAACAATGGATGAAATGTGTGATATAAAAGGTGTCTCTCATAATTATGAATCCAGAGACTCTGTAGTTCTCCTCAGTTCTTTAAAGCATTTTAGCCTCTTTCAGCTGATTGTTTTGGCTTCATGGCCCACAGCTTTACTGTTTTGATTCAGTCTCACCAGTTTCATCAGCTTTGTTTCCAGCAGCAGCAGGGAGCTGTTTCCTGTTACCGTACGCTACACACTGTTCAGCACTTTGGTCTGTTCTGTACACATGACATGTCTGTCATGGAAAACAGTACCCTCCTCTGTTGCTCTTCCTGAGGTTTCTTCCAGTTTTCCCCTCGTTAAAGGTTTATTTTCCTCATCGGAATTGAGGATCTAAGAATAGAGGGCATCGTATGTTCTACAGATTGAAAAAACCCACAGTAAAATTTGTGATTTGTGATACTGGGCTATAAAAACCAAATTGACTTGTTTACATTACACTGTACATACTGTCAGTAATGTACAGTACACTTGGACAATCCAGTTCAGCCAATAACAAAAGCTTAAAGTTCTTTTTTTTTTGTCTACTATACATCTTCTAAATCTGGCAGCCTGAACGTGCACTACAGGTCCCAAAACCATCTAGCGAAAAGAATTGAGTAACTGACAGAATATGGAATAAGTAACTGTTTCATATGCCATATTTTAACTTGCTGTGTGTTATCTGTACAAACATTCAAATGATGAAGTGAAAATGGACCTTAACTGTTTTTATGTTGCAATCTAACAATGTAAGAAACAGTGGGGTCCTGGTGGCACTTCTGGTCATTACTTTGTATTAATGCTGAGAGTATCCTATTAGACAACGAGTGGAAATGGACATATAGAAAACAACGGTTTCATAGGTCAGTTATGCAGAAGTTTATAAAACTGTAAGCAGGACCATTGACATTATCGATGTGTGTTGAATACATTCTGTGATTCAATATTTACAGAATGTATTGGGGGGAATATCACTTTTTCTCTAAAGTGCAGGCTTGTGTATTTAAAGTGGCTGAATGTGCCAGGGACTTGTGTTGTATTTAATCTTTTCTGTCAACACTGCCGCTGTTCCCACTTGTCACCACTAGAGGCGACCAAAGGTCATGGATTAATCTCTATTGAGTGGTTATGGTGATGACACAGAGGCCACAGCTCACCTCCAGGTCAGGATAGCTCAGTACCACGAGCTGGGCACAGGCATTGACGTCATCCCCTTTGATGAAAGAGAGGTCCACTCCACCGACTCTCTCCAGGCCCGAGAACAAGGGGCTCCTCTGCCAGTCCTCTGTGTCCTCCTCCACCAGCTGCTGTCTCAGACGGGCCTGCTCACTGCACAGAGCACACATCACTGAGTCTGCAAGTGCAACAAATGCACACACCTATCTAAAAAGACACAATCTGTATTCCAAATGTGAACAAAGAGTCGCCCCACCAAAACCTTTTATTACACGGACTCAAGTTTGACAGCAACTACATCTAAGTTACTTATGTTTTCTAATACTGCTGAATATTTGTTTATATTAGAAATGAAAAAGTCAACAAAGAAGCTATTCTTTCCAATTATGATCTGTTCAAAAAAACCAGGGCTGTAGCTACCAAAATCATATCCTTGTTAATATTTTGGGAAATTAGGGGATGAGGAGTGTAAAAACATGAGGAGAAGTTTATATTCTGTGAATACACACACAGGGAGTTTTTTGAAGGCTAATAGTGGTACCTTTTTAGTCTCAAATGAGACTTCTTTTAGGCAAAAACAAACAAACAAAAAAACAACTAATTGAAATAAAAAAAAGAATTACATTCCTGGCACCGTACCATAATGTAGAGACATAAAATATGCAGAGGATGTAATTTGAAAGTTAAAATAATAAGTACAATGTTAAGTTTTCTGATGTTTTTAATATTCAGAAAAGGTTTGGTTGTTGGCTGGTGAAACATGTGGGTGGGTCAGTGTTTCAAAAGTCTTGGCCTGTGGTCAAACTCTTTAAAAACTTACCTTGTGTGTTAAAAGAAATACAGATTGGGGCTTAATAATTTTCTTCATAATTTTGTCAATTAATCCTTTATTTGTTTCGCCTATTAAATGAGTCTAATGTGAGTTATTCAAATTACTTGTTTTGTTTTCAACTAACAGTCCAAAACCGAAAAATATTCAGTTGTGAGAATTTGCTGTTTTTCATATCATATTATATTCTCACGTCTGAGAAGCTGGAACAAGCAAATGTTTGGTATTTTTGCTTAAAAAATAACAGCAAATTATTCTGCAGTCATTTTGCTGATCGATTCATTGTTTCAGTCAGTCAACCAAAAGATGAAATGATCGTTTCAGCTCTAGGTCTTCCTTGTTTGACCAGAGTCCCTTTATTGTTACTGCCTGTAAAACAGATAATTGAAGCACCAAAATATATTGTGACAGTGTGACTAAAAAGTCCAATCTTGAAAACAATCACACCTCTCTGTCCCTCCCATCAAATAAAACTGCCTTTCTTTGGCATGCAATTGGTCTACACAAACACTCACACACACACACACACACACACACACACACACACACACACACACACACACACACTCACTCTCTCTCTCTCTCTCTCTCATACACACATCCACACACACATATCTGAGATGGAGATGGCAGGTGGCATCAGGACATAATATGGAATCATGGTGTTATCACAGGCCTTTTCATTACAAACTACAAATCAATGGCTGGAGTGTTGGAGTGGTGGCACAAGTCCAGAGCTGCTGGCAGAGATTATAACAGCGCGGCAGCATCTGTCTGCGCCGTATGGAGTACTTGTTTTTTGTTTTTGTTTGCTTATTTGTTTGTTTGTTTGTTTTTACCAAGCTCCTACTTCAGGTTAGCACATGATAACAGGAGTCTGAGCTGTTGGAATGAGTTCCAGTGATATGAAGTGCTTGTATACAGCGTACTGGATCGTTACAGGGTGTATTTGATGCAAGAAGAGCGCTCTGACCTTGTCCATAGCTCGACCAAACCTTCATCAGGAGGAGCAGACATCTGTGTCTGCCTGGTGGAGAGGACGCGTTCGGCTGCTAAAGGATTTTCAAATACAGAAATTCAACGGACAAGAGAAACGTGATCACCAGTCGGGCTGTTTTCTTCCGTGTCCTGACGTCACCAGGAGGGCGGAACCTGTGTGTGAGCGCAGTGCGGCGCTATATGGGTTAATGCTGCCATCTAGTGGCCCAAAAGGTGAATTACACCAATTTTAAAAAAGGCTCCATGCAATATTTTTCTGTCCTGACAGCTCAATGCACCTTCATTAAAAAAAAAAAAAAACGAATTTAAAAAATGTAATAATTATCCTCCAAAATTACAATAATTAGGCAATTATCCAAAGTGACAATAATAATGGCCTGCAGGAGGAAGAAGCATCGTACATTTTGCTTTTAAAGGATAGATTCACAATTTTTCAAGTTTGTCTTAAAACTCTTGTCAGACACTGACACTGAAAGAGGTTTTCCTCACTGTAATAATTCCTCCTGTTCATACTGGCTATTAAGAGATCCCATCAAAATGCACTTTCAGTGTAAGTGATAGGGGCCAAAATCCACAGTCCTCCTTCTGTGCAAAAATGTATATAAAAGTTTATCTGAAGCTAATATGAAGCTTCAGCTGTCCAATGATTAAAATCAAGTAGATATCTTTCAAAGTTACAGTCTTTTTAGTGCCAAAGTCCCTCTTTTTGTTAATATACTTCCACTGCAGCTCAACAGGGAAACACTGTCTGAGGAAACGCAAAGAGGGAATTTGATGCTAAAAAGACTGTAAATATGGCAGATATCCATTTGATATGACTAACTCAGACTGCTGAGGACTCATATAAGTGTCAGATAAACTTTAAATAAATGCAGTTTTGAACAAAAAGAGGACTGTGGATGTTGTGTCCCATCACTTACATTGTGAACACATTTGAAAGGATCATCTAATGGTCAATATGAACAGGAGGAATGATTACAGCGAGCAAACTCTCCTGTTTGGAGTTGTATTTGATTTGTGTGGAGATTCTTTTTTGGACTCTGTCTTTTCTTATTTAATGACTGACCATTATACCTCAATATTAATTATTTGGTGGGTGTCCCGTCTATTTATAATGGTTGGTGTAGTGCTGAATTGGTGACAACATTCTTATAGTTCAGCTGCTACATTAAACAAACTGACACAGTGATGAATGAATGAATGAATGAATGAATGAATGAATGAATGGCATGAGTTTGTTCTTTATGTTGACACTGACCTGAAGCAGATGACTGTTTGTGGTGATGTTGAGTTTGATTGAAGCGCCGTAGGTGTGATGATGTTTTCTTGAGCTAAATCCTTCTGTAAAATCCAGTGTGATGGAGAAAATTAATAACAGTTTTTGCTGTTTCACAATGATCCGTGATGATCTCAATGAATGATCTGCAACTCCAATTTCTGACAACTCTGCTTGCATGATGTTTGTTTTAGTGTGATAGTTGGTGCATTGCATCAAAACATGATTGACAGTTTCTCTCTCTCCACAGGTGCTCCATACTCCTGGACAGGACACACTATGCAAGTAAGTGAGTTCAGTCTGACTGCAGCTTTAAGGGTCTACTGTAGTAGCAACACAATGAGAGTGAGTCTCTCCCCTGAAACTCACACTTGTGTTGACATCATCTCTTGACAACTGTGTGATCTCTCAAAGTCAAGCATGCAGGTGTTAATTTTGATCCCACCTTTTCCTTTGATCTGCATATCAACAAGGCTGCTTTCTTCTACCTACAGACTAACACTGAGTTGACTTGAACTAACCCACAGCAGAACAACCAGTACCTGAGATGATAATTCAGCTTGAAAAATAATTTGCATTGATGTAATTCAGGTCAGTGGGGACACATCATCTTCTCTGATCATTACTGAAGTCAGTAATGCAGCGAACATGAGACTCATTTTTATGTTGCTCATTAATTATCAGGCCATTAAAAAGTGAATGCAGCCAAGGGCCCAGTGCTTCCAAGATATAGGAGAAAAATGAACATCATTTAATTACATAGATCCAGGGGAAATATGTTTTGGTGGTTAACATGCTGTAGGACACATTATGGCTTCTCTTTAATTTCAAACTGAGGAGGTGAATGCATACCACAGGGACATGATTTAATGTCTCACCCTGGACCCCAAACTGACCTCTTTGCCAAGAGGGTGTCTTGAGATTGAACAGATTGAATAGACCTCCTGAGAGACCATTTCTGACCAATAACTAAATTATGTCCTGAACTTAAAGCATAATTGACCTCTGGGGTCATTTGAACCACGAGAAAGGATCAACAACTCAGTAAACATGGACAGACAACTCCCCTCTTTTGGGCCTCTTATCTTTCCCAGACCAGAGCCATAAACTCTAACTCACATTCCTGAAGTCTCCCTGCAAATCTGAGCCAAATCTTAATTTCATGTAAATTCAATGTCTAATCATTATGTAAGTTATGTAATGTTATTTGTCATGTAAATACATAAGAATGGTATAAATTTGATAGTCGTGTGATTATCTGTTGAGTAAATATTAATTTTAGATTTTATTACACTTTCTACTACATGTGTCAATACTGCCCTCTAGTAGTAAAATTTCAAATTTCCTTATGTTAAGAGTAATTGAATGTTTGGTAACTATGCAATTGTGTTTTAAAATCACCTAAGTGTTTAACTTTTGATTTTTTAACCTCATAGACAATTATATTTTAATAGTTCAATTAAATAAGTAGTAATATAATAGTTAAGTCCAGTCACATAGTTGTTGTTTTAACTTTATTTCATTTCACTATATTATTAAAACTTTTATTTCAGTGTAGATGGTTTGAGAAAGTTGAATCAATGAAGGTTGGCTGTCTAAAAATCATGAGAAGACTTAATGTGAAGATCAATGTTTGATATGTTGATAGAAAAATGGCTTTATTACAAAATGAATGTATAATGTTGAATTGTTTTTCTGAATGGTTTTACCATATATGGTACAAGGTGATATGAAGTACATAGTGAATCTGAAGGGTGAACTTGGTGTTTAAAACTAAAACTTAATTCTCCAGTGTAAGAAAGTCATTTGCCATCTCAAGTTGAAGTCAACCACACCTTAAAAGTCCCTGAAACAAAGAAATTGAATATTCATCAGTAATTGGGCGTGAAAATGTTTAAAACACACCCAAAAAAAATTCCAACCAAAAAGGGTGATGATGCCCAGACGATGTTATGTTTTATATTGTGTTATGTTACAACAATGCACATAACTTTATTTATCACACAAGCAAAACTAGCGAACGCAAAGGCAAACAAATGAATGTGACACAAGTGCAATTATTTTCTCATAATTCAAGTTTAATGTCTTCAAAAAATGTAAAGGCGCCATATTCTCATTAATCCAAACAAGTACTTTTTACATAATTTCTCACATCAAGGGAAAGAGAAGATATGCAACGACGTCAGAAAAGGAAGCAGAGAGACAGACAAATGTGTGGAAAAGTCCAGACAAACGGTTATAGCCCTCATTTGTCAATGAGATCTTTATGAAAGTGTACACACAGCAAGAGCTGAAGTCAGAGAGGCAGAGAAGTTCTCTGGTATCTCTAACACTGAATTCAAATGGAAATGAAACAACATCTGATCTCAGTACACTTTACGTCCATGGCTTCAACTCTCTACTTGAAAGTGAGCCAGTTTTACAAATCTAAGGTCCCCTCTGCTTTTAGATATACACAATCAAAGTGTTTGGAAAGCAAAAACAGCAAAACTGGAGTGTTCAAGTGACAAAGTAGAAAGAGAGACAAAAGAATAAATTAGAGTAGTTAGGTCTGCTGCTGATGCTGCTTGTTGTTTCATCAGAAGACCCATTAAAGAAACTGAAATTAAGTTTCCTGATGGAAATAGCAGGTGAAGGAAAGATAGTTCTGTGTTTCTAGACATGCTGCAGAGAAGAGAAGAAGATGAGGAAGTGAGAAGAGGCAGAGTAGAGATACAAACCTGCCGTGAGGGTCAGAGGGAGCGTTTACACACATTTTACAAGCATATCCTTTTTTTTCCTCGCCGTTTCTAACATTCATTCTTTTACACCATCACTCACACATGATAGCCCTCGTTCTGATGAGGTTCTTTTCCTCAGAAAAGCATTTCATGTTATTGCAGTTAAGGACATATAATACATACCACAAATTACTCCTTGACCTTTCATTTATAGTTAAAAACTGTTTCATGTATCAAAAACAAAGACAGACAGGGCTAGTATTGTCAGGACTTTGATTCCCATGTAAAGTGAAAGCCTCTTGCCAATGTTTTTTTTTTCTTTTCTTTTTGTTCTCAGCTGCACTCGGTAACCATGGCAACAGCACCCAATGACTCTTGGCAATGGTGATCATTTACACCCTCTGCAGGGAGTCAGATCTATGTGAAATCATCAATGCTTATTAACCACAGACACTGTATCAAAAAACTGTTGCATGGATGCGTTGCATTTAGAAATGTTCATGTCATTCAATTCACAGCCGCTCATCTAATACAGTGGTGACCTTCAAAAGAGCAGGTATGTTTCTAAATGATGCTTACAAAAGGCTAAAATGGTATTTATTGACACATGGCTCTTAAAACAGCTATATCTTAATTTTTAAATAGTAAACCCAACCGTCACGTGAGCATGCAGTAACACACCACACTGCTTCACTCCATCAAGTACTCATCTCCAAAACAGTAACAAACTCCAACCAACACTAGTACATGTACAGTATCAATATGTTTTCTACTGGCGCACCGTCAAATGATAAGCATCATCAACAAAGTAACATTCATCCCTAATGCACACTGAATCTACATCACTCTCAAAAAGAAATATCCAATGATGGCAGTTCTGCCCGCTTACATCACGACCCTCCAAAATTCAGGCATTTCATTGGTTAGCCAATCAGTAGCACATTCACAAATCAGTGACAAGGCATCTCCTTGACAACTTGATTCTGACTCGAGTTCCTCAATCATGCAGATGCTGGACAGAGCAAACCGAATCTGGTCATTCCACAGGAGAAAAAAACCCAAAAAACTGGTGAGTTATTTTTGTTTCTCTCCAGAATGGATGGTAACAGAGACAAAAGCAAAGTGATAATGTTGATGTTTACTGGCTCTGCTTGCCTGTCTGTCTGCCTTATGACAAAAAGGTCATCTGCAGTCAGCAGCACCCATGATCCTCCACATACATCTTAATGATA
This sequence comes from Thunnus maccoyii, assembly GCF_910596095.1. Classification (NCBI taxonomy): domain Eukaryota; kingdom Metazoa; phylum Chordata; class Actinopteri; order Scombriformes; family Scombridae; genus Thunnus; species Thunnus maccoyii. The sequence continues at coordinate 26,058,982 of NC_056534.1, forward strand.
AATAGAAATATTTCACACAGTAGAAAGTCAAACTCATGTTATTGCTTCTAGCGGATTACTTCGCTAAGAGTCAGACCCAGGTCAAATATTCAAATGCTTTTCAAGCTGTGATAAAGCCCTCGTGAGACAGACGGGTGGGGTTTGCCACATAAGACAATAAAATGAATGCCAGAAAGCTCCGACAGCTGCGGGAAAAGTGTCTGAACATCAGTGTAGTATATTTTCCCATCAACTGGAAACTGTGCTGACAGCATCTGTATTGCCGTGATTCAGTAACCTCCACCCGCTCCAGAAATCCATACTGTTTGAAAAACATATTTGTGAGTGATATTCGACCCAGGTCTAGTTAAGAGTTCACCCCGCCCGCCCACACTTGACCTATAAACAGTTCACCAGATTGAACAAATCCCTCTGGTAATATGGCAAACACTGTAGATTTTTGCATGTCATCAAACGTCTGTGCATGTCTCATTGTGTGTGTGAGTGTGAGTGTGAGTGTGTGTGTGTGTGGTGGTGTTGGTATGTAACAGCACATCCAGTCTTGTCAGCCAACGCACATGATGAGTTATGCGTCGTCTGAGTACTGTGTGTATATGAGTGAACATGTAAATGCATATATGTAACAGCGCCTCCAGTGTCTTCATCCGGTCCCACGGTTTCCAGGATGAGAATATTGCTTCTTTCGAGCTTCCAATTCATTTCCCGACCTTTAAACTTTCCACCCTGCTTGAGACACGACGCAAACAAACATTCTGAAAATGTTCTGATTCAAACTGCTGCCCAGCAGAGGTGCCAGGCACGAAAAATATATGACCTCTGTGCAAAAATCAGCCCTTTAAATTGTACACACAGTCTCTTGTTTTCTTTTTGCCTCTGATTTTTTAAAATTCTTTGTCTTCTGTTTGTGCAAGCATGCTTCAGTTCCATAGAGACTGGCTGTGCAATAGGAGTCCAAAGACGAAAGGGGTAGGAGGAGAGTTGGCTTCGGTGTTGATGGTTGGGACAGTAGGGGATGGGGGGGGATTGTGGACATTGAAGTCCTCCGCTTCCAGTTTCTACCTCGAGATCATCGAGCTGGACTGTGATGAGGTGGTGGCGGCGCTGAGCTGAGAGAAGCCGCTGTGGCTCGACTCCAAGCTGGTCATCGATCCCCTGAGGTAAGAGAGAGAGATCAAGAGAACATGTGAGGGGACACGAACTTTGCACTTTTTACAGCTAATTTGACACATAAGCAACACCTGAGCAACCTCAGTCTGCCAGTGACTAACTGAATGTATTCTGTGTGCACAACTCCACATGCAGTCAAATCACACCCACAGGAGGAAGATTCACTCTGTGTGGCACACAACACTCTGGCTCTGCCATAGGCTGCAAAACCAAGTGTTTCAGGTGGAAAACGGTTGTTAGAATTAGATTGTGTGTGAGAGGACATCAAAATGCCAAATACTTGGTCCAGATTCGTATTTTCATAAACACGATTGGTGAAAAGTGTTTGCTCCTTCAAGGCAGGCTGAAGGCAGGAACAGATCCACTGTCTCATGTGCAAAAGCTAAAAAGCCTTCAGTGTTAAGGCTTTCTTGCATGTATGAAGGTTTAGCTGCCTATGGCAAAGCATGAAGCATTTTTGTGTCTTTTTGCATGAACTTCTGCAGGAATACGTAAAGAGAGCTTCAACATTTATAAACCAAAGTATATGTAGCAGAAAGGCTGCTTGTTTCATTTGTTTGATTCCACGAGGCAATATAGGGTCAATGTGAAAATTGTGGCAATACTTGAAAGAGTATATGAAAGCCATGTCTGTAATGTATCATATATAACTACGTGATACATGACAGCATATGATAATGCATTAGGATGTTACAGAATATAATCATAATACCTCACAGAGTCTTGTATCACAATATTCCCCATTTTGCATGAAAGTTTATGAAATCCTTTGAGAGGGCAGTATGAGAAGCTATAATCACATTATGCATTCACTATGTTCACAGGAAGTAGAGCCCAGCACAGACTGGATTTCTTAAGCCTGATATCTTTATAAATATTTGAAAAGTAAATCAAATAAATAAATAAAATCTGATGATATTTGGACAAATTCATAACATAAACATAAATAAAGAAAGTATTTTTTTTAAATAAAAATACAGTAAATTTGAATATTAAAGATAAATTATAAACACCATATATATTTTAAATTAACTAATCAATCACAGTATTTCCTGTGATTAAAGCTTGTAATAATGGCTATTAAAATATAAAATAGAATCAGTGCCAAGAAAGTAAATTCAAATACTATTGTTTAATAGCATCTTTTCAACTTTAACACACTACTCCAATAAAAGCATTGAGGCCATTGATTGTCAGCTTGAAAGGCATATTTCTTATATGCACTAACAGAAATAATGACCAAACCCAGGCCTTTAAAGTGCCAGCTGAGTTTCAAAACTATCAAGGCCATTAAAATAGATGAAAATAGATATAAGCTTAGAAGGCAAAAAATTCTTCTATGCACTAATATAAATGATAATTAACAGCAATAAATGTGTTCCATGTTCAAGAGCCAGCTGACTTTCATCAAAGTCCACAATAGTCCATGCAAATATGAAAAAAGAACAAAGAAAGACTCCGATTCACACATGGAAGACAAAGAAAGAGAGAAAGTTCAAAGGGAGCCCTGTTTGTAATGCCTTGTGGCTGTTATAAATCCTGATATTTATGTTTTATGCAGCTACCTATAAAACATTCAAAACTGTTCAGACTGGTGCTTTAGATATTTAGATATATTCTGTCTCAACAAAATGTGTATTAACAATTAGCACAACATCTTGTTACTTATTCCCAGAATTAGTTAGAGCAGTCAGGTCATTGTTTTTAAAAGAGAAAAATGAAATGAAATAGTAAGTGCACTGAAAGAAAAGTGAGTCAGTGGGTTGGTAGTACAATGGATGAGTGTAGAAAACAAATGAATGCCTGGAAATGTTCGTTGAAGTGCGTAGGAAAGTGTGAGTGTTGTTGTGTGTGCACACACTCAGATACACAGCAGTTGAGTGCAAATGTGCTGAACTCAGCCCAGCCTTGGATTCTTAGTTTTGTTAGTCATGCAAGCAGGGTGACTGAAGCCAGCAAGTGTATAGTTGGACTGTAGTCCCTGTGCAAAGATCCTTCCTTCACTGGAGACACGCTCATAAGAATACAACACTGTTAGCCAGCGCTAATAAAAGCCTTTAGCAAGAACAGATGCAAACAAGCATCTCTTTGCTGAATCAGAAGCGTGACTGCCATTGAAGGGGACATTCAAATTAGCAGCCAAAAGCAGCGATGACGATGAGCTAGTGCTAAAAGGAAAAGGGGCAAACACTGAGCCACTTACAAACTCTGCACATCACAGCAAGCCGTTCTTCACAGGAAGAAGACAGAGCAGGAGGAGGAGGAGGAAGAGGAGGGGGTTGTGAGCGATAGAACAGGAGTGTATTGGACAGAAAAAGCTGGATTAAAAAGGAGTCTCTGAGGGAGGGAAGCATCCTCATTTTAAAACTCTGGGCCTGGAAAACTCATGATGCTCTTGATGCTCAGGGCAGTTGATAAGGTCATTTTAGCAACATTACAGAATTAATTCATTCATATATAATATGTCATACGTGGCATTATGTGGTAGGTTGTAGAAGGGAAAAACTGAAAGAAGACAGGAGTGAAAAATGAGTGGTCATAAAGGAATAATGTTTGAAATTAAAACTATTACAACATCATGGTAAAATGCCTTAAAACAGCAAAAATATGGACACATACATACACAACATGTATATAGCAAGGACACAAGTGTACCTATATACTGTATCTCCCTCACACACACACTAAGAGTTACTAACCTGAAGTCCTCAGAGCCCAACACCTCGGTGTAGTACATGACTTTACATTTGTGCGAGGACACCTGCAGGGTGGCCAGCACGTCGTCCACTCGGGGTAAGTTGGTGGCCGAGCAGGCTGGCATGTTGTGGAACTTCCACTGGAGGATGTAGAAACCTGGCCACCGTGTAATATGAGAGCCCTAAAGAAAGCAGAGATTCGTGAGTTCATAATACAGACCGTGACAGATAAAAAAATAGATCTTGCAGAATTAAACAACCCATAACATAATTTTAAACAACAAATACTGAGACTATTACGCATCAGTCAATACTCCTGGAGCCTCACCTGCACACTCTCTCCCTCCTTGCAGGTGAGCGGGGACTCCACCATGCTGTAATCTTGACCCAGTGTCCAAGACTTATCGATAAGCTGGACGTTGTTGCCTCCTGGGGAGGTGATGCCATGGGCTCCCAGGGGGTCCTTGCGTGGTGGCTGAGGAGCCCGCTTAGAGTGGTAGATGTTGAAAACCACGTCGCCTTTGCAGACATCAAAGTCCCAGGTGATGACTGAAGAGGCGTCAATGATCTCAATCAGAAGCTGTTTGAAGGGAGAAGGGGCAGATATGAGAACAATTTTCAGGTAAAACACAAAATAGAAACATTTTACCTCTCTTCTTAACTATTATTTTCTTTACACACATCTTTTCGTGGTTAAAGGAATATTGCCAGAGCACTATGGCAGTGGCGAACTTAAGGAACTGTAGCACTAATTTGATGTCTCTCCATATGTAATGCAGCAAAAATGTGGTGAAATCAGTGACAAAGAGCAGGAAAGAAAACTGTTGACATCTGTTTGTGACATTAACGGCTCATTTACATGACACTAAAACTACTTCCAGAAGGGTGATTATGTATGACGATGCCTCTCTCCCTTTGGTATGAATTACGTAACATTACTAACAGTTTGTCACGGCACGCGGATTATGTTCCACAGAAAATGCCAATTCAAAACCCACTGATAAAAGTAATGTACAAGTTACAACCACTAGATGGCAGAAAAACTTACATATGAGGCATCATAGGGCTCTCTCGTCATGCCCTATGTATTCATTTAAAACATCACTGCAGGCTTTCTGTCTTTACCTCTCACTTCAACCAGCAGTGGTGTTCAGCCTCACCTCGTGTGGAGCTCCCTTGAAGATGCTGGCGCTTTGGTAGATTGTCTCGGTCCACAGGCGGACATCCTCGTTCTCAAGCTCCTCCGCTGTGCGGTACATAGACTTGGGAACCAGGCCACCCTCTGGTACCTCACACTGCAGAGAGAAAGCATGCGCACAGATAAACACACACATAGAATTGGGTCAGTAAAGGAGATTCAGTGTGGGAGGTGTCATGTCCCAGAATGCTCACATCTAGAATCAAATTATATTCTTAAATAATAACGTACAAGCTTAACTCTTCACTCACCATACACTCTCCTCCCAGGAAGTCAGGGATGATCTCCTTGTCTATGTAATCCACCAGCCCTCCAGGACCCTGGTAGTCATTGCCTGCATAGATTAGGAACTTCTTGCGGGTGTTTTCATCAATGAATGGACTCACCTAAGGGCAGAAGCGGAAGAAGGTATAGGTTACAGTGTCTACACAGTGTGTGTAGCAAAAGCAGCACATTAGCAGCAGCAGCATTAGCTTCAGTCCTCCATTAATGTCTACACAAAGTATTGAGTATAGGTCAGTATAGGCGAGTATAGGTCCTGTGTTTTGGCAGGTGTTTTTGGGAGGCCTTTATGAACACTGTTCTCTCAATGGCAAAAATGGCTAAACTATGCATAAATCTACCTAATCTACAAATACACAAACTGGTACTGTAAGAGGAGTGTGCCACATTGTTTGAGATATTACATATGTCCTTGCTGGTTCTCACCAGTGTCCAGAGGACTGGGAAAACTCTGGGAGCTCTCAAGATAAGCAGGCGTCCCAGAGTCTCTGGATAGTTGGCCTCCACAACTTCAATGATCCTCAGCAGTGCCTTGACTCCTGGTCGCCACAGGTGACGCATATTCAGACCCTCCAGATCTACCAGACATGTCCAACAGCTACAGAAGAGGAAGGGAGAGGATTAGCGCGTGGATAAACACACGTCGCAAACACACAGTCACACACCTACACACATAACAGGGCTGCAGCCTCTTTCCGACCACTTAGTACCTGTCACCCACAAGTGAAGCTTAAGTGGTGAAGGCAATGCTTGCTAATTCTGGACTCCCCCACCCCCCTCCACATCCTCCCCTCTGGATAAGGGCTGTGACGTGACAGCCATTCATAGTTCACATGCCTTCCTGGATGGCTCTGATCCCAGCCACCTCCTCCTGTTTGAGAAGCCTGACAGATGATAGATACCATCTCCATTCCCTCCATCGCCATGTGAATCAGCGTGCTCACAGAACAGCCTCGTGCATTCCTTTCATTCTGCTGGAGATAATACTACTCTGAACTCACTCATGGTGCACGTTTGTGTGTGCACCTGTGTCCAGGCTACAAATGTTAAATTGAATCCAAACAGCCTGTATGCGGGCTGGTGGTTTAAGAAACATGGAGGTGGTTGTACTGACAAAGTGACATCTTGACATTTAAACACTATCTAAAAACACCATGATCAATGTGTAATGTATCAGTTTCTGCCTCTGAAATGTTGCTTGTTTAAATATTAATATATTTTTCAATCTTTTCCACTTTTCCACCATGTCTTTCTGCTGATCTATGATCACATGTAAAAGACAAAAAGCTTGGGTGCACTGGGGTCACTTTTACTGGGAGAAACTGGTACTCTGTTTACCTGATGGGTCGACCGAACACCTTGGTGTTCTCTTCGCAGCGTCTCAGACCCTCCTCGTTGATAGACAGCACCTAAAAATGACACAACATGAACTCAGTGATATATTACCATTTGACATTTCAAGCATTTGGCTAACTCTCTTAACCGGAGCGACTTACATTGAGAGCAACAACATAAATAAGCACACTATTTATACATGTACTATATACATCCTGGTGTTAATACACTTGTCAGGACATGCCACTGGACATTAATTCCCTAACCTGTAATCCAAGTACCAACTGCCTGATCTCTGAACTTATTGACACACGCAAACATTTGCAGCGTTGCAACTTTGGTACGTACATGTCTGAGCAGAGACTCCTCTCCAAGGGCGCGGACCAGTCCTTTGGTGTCCATCTGGCCCAGCCTCAGGATGTACAAAGGACGACCATCTAGACAATAAAACAAACATTTACATGACCCACCCCACTATTTACATTCTACAAGGCTGCGCATTAAAGGGAAAGGTCTGCTCTGTTTGACTGTCTGCTTCTTTTTGTTGTATAAGACAATAAATGACTGTGTGCACAGAGGAATGCTTTTATGTTTTGTGCCCGTTTATCCCATACAAATACTTGTGGAGAGACTGAAATGAAAAGACTAACTGCACACTAATGTGGGAACATAAGAGCCATTAGAGATGTATTATGTCAACAGTCACCCTCTGCTCTAAATAAGAAATCCAAAGCATTATCCAAAATGAAGAGTGTGACTGTGTGTATGAGCTATCTGGATAACCAAGTAGTGCCGACAAATTGGCCTCACATTTTATTCATTTGTATGGCTGAAGGCTGCGGGCTGCTAAGAATGACTTCTGTTTATGTGGTGAGTGTGTAACTTGACTCTGTAAGACACTTGAGAACTGAGATCTTCCTCTAGTTAATGCTGCAAGAATAGCCGGCTTTGAAATAGCCTACATAAATCATGAGAGTGCATGCAGCATGTTTTGTTGTTCAGCTGTGTTTGAGTGTAGGTGTAGATGCAAATCTACCTCTGTCATGGTGGTGCCAGCCCCCGGTGTAGTAATCCTGGAGGACCTGTGGTGAGCTCCAGGTCTCCAGCAGGTAGTCCACCTGGTGCTGCTTCCTCCAGGTCAGTGACTGGCACAGGATCTCCCGGGCCTTGTCCATGTTAAAGTCCCTGGCTCGCAAGAAGCGCAGGATGTGCTCATCCTTGGGGATCTGTGATGTTAGGGGAGAATGTTAAGCCATTGTTTATTTGTGAAAATAATCAAGGAAAATATAACAAAACACAGAACTTATGACAACTTTCATAACTGTGGTTGTCAGTTGGTTTATTCAAACAGACCACTGGTATAGCAGCAAGTGGAGGGTCAGAAATATTAGCATGTAAAAGCTAGCTCTAAGATTAAAATATGATTAAAAATCTACTGCAACTGAATTTGTTGTGTTGTGCATATGTTCATGATAATTATTAAATTTGGAGGTGGATAGTAAGTCTTTAAACATTTTCATACCACAAATTATTATTCTATTTTACGTCAATATTACAAACGCTGCAAAAACAGTGTATCACCTTTCCCTTGTGCGTCTCCTGCAGCCATTTGCGAAGTCTGATGAGACAGCTCTCCTGCAGGGGGGTGAGGTCGCCAAGGTAACGTTTGATATAGTCTGCATCCAGTTTATCTGCAGCACAAAAACATAACACCTCAAATTAACATGACTCAGGGAAACAAGGACAATTAACCCCATAATATGCCAATACCTGACATTTCAAAATTACTATGACAACCCTTTTGTAGAATTACTTTCTCATTTGCTTTGACATGTGCATGTCTTCTGTATTCTGCTGTAATTTAAACAGTACAACAGTTTAACTATTAAAAAGAAGCATGCAAGTAGTGCTGGTGCCTATTTTCCAATTAGCTGTGGGAACATACCTTCAGGTGTACCAGCCAGGATATCAGTTAGGCTGTCTCCCTGAAGTGCACTGCTGTCCTGCTTGGCATCCTGAGAGGCGCTGTCCTTGGCGTCAGCGGGCAGCGGGATAGAAACGGCGGGCGTGACCGGGAGTTTTGGGAGGACAGGTGGGCTGGTAGAGAGGCTGGTCGGCCTCGGGGGAGGCAGGGAAAGGGAGGAGGGAGTCCAGCGGGGCACATGGGTGATCCCCTCATCTTCAAGTTCCTTAAGGTAGTACTCTATGATTTCTTTTCCCTGTGAGGAACACGAGTGAACAAAAGTTCAATACAGTAAAAATAGCAGAAGACGCTGTGAATTCTAGGAAATGTATGATTTGATATATTATATCTTCATATGCACTTTATTCAAACCAGGTTCTGTATATTCATTTAGTGTTTCCAACATAAGTGTCAGGTAATGGAAACAGGGAAAATTAAAAGGACATTGCCCACATCCATCCTAAATGAAGGTAGATGACTCATTGGGTCTGCTGTAGAAGACCACTCTCAGTGATTATACAAGCTTATTTATACAATTACAGTGTGAGACAGACTGACATGCTCCAAAAACCTCTTAACACTAAACTTAACAGAATACATTAATGTCAGTTCTGCATTATCTATGTAGCATCGATTGTGCTGCAACTATTCATCTTTTGTGAACATATGTTTCTATGTATACACCAACACTACAAGTGTACATGTAAAGATTAGATGTAACAACACACAAACACACACCTTTTTTATACTGCTGGCATACTGTTTCATAGCAATTTTTTCCACTGTGCTCTCAAAGCCAAAGAAAGACTTGATGTCAAGGCTGGCGGTCTGCTCAAAACACGTCCAGTCCTCATTCTCCGGGTGGACCTGTAAACACATACAAGCACATATTGTATATCATACTGTAATGACTGGCAGGAAAAAAGATGACCATGTTACTATGGTAACCACACACCCAGCTTCACTAGATGATGACGCACACAGAGCAATTTTCACACTGTGCACTATGAGTGGTCATGTGGGTGTAAGTCTGTCCATAGAAAAGTAGCCAGCCCTTTACACATGAACAGTTTAGAGCTAAAAAGCACAGCACACAAACATACAACGACACACATGTTTCTGGTGTGTTGTGTAAAGGTTCTGAGAGACCAGTGTTAAATAGTACAGAGAGCCACTTTTACATATATGGACACTGATCATCAGGCTTAGCTGATCAGTATCCCACACTATAAAGAACAATTATTTTCTATCTATCTTTATTTTCCACCTATCCATCAACTGATTCTAGCACTGCTGTGGCGGCTGTAGGGGCGTAGTGCTTTAAGTAAATTTGAAATATTTTTATATTTTTAGGTAAGACAGAAAAATCTAAAAAAATTCCAGTTATTTTGGTGTGTTTTGTGTATATTTTAAACAAATAACCTTTGTTAAAATCATTTTGATTTAGGCGACAACGCCATTAAATTTGGAAAGAAGTCAAAAATTAGACGCATTCTAAAGGCACTGTGCTGGTAACTTTATTCTCCTTGGCCACCAAAATATTTCAGCTTTAGCCAGGTCCATTAGCTCAGTCTAATTGAGCTGTCTATCCCAGTTACTGTTAGCACAGTGAGCTAAAGCACACAATAAGAACCTCTGTGCGGCCTTGGACCTAAAATTAGCGCTCTAGATGGTTGGAGGCTAATACGATGTGCTTGACCTCATTAACTCAGTGCACGTCCATTCACGGATAGGCAGATCTGAAGTCAGAGTTAAGCATACAGTGTATCGAGGAGGGCAGGCATGCTGGTTTCAGATCAGAATTTGAGAGCGTTCAGCCAGAATGTATGGAGACTGAATAATTCACAGAGAGAGATGGGCTGAGATAGCTAGCAACATGCTCAGTGCTGGTCTAAACATGGCTTTCTCCTGCAGGGAAGCAGGGAAGAGATTAGAGACAGCACAAACATTAACATGAGTGTGCTGGCGGCAGCTTCCTGTTCAGCAGCTGAACAACAGCTTTACAGAGCATGTGTGAATCTGTCAGCATGTAGATATGTGCCTCTGGTTTACCCAATGGGTTGAGCATGTCACAAAAAGTGTCAGGGTCAGGGTTTGATTATCCCTCTGGGACCACGTGTACTAAAAATGTATACAGTCATGTGCTCTAAGCTGCTGCTTGGTAACAACCTGCACAAAACAGTGCTTGGGTGTGTGGTACTGACCGAATAGCAGCAGATCTCATGGATGATGACCCTGTTGGAGAAGGTCTCATTATGGGACTCAATGTGAAGCGTCCTCTCCTTTCGGTTAAGTGTGTTCTTCTGGATGAAGTAGACATAGTCCACACCCGCAATCTGCAAAGCAGAGACACAACACCTCATGATTCAACAAACTAAATTGACATGACACACCCAAGATTAGGCATAAGGTTGCAGCTTCATAAACTACTGTGCCTGGAGCTAAAATGAACAGACTCAAAATGAGTTGCCAAAAATCACAATAACCACAATGCGCTGCACTTGTGATCCACATCAGCCGACGATCTGATCGGTAATTTACCCTCTTGAGAAGGCGTGGGGCATCCACATCCAGGGCACAGCGGCGCTCGATCCTGTGGGTGGATCCGTCCTCGCTAATCTCCTCATCCACCACGTCACTCGCCACAAACATGGGGATAAGGTGACAGGTGGGGAACCGGCGCTCATAGGCCTGAGAGAGGAAGGAGGAGCAGAATTGTTATTAAACACAACCTGGGAAGATATCTTTTAGGTTTCAAGTTTCATTCTAGTGAATAAAGGAGTAGAAGGATAGAAAAGAGATTCCAATACCTCCAGTGTTATCTCTCTTCATGCCACCCAGAGGGCAGACAAAAAAAATCTGACAACAGTGTTTGAGACAACGCCTATGTGGCAAAGGGTAATGTTTGGAAAACTTCCACAAGATTAATAAGGAAAAAGTTCACATATTCTCAAGTATGCAAATACTGAGCTATGAGGGACTGAAGAATTTGAAAAGGTGGGCAGACAAGAGCTCTATGTGCAAACAAGTGAGAGGCTAAACAAAAGCTCCTTTAACTTTGCAACATTCAAAACTTCACACTCGACCTAAGTACAAAATGGCCCCAGCTCAACGACTGTACTTTTTTATTCAACAAAGGGCTCAACACACAATAAGAGCCGCTGAGCCCAAGGGCAACACTGTGTCTCAAAATTATGTGTTCTCATAAACGCAAAACACAGGCAAACTCTTGTAAAGACGCCAGACAGCTGTTATGCAACTAGGCCTTAGCTGGCACAATGTGACTACAGCAGCACCCATTTTCATCCTTTTCTTTATCGCCACCATACTCCAATCTTGGATCTGATTGGCGCGGTTACATAACTGGCAAGTCTAAACAGTAACATGATGTTCATGATAACGTGTTCTAGAGATGGTCAAAGTTAGTCATAATATGAGCTTGTCTGAGACTATTATCTCATGTATCCTTTCTGCATAAACAGGTGATATATTTCCTCATTTTGAATGGCCTGTGAAGCTCCATCCTGAAACTTAAGTCTCCAGGATTTGACTGAATACATTTATCTTTCAGTGAACAGGCAGACATGTGAATGATACAGATTTAAAAAAAAGGGGGCAAGGGAAGCAAAGACAGATAAAGGCTTTGTAAAGGTCAGAGTGGAATGCTATCAAGCTGCAATCCACTTCATCAACAGGACATGGTCTACAAATATAGTGCCGACTGAGGTTTAAACCTGAAAGAGGAGAGTGAGGACAGACTGCGCGAGATCAACCGCAAGAGCAAGTGCTGCTCACAAGACTTTTGGAGTCGGCTGAGTTACCGTCAGCTGAGTCTCGCTGATAAAGGAGCTGTGTTCTGTGGAGCAAAGGACAACCTGTATGTTTTTGAGCTCCTGTGAAAACCCAAGAGAACAGAAAATCACTGTGACATAAGACGGAGCTTAAAAATTCAACAAAGCTGAACAGGAAGCTGAAGGTAGACAACAATCGGTCCATATGTATATCAGTCTTAATATAGATTTTTCATCTTCTAAAATGCAAAACAAGACAAATAAAGTCTAGTTAGGACAATGTTGCCTTGTTCAGAGCTATTCCACATACACAAGCATAGGTTTAGGCTGTTTAGTATGTTGAGCAGCAGCAGCCTCTGTTTTGTGTGCGAGTAGGCAGTCTATAGAGTTCAGCAGTTCCTGGCATACCGCTGCCAGGGCTACTGAGTCGATCAGCTGCCCACTGTCCACTGACTGAGTGAATGCTGAGCTGGGTCTTTCAGCCCTGATGCTCTGGAACACTGGGCGCCGGCTTTGTACTGCCGTCAGCATAACGGCACTGACTGTAAACATCAGTTTCACCCATCAAAAACAACCATCGACAACAAACTCAACCACAAGTGCCGTGCTCTGTCAATAACACCACTACTTCTCACGGTTAACAACCACCTACACAATAGGCTTACCTACTGAAGAAAACCACAGGGTTTGCTATACATGAGATAGTGAATGCAAACTATATGAGGAACAAAAAAACTCAAGGCCTTTCCCTGCTTCATGAAAAACAGACAAAACCAAACCAATAGCCAAACCTTAAGCTGCCCTTTGTGCACTGAAAATAGCCCAACTGTTTTAGTATAAAGACCAGGAAATTAAAATGTCATGAGTTTATTCCTTAAAAAGGGAATGTAAGGGCACACTGCTATGCTACAGTGTTGGTTTCTCAAAATACACAGAGACCCAATCTGGCCATTTCTGATCATCTCACTGGCTTTAAAACAATAAAGTTAATATTAGGGCTAGAGCTGCTGTGGTATTGATTTTTTCCTTACCGTGTTAATTAGCAAAGCCATTCAAACTGCCGCGATAACAGCCATTACAAAACAAGAAAATTTTTAAACCTCAGGTGTTATATAATAATTGGTTCCTAAGTACTGTATTGGCCCAAATATAATGCGACCCTGATTATAAGATGACCCCCCCTTTTCCAACACCTGTTTTTGGAAAAATACTTTTTGAATATAACTTACATCATAGTATAGTTACATATGCACACATTCTCCTACCAGGCTCTTGGAAGCAGTCAAAAATGATGTTCTCCAGCTGTTAGCATTTATAAGATTGCCTGTTTGTGTTTTTGAGCTGCTTATCATTTGTCACAGTGGTATTTGGCAGCTTGACATATTCCACTTCTGCAGTAGAGACATTGGAAGAGGCTTTGGACTCATTTTCACTCGTCATGAATTTATTTCCTCTGTGGCAGAAAACACGTTGAACGAGCCTTCAGAAACTCCTGCAGGTTAAACTGGAATAATTTGACACTTTTAGTACTGACTGACTAACACACTCACTATAAACTGACTTTAAGACAATCGCTAGCCTAGCAAGATTAATGTTACAACCAACCCATAATGCAACACTCTGTCTAGGAGTGGGTTTTACACCAGTACTTTATCCATTTAAAAGGAACACGTACTTGTCTGGACCCCGAATACAGGACGACCCCACTTTTTGAGACACATTTCCAGGAAAAACCCCCATCTTCAGCATTCTTTATGTCAAGCCTGATAGATTACCTAATGTCCCATCACTTGAGCCACTCACTCAGCAGTAAAGCGGTGATTAGCTTGACTCTGCGGTTGGTGTGACGTAATTGCGTTACCGCGGTAATACGTTAAAAGCAGCAGCTCTAATACACTGCGGTTTTGAACATAGAGCTGCATTCTTGTCAAAATGAGAGTCCCCATTTTTTCTACTCAGAAACTTTTCCGCTGAAATTTTCCAGGCCTTTTCGTGACATTTCAGGTGATCTTACAAATTTGCGGTTTACTTTTGGTTGCAAAGTAATGTAGGAGCTTCTGAGTGACTGTCATCATCACCTTTGAATCCAGTTACACACAGCAGACTGCACAACTTTTTACCATATTAGCAGCAGTGGATTTATTTATTCATTTATATGTTCTTCCTCACCATCGCAGGGTTTTCACATTTTTGTTGTTCCTAAGAAACTCTGCTGTCTCTAACCATGGATGTATACAGAGGAGCGTGTCAGATTTACTTGCATCGATGTCCTACTTGTCATTTGCTGATGAAGCTTAAGGAGAAATTAGGTGCATATGTTTTGATGCAATGGATCTTCCCACTAGGACAAATATGGCGGAATCATTGTCACATACAAATGAAATGACAGAGACAAGAATTCAAGATCATATTTCAATTAAATCATGCAGCGCTCTCTGACCATGATGGTTTATTGTGAATAAAACGCTGACTTTACCAAAGTTAGAAGCTCATAAATTATTCATTGCAATAAGTGTCGCAAACATATAATGTAGAAGTCTCTTGGCAAATGACTTTTGTACTGTCAATGTGCTGCAAAAATCGAAAAATTATACCTATTAACAAACTAATTATATTTCTGAATCAAACGCTGCAATTTGTCTATGATGTGCTGGTTAACATAGTGTCTCAAAATTCATCTCTAGGCCTTTTGACCTTTTTTGACCCTACCAACCAAGCAACCCATTTTCCCAGCATTTCATTGGGTGTTTACATAAGATCTTGTTTTAGTTAACAAACCAGGATGCGTCAACTCACTTCTAACAGGATCTTACCCGCATTTTTCTCCGTTGACACTCTAATAAAGAACCTCCGCCAGTCACACGTCAAGTCATGACATGCATGCATGCATGACTCACAACTAAATGAGTAAAATGAAACTAAGTCAATATTTAAGTCATTTGGCATTTGTCCAGATAATTACATAAGTCTACATTGATCTACTATGTAATGTTGGCAAACAGTGTGAAGTGCGTCTTGAAGAGCAATTCATTAAGTCACCTTTTCATTATTTTCTCCTCTTCTCTTCTATTACAGAGAGAAAATGTGCTGAACTTGGGGGACAGGACACAGTCATAGAACCTGCTACTGAATCCAACTATAGATAATGAATCAAACATTAAAAAGCATTGCTAAGTGTGTACTTAACAGTTTAACAACAATAATCATCCAAACCAGATTTCTACATAACTTCTCAGTAAGCAGCCAAAAACGACAGTTTAACAACAAACATTCATGGTTGTACATGACAACACCCTTCCGCGTAGGCAGTTGCTGGGATAAGGAGCGGGCAGAGTGATGACACATCAACCCAGATCAGCCACAACCAAACTCCACAACAGTAAATTTATAAATATATTTTTGTCGTTTCCTCAGCTCCTTTCTGGAACACTTGACTGCAAAAAAAAAGAGGACAAAATCTTTCCAAGTTTCCAGACCAGCTGAAACAACTGTGCGTGTGTAAGAAAGAGTGCAAGAACATCGTCCTCCAGTCTCCATGGTGACAGGATACGTTGGGACACACCTCGGCAGGCCAAGCTATGAGTAATGCTTCCAAGAATTTGGCTGGAGATTTTATATGCTTTCCAGGGGCACATGAGAGAAAATATCAAAACAATACACTGTTACTTAATCCCTTCCTGCATACACGCAAAACTTTTTCCCCTTTGGACAACGGACAAGGGTATGGGTATGGAAAAATAAGAGCTCAGGAAAGGAGATTCAGGAAATTTAGGAATTCCGAGGGGATACATAACACACTTTAAGATTACAAAGGGCTGCATGGTGCACGTATATGTGTACAACAGGCAAAAAACAAATGTATTGGCAGGCAGCCCAGGCATTATCTAGCTTAAACTTGTTGCATAAAAAACAAACTTAAATATAGCTGCGAGCACGATGCCAACAAGTACAGGAAAAAGAACTCACTAGGACATTCAAACTTTTTTTTTTTTTTTTTTTTTTTTAAGTTTAAGTTTGTTAAAACATGCCTTCCATATGTCAATGGGGGTTGGATGATATGGATAAAATTCTCTTTCACAGTTAATGAAATTTTAAAATCAGGATATCAATTAATATAGCAATATATAAAATGTCTGGAATGTAAATTTATGGATAAAATTATCAGATGGCAATGTTCAATTTAGGCTAATTCAATGAAGTAAATAACTGGTTGTTTAAGATACTAACATTTTGATGCAGAAATCATTTAAAATCTAACACTGCCATGAAACAATCTGGCTCATATATGTACAACAGAGCCTACAGTGATCCACCACACCCAGAGATATTAAAGGATAGTTCTCAGGTTTGATCTTGCACTGGTCACAAGTTAACTGGCTTTTGCAAAATCCCTTTATTTAGTAATGAATGTGCAGAAACTTGTGCCATCAACGCTGGTGCTGAGTCATACTGATGGCAAACACAACAGATTTACAGTACATACGAGATAAAGGAAGTGTAAAGAATTTACTCATAATGCCACAGTTACAGACATCAGGCTTTCTGGCACTGCACATCGAGACAATATGACAAACATGCCTGTGATTAGAGAAGGGAAGTTACGTCCACAGTTGTATCACAATATAATGGTGCAAGATAGTTGTTACAGACTGCATTAACAGTGAGAAACACCCTGACCCAAAGCGTTTGTAACAAAGAGACAGCTCTGATGCAATGTCTCAGTGAATTTACAGCTGTTCAAAAGAACCAGATAGAGCTGTTGAAGACATGAACTGACTTGTTGGTAATATTTTGTTATATCAAATTTTATACAGTCAAGGACAAAACGCCACAAACACCCAAGGCTGGTTAGACAAGACCATTCTCTTGTTGTCATTATACTTTAAGAACCTTTAACACTTTTTGGTTGTGTCATATTTAATGGTAGCGCTATTTGCTCATCTGGTCAATCCTGAAAGTGAGATATGGTTCAATTCACGGCCTGTAGGCCTTCTGGGACCAACACTCTGACCAGAGAACACTTCCAACTTCCTCGGCAGCAGTGTCACATCTCTGGAGCTTATGAAAATGGTTGCATAATAGAGACGACAGCCGCCCAGAGGTCAGCTTTTGCTATTTTTGTCAGTTGGCTTTTCTGGCGGCTGGGAAAATGGGAACATTTTGGTTTGGGGGCAGTTTTAAGATTAAGATACGTGATGACGACAGCTTAGAGATGATGTCAAAACATAACAAAACAAACAAAGCACATAAAAGCTGAGATGCAGCAGTCGATCTGACTGTATTTCCACAGTATTCAAGAGAACTTCTGAAGTGGACTGACTGCAGAGTTTAAGAAACATGTGGAAATGTTCTGTTCATATGTTTTAACATATTCCTCTTGTAACAAGCAAATGAGTAATGCTGACTTAGGCATTACTCTGAACACATTACATAATTTTTGTTTGGTTTTGTTTTGCTTTTTTAAGTACAAATACCACTGGTTTTATGTTTGGCCAGCATTCTTATTTGTGCTTGTATTAATAAAAAATTAAAGGTGGAGAGATAGTAGTATGAGTCGGCAAGTACTCCATTAGACACTCAAATTTTACTTTTATCATTTCAGTGCCTGCACATGCAGTCACGCTGATAAATGAGGCCTCCTGTCAAACAACAAACCACATTATTGGGTGCGCTGACACACTTTAGGCCTTCTCTGAAGTTGCTCTCCTCATGTTTCCTCTTTAAAGACCCAATACAAAATTGTATAATCACTACACACCACCCTTGATGTCACATATCAACAAAAACTGGTGTCAAGTGAGGGCTGCTGGCAGGACTGTGACATCATTTAGCCAATGCTTGGCAAAATCATTACGAGTCCCCACCCACTACCCCTGGGCAATCCTGGGCCTTGACGTTTTAGGGACGTCATTACAGGGGTTGAGATCACACACTAGCCTAGTCACATTATTTGTATTTTTGTTGGGCATTGTCAACTATGCCTGTGCCAATAATTAATTGGACTGACTGGGCCATGTTCAATATTGCTGTTGCTCGCAAAGAGGATGTTAGGATGCTGTCTGGTGGATGATCAGGGTCACAAGAACAATTGAGACTATTAGGCATTCAGATTAGTGTTCCACTTTTAGTGATCATGTCAGTGCTGCCAAACGACAGATGATGAATGAAACAGGTTGTAGCAGACAGAAGGCATGCTTTTTGAAATAATGGTTCTGACGCACAAGATCTTGCAGGCATCTGTTTACCCAACATGATATAACAAAAAAGGGTCTGGGTTTGAGCTGAATAGGTTATAGAGAATGAGGTATAGAGTAGGCATATGGAGAGGAAAAATCCTCCTGGGTTTTATTTCACAGAGCAAAGCTATAAACTAAACTAGGTCATTGTCGAGGATGGGGGGAGAGCAAGAGGAAAGTTACTGAGTAGGCAGCTTTAAAAATTTGGGTTTCTTCTGATTGACTCAAATACACAGGGAAGTGTGAAAAATAAAAAATAAAAACACTGGTGTCAAGAGGTTACTTAGATATATTCATGTACAAAAGTTTGGAGGTTAGAATTTAGACACTGGCTACGCTGGTTTATCAGGGTACTAGTGATGATCAGGAAGAAGGAACAGGTTTCATCCGTTAAGTGGAACATTAGTGAAATCAAGAGGAGAGAAATATTTCCTAGTCCTTTCCTGTGTTTGGATTTTATTTCTTTCCTCATATTTCACTTACTTAATTACTGTGTTTGTCCAGAGCTGTCTGGGTTATTTGATCCTTACACCTGAACGACTGCAATGATTGGAAATAAGCTGCTTTCTTTTAAAAATCTTGAACGTTGTTTTCATTTAAGACTAAAAGTTCCTTGCTTTTAGTGTTTTACAGAATAAATGCAAAGTAAAGTTAGATTTGTCCACCCCCTTCTTAATTATGGTGTTTTGCGCTGTGTTTATTACGCATGTTCACATTGCGATGATGATGAAAATTCGATTCATCAGTCAGTACTACTTTGCACATTGTCACTTAATACATTATTGATCAGTCAAACCTCTAACTGTGATTTTTTGACCTTCAATTTATCATGAACGTTTACAGCTGTGTTCATTATCCTTGCAGCAGCTGTTGGGGCCCAAACAATGGTACTAAGAGCTCAGTTTGCTCCATTAGGCTTTTCAAATAGGCTGGGTTCACTATGACTCATCTAACCTTTTCAATATATGTGTATAGACTGAGCACTTGAATAGGGAATGGCTCTTGCAAGCCTAACTAGGTGAAACCGCTCTTGGGAAAAGACCCTGCAATGTATCAAAAGCCTCCATGCCCCTGTTCTCTATAGCTGGGCCAACCAGTTAAACAGCTTTAGACCTGCAATGCTACAGGGATGCTGTGGATACAGCCTCCTGTGTTGATATAGTACTAATACTATTTTATTTGTACTTATTGAAATATTTGCCATACAGTTAAATAGTTTGAGCTGTTCTTGCATCTTGAGAGATGATGGAGGTGAATATAATGAAAAAACATTATATTCATAACACTTTTAATACTCTTAGCTGAAATGTCCTCCCTATTTTCATAAGACCAACTTTGGTGCATCACAAGTGTCCACATTGTTTGTTTGTATAGGCACTACACCTACAGGTTTGTCTAAATTAGGTCCATTATTTCTCCACCCATCAGGTCGAACAGTGTCTAAGCCTAGGTGTAGAGTGGATGTGGGAGAGGGGAGAGAACAAGCTCCTGATTGAATAGATGCAACAATAGAGCCTTTGGTCTCTGCATGCTATACCACCCACTTCTCTCCTTCCAGTGAGCTCACTGCTACAGTGTGCATTGTAATGGCAGAACAGCCTGGAACTACCAACTTGGAGGGAGGAGGGGACAATCTGCCAAGGACACAGACCTTATATAAATGTAAGGTCCTAAATATTTGGTGGGCCATGCAATATGTTAAGCTGTACTGCTAGGTGATGCATGCATGACTGCTTATATGTGTGCACTAAAGCATAGAAAGCAGCAGGATGGCCATCTGCCGACTATCAAAAAGTCATCACAGTGAGAACAAGAAATGCTGCACTACATAGATTTCTGCTGGTGTAAGGGCTCCCTTAGACATAAATTTGTCACTAAAAGCTTTAACTCTGTCAGCTAATTATAAACATACAGGAAATACTGACAATATGAGGACACAGTACTTTGGGGTTCATCTGCATTTTATCAAATCTTAATCAAGTATCACATCCATTTAGTGAATCCAAAACCTTTTTCCAATCTCTTATAACGTCTATTTAGGTTTAGCTCAATAGTTATAAATAACTTAATACAAATCAAAGATTGATCTGATTCTGTGAGTGTCAAATAAAAACTAAAGTCAATGAATCACTTAAAAAAGACAAAACCCCCTTGTGGAGGTTCTTACTGAATTCTGGTTTCAAAAGGTAAATAAGCCGTACTAAGATCCAAGACATGTAATAAAGTAGTAGACTCAAAAGTTAAATAAGTGAAATATTCTTAAAAAAAATGTACATCCTCAAGTTGGCCTGTTATTTTGTCAATTTTGTTAATTTCCAAACCTTCTGACTTAACATATATGTTAACGTTATGTATGATACTTCCTTTCATGTACAGTGTCTTCTATATTTAAAAAAAAAAATTTAGTGCTGATGGAGGAAAAAGGAAAGCAGTTGTTACACATATTGTGCCAACATTATGTCTTTAAACGTCGAGATGATCAACTCTGTCCGTTCTCTACACAGGACTGAACCACTGCTTAAAGGTCAATGAGAATTCCTCATGAGCAACGAGTTACAGGAACTGCAGCAGTATTGCTGTCCCAATTTAGAGTGAGGGGAAGAAAAAGAGGTGCTGGCAAAGCATATTCATTGCCTGTTCTGCCATCACTATTACAACATTCAGTTAATTTATTAATTGAGATGAATCTCTTATTGAATAGTTTCAGTAAATGCTGCTAGAGCTTCCTGAGCATCAGATTTTTTCCAGGACAGGTTGAGACAATAGCAGTGACTGTAAGGAAAGGAGAGGAGGGTAGAACAAGCTAGCTGCTGGTTTCTTAACACTGCTCTTCAGAGATTAATGCTGCTCTGTGTGTGAGTAGTATGTGACAATGCACACTTATCTGAAGGGAAATGTAACAGATATATATAAAGGATGATAAATCTGATTCTGCAGTTGGATGTTTGATACAACGTTGTGTGAATCACTTGGGTTAGTCTTCATTTGTGGGAAAATACTTTTATTGGGTAAACAATTTTTTGCCTCTAATTGCACTCAAAGACATAACAATCGAGCCTTGCTACACATTTTACATATTTTGGTTAACAGCAAGAAGAAAGAGCTTTAAGCAGCCCAAAATACAACCACACATTAGCAGCAAGCATAAACACAGTGTCCCAAATTAACTTTTTGACTCAACTGCCAATGGGACTGGTAGACAAAGAAAATCCACTGGTCAAGCATATTATTTTACCAAAATAGTCATTTGCCTTTTTGTGTCACATGTACATTTAAATATAACTAAATATTGTGTCTAAAGCAGCAACAGTAACTTTTACAACAGCAAAGTCACTACATAAACTCAATAATATCTCACTGGAAACAATCTAAAATGTCAATAAAAGAATTAATATTCCTGACATCAACAGTGTTTCCCATATAATTGTACAGGTCTGGTGGGCTACCAGGCCAACAGGAACCCCCGCCAGGCCTGACTTTTAAGGTGGACCAGCTATTCTCATTTTAGTCTCAATCTCAGCTGCTCCTAGACAGAGAATGGAGAAATATCTGGCTGCTGAGTCTCCCCTAAGTTTTTCATTCATTTACCCACCAGTGTGGTGGATAGTCTTCAGAGATTTACTCGCCAAACGGAAAATCTACCCACATTTGGCACTTGGTGGGTGTTAATTTCAGACCCAGTACACACATATGCTAAGGCCATTCCGGTATACTGTATACATTCCTATTAACGTCACATAGCTGCCGCATAGATCTGACTCTCTGTCCGTTGCCACACTGTAGCATGACTGCGGTGTAAAATACGCTAAAGGGTCATTTCATCTGTGTCTGGCAGAAAGAAGGAGGGTGGGGGAGGGGAGCTGTTGGGGCAGCATCTCGACCTTGCAGCAGGGAAGAGGGTAAATGAGTGTCCTGGTGATCAGTGAATGAAATCAGCTCCAGAATTTTCTCATAGGCCTCTAAAGTCATGTGGTGCTGGCAGTACAGTCCTTTATTAATGCTGTTTGAAGCAGCACGCTGGATGATAAGCTCCTCTCCCTAGAGCAGGCCATAACTCTTCATTGTTTTTGGCAAACAGCATCTAGCGGAGTAAGTGAATTAGACACTGCAGAAAAAGCTCTGACAGATTCATTCAGAAAAGTGGATGGAAAATTTCTGAATCAGAGGAGACAGGTGCAGTGCTGGGAAATGGTAATGACAAAAGTGTATATAAAGCAGCTAAATCAGCAAACATTTCACTGGGATAGGCATACTAAATTTCCTTCCTGATATAAAATTTCCCTTGAGGAACTCTGTCTACTACTATGAATGACATGTAATCAGGTTTCATTCTAGTGGTTTCTGCTCTCTGTTTCAATGGACCACGTTGCCTGACAAAAAAATTAATAAAATGACCACATTTCTCTGAAGGTGAATCTTTGCTTGTATAAGTACAAGGCTCTATGTGAGACCATTAGGTGATATGAGTGACCGACAAGCCAGCAGCTCACAGGCGGATTAAAACAACAGAGTAAAGCCCGGGATGTTTCGGTGACAGCGAATTGGGCTGCAAAAGCCTTAACCAGACCTGGCTACAAGTGGGTCAGGACATAGTGGGACAGGATGTGAGCCAGGCTAGACAAGGGAAGGGGGACAGCAGGATGAGCCAAGTTTAGAAACACTGGCTTGGTGGTAAACAGGCACTAAAGAATGTGTTGGCGGTCTGACACTTGCAAAAATGTGCTAGGGATGACCCACATTTAGACAGTTACAGGCGGCAAAAGGAGCACAAAGCAGTTTAGTGTAAAAGAAGACAAAATTAACAGACTTTACTGAATCTGTGTTCCCAAGTGCAGCAGCAAAAATGATTTCATCAGTTAGAACATCCTATCTTTTCAACTCTTTACTATCTGTGGCATGACAAGTGTGAGCTCTCTTATCTCAAACAGCTGAGTTTTGGTTCTGTTATCTAACTAACCAACAGGCAAAGCAGACACTGATGCGCATCTACTGGCCTCTTGTACTTCCTTGAATAAAGGTCCTTTTTTCTGCTTTGCATTAACTGAAGCTGAGATTGAATGTCCAATAGTCAGCCATGATCCAGTGTAAAAAATTACACTCATATGCCTTGTTGACAGGAGATGTCCCGTAAACTGTTTTTTTTGGGGGGGGGGGGGTTGAGAAAGACCCTCAAGGAATGGAATCAAAATTATCTAAAATTCTCGACAGAGCAGCAGCATGTGACACAACTGGTTGTATGTATGTTTTCGATGAATTGACAAGGTTGTTCAAACACTTAAAATGAGTTGCACTGCTGGTCCTGTTTTATTCACTAGCCACGATATAGGGCAGTTCATGCAACCCTGAAATCATTATAGGAAACAACCATTTTCAGTCATACACTGAGGTCCTCATTAATGAGCCTTTGTAACAACTTGTTATTCAGCAAACAAAAGGTTCTAGACTACCTTTTCAATGGCACTGTGTACAAATGTGTGAAAGCATATGTCTGAGAAGGAGGTTTGTGCAGTGCACTCTTTCACCCTTTACTTTCACAAAAGTTAAACAGAGTGTGTGGGCTCTACATGAAGGGAAGTGCTGAAATTCAAAGAATCTGAAGAACAGCTGTTGCCTAGAGGCTACTGTATAAGCAGGCACAGCTAAGCCTAATAAATGGCTAACACAGTCTGGTTCACTCTACCTCTCTTTTCATTCTTCCCTGCTGTCTTTCTTCTTATTAAATTCCTGCTTCCATTAAAGTTATATTTATTCCTGCTCTGTTTCCTAATTGTTTGGCCAATTATTTTGTGTTCTCCAGTTACTAAACTGTATGAGTCAGATTTTCAACATTACAAGGTTTTACTAACCAATGACGTGTTTCTGAGGGCTATTTCTGTTGCCATGCAAACATTTAGTTAAGTACTTGTATCTGTTTGTGTTGCTACCATTGACAAAGAAAATTTAGTCGGCAAGAAGAAAACATGCCCAGTTGTTGATGGTGCAGTGGGCATTACACTGGCACAGCACATCCTGTTCTTTTCTCTGCAGAAACTCTACTGGGACAGGGGCAGGACCAAAGCGCTTTGTCCTCATGGATTAGACCCATACAGACCCATACGTTTCCATGGAGCAGGTTAGCCTACCACAGGCTTTGACTCACTTAATACCCTCTCTCTGCAGCATGCGTACTAATCTAGTAGTATAGGGACTTTAGGGGATAGTTATTGTTTTTTAAACTCAACTGTAACAGAAAGTGCAAGTTAGTGGATATTTACTATTCCAGGTCAGTCTGTTTTTACTGAAGTCCTTCTTTATCGTGGATGTGTGCCAGTAGCAACTGTCCCTTCAGGCCTGAAACAACAGCGAGAGGGGTATTGTGCTTCTGACATTCCTCTGTGACTCCCCGAGGACAGACTAGTGTCTCTGAGACTGGACTGCTGCGATAATAGCAGCAACAGCATCGACTACATTTCCTGTTATTGAGATGCGGCAGCAGACTCAAGGGACCGCTGTGGCTGAGGGTGATTTAAAAAAAAACAAAAACTGCTGCTGTACTTCCTTACTTCAGTGATACTCCAAACCCTCCTCAAAAAAATACAGGCCAACAAAGTTGGCCTGCCCAAAGGCTATCAAGGTCAATACTAATACACATGGGTGTTTGTGTGTTTTAGTACAGCTCAAACAATTCCTGTCAGCTGTCAGTACACAGCCCCCCATGGGTGCAGCTCTCAGATGGATGGAAGTGCTGTTGACCGAGATTACTTTATCTACAAAGGAAGTTCACAGTTTCCTATTAGGGAACATACTGAAGCTGCAGTGGTGTGCATTTCACCCTGGCGCCCTTCTAATCTTGTGAGTTCTTCCAAGCGCTGGCCTCTTAAATAATATGCAATCCTCAACAAACAGACGCTTCTGCAAGAAATCACTAAGTGGAACATTACAGCAGAATCTTTAATTAAGTGTCAAGTCTGGTCCTGTATATTTGTATGATGTTTAGTCACTGTTGCAATCTTAAAGTGCTTCACAAAGCTGATAAGTCAATATCAAAACAAGTAAAGCAACAACACCCAATGATACAAGACCATTTATTTTCTTGCTTGTAGAGTTGCAACAATAAGTCAATTAATTGATTAGTCAATCAACAGAAAATTAATCAGCAACTATATTTGAGTATTGAATAATCCTTTTTATTTTATGGGATTTTAAGGAAAAATGCCAAAAATGATGTGGTTGCAGCTTCTTAAATGAGATGATTTGAAACCTTTATGTGTCAAATATGAAGGTAAACTGAATATGTTTGGATTTTGGACTGTTGATCTGTTGTTGATTTATGTCATTATTGTTGCAGTTTTAAGATGTAGATTGTAAAACCAACGGATTAGATTTATAACTGCCAAGTTGTGAGAAGAGCATCAAATCTGCCAAAAAGACATCAACACTGAGAATACTGAGAGTACCATGTTGAAAACAGGATACAGTAACCACTGCAGAACAAGAACAGCTGAAGGGCATCTGAGGTGCAAGATTGACTTATGCAACAGTACATTCAAGCCACAACAGTGTTAGCCAGAGGTTGAAATACTTTGATAGCACCTGTCAGTGTGCCGAGTGGCTCCTTGAGGCCAAGAGAAGAAATACTGCATTTCATCTATACTACAGGAATGCATTTTAAGGCTTTAACAGAGGAATGTAGAGCCTTGGTTTTTACCCTTAGAAGAGTAAATGGGAATTTCAAAGAACTGACAGTATCCAAACAGCAGAGTCAAGTGGAGGGAGAACACCAAATTCCTCAAAGCAAAATGTCAAATATAATCCCCCCGCAGACGAAAGTGAGAAGCCGTTACATACAAATATTTCTGAAGCCTCAGACAGAGGAACTGCGAGGAGGAATAACAAGGCTGAACTAAGCTAAGCGTAGTTATGTGCATATTCT
The DNA here is from genome assembly GCF_910596095.1 of Thunnus maccoyii. Lineage (NCBI taxonomy): Eukaryota > Metazoa > Chordata > Actinopteri > Scombriformes > Scombridae > Thunnus > Thunnus maccoyii. The sequence goes on from NC_056534.1 coordinate 26,085,562, forward strand.
TTGGAACTACTCTGCATAATGTCTAGGCCGACCCACACAATATGTCCACCTTATATGCTTTGAAAAGTTAAGTAGCACTGACATAAAGAAGCTGATTGCACAAAATTGTTAACACAGAACACACTGTGTTGACACGTCATGATGGCTTCCCATAAGCGCGGGATGTTGTCACACTGATATGATTGCGATGGTGACAGACCTGCAACAGAGGAAGTGAGAGGGAAGAAATTTCACTGGATTTTCAATAAAAAGAGCCAGCAAGTGTTGTGACGCACCATTAAGTCTGCTCTGCAGTGTCTGCAAAAATACTCACTGCAGAGAAAAGTCACGAGGAGGGAAAAGAATCAAAATGCACCAAACTCAGCTTCAAACAGATGATCAGAACAGAGATCTACGTTTTAGCCGCTCATTAAGTCACAAATTCTGACCACATTGCTTGTGTCTTAACAATTATATGACAACACAAATCAAACATTATTTTCTGTATCCAACTTTTGACATCCGCCTTATCCATTGCTGCCCTAGTTTAGAAACACCCATGGCTATTCCATTAGTCTTCCAAAAGTAAGCCTGTCCCATCCACAAAAGCCCATAAGGTGGGTCATCTTCAGCTTACAAATCATGCAAGTCTGCTCTGCTATTATTACTATTCCCCCCTTCAGCTGCATGTGTAGACCCAGGTGTCAGTACCAGCCTTCTATTTATAGCCATCTGTTTGCCCAGTGCTCAATCCAGCCTGTGCTAAGGAGATTTAGTCTTCCTGCATCCTCCCTCTCGCCGGTGTAGAAAGCTTATTTCCATTTAAAGAAAACAGCACCTGTCTGGAACTTGCTGTGCTACAAACACATGACAGGTTGTAAAAAGGAAGTTATTCCTAATTCACTTCCTGGTCATTAGAGGACTATACATTTAAATGGATAAAGCGTGGACGGCCATAGATTGCTGAAATTATCAGCACAGCAATAAAGCATCTTTTACTAGTGAGACTGGCTGGTTGTATAATCAGTAACATTCCAAACTCTGTTAGCCTCTGCATGCGTGCACCAACATCACATCACCAACAAAAGGAGCTGAGGTCAAAACATTTGCTGAGTAACTCATCCATCCAGTGTGTGATTATAGTTCATAGTGTATTCTGCTGTAGCTTGTTGTTCTTTTCTCTTTTTGAAAAAAGAAAATAGATCCCTTTCACAACACAGAGATAAGGTGTGAAAACATGCAGTGTTTTCATGAAACTCAACAGGAGACACTATAAAAAAAAGGGACTTCATCACTTAGCGTATTTCCATTTGCTCGCTAATGGAGCATTTACATTCACTCATCAACTGTCCTACATCACAAGGGTAAAACTGGTAGCTACACATGGCGTTACAGACACAGAAAGGGAAGTTAACACATGTTAGAAATGTGGGGAGAAACGGCACTAGGAATGCTGATGAGAAGGCCGTTTTTGAAAAGAGCAAAAAAAATAAGAGGAACATGCAAATCCACAGTCTCTGCACTCCACTCTGCACTCATGCTTAAAAGAGAACAAAAACAAGCAGCGAGGCAGTCTCTAACTAAAAGCTATGCAGCCACTGAATTTTTTACGCTGCAAATGGACTACTACCGCCAGGTCTGTGGTGGAACCAATGTTTGACACAACAGCCTTGTTATACTGTATGTGCTGAGTGTGCAGATGTACAGTACAGTGGTTAGACACCTCAGTAACAATGAGTGGAGAGGCTAAATGGAGCAGGTCATGTCTGTAGCTCTCATGACATAAGAGAGTGTGTGTGTGTGTGTGTGTGTGTGTGTGTGTGTGTGTGTGTGTGTGTGTGTGTGTGTGTGTGTGTGTGTGTGTGTGTGTGTGTCGCAGTGGTATAACCTCCTAATTATAGTTATCATAGTAGCTAGTTAATCATTGGTCTGTTTTAAGCAGCTGTCTGTGTGTTCAAACTGCAAGAAACTAAAGAAAAATCAGCTCCATGTCTTTTTCTATTATCAGAGAGATTAGTTGTGAGGATTGCTTGGTTTTCATATTTCTACTTGGAACAAGTTTATATTATCGTTGCTTGTCAGTAGCCACTTTTGTAGTAGTGTTGCCGTAGGTTCTGCAGATCACTAAAAAAGCACTGACGATGCAGCTTGCAAACACCAAACTCAAAAAAGGTGATATGGTTGCCAACAGTGGAAACATGAAGTGAAGCCTCCAACAACAGCACTTTGAATTTTTGTGCAAATCACACACAAGGTGTGCGACTCAATGACCTTATGCGGATGACCTCTGAAGCGCCAACCCGCCAGCATTACATAACTCTGCATCTATGACATGCAATATTCATGTGGACAGGGGGTGGACTGCGAATACAGGTATCGACACTTACCGCCATCACCAACTCAAAGGGATGCTTGTACACCCGCACAGGTGACTGGTACTTCTGCACCATGTTGGGGATTACAGTAACACCAACAACCTGAGCAGGAATAAAAACAAGAAAAAGAAAGAATTCATTATGATCACAGGCATTTGTGGAATACAGAAAAGCTGAGATGTAGGGCTGTATTTGATTCACTCTTGGCACCACCACAATAACAGTATACACAGTGCCAAAATGACAGCATTATAGCTGCATCTGGCCCTACAACAGGAGACTTAGCGTGTAATTAAATAAAGGTGTGTTTTGGCTGACTGCTTGAATGATGCCAGGTGCTTGTCTTTGTGTGTGTGTGTGTGTGTGTTTGTGTGTTGGCAAGCAGCCGAAAGACTGAGAAAACCACGTATAGTGAAGGGCTGCAGAAGGGAACTCTCCTGAGCCGTGACCGAGGACCACACTGATCAATGGATGCAGCATTTCCCGCTCATTTATCAAACAGAGACTGTACCACTGCAATGGCATTTTACTGCAAACTACTGGGGATATAAATACGCCAAGTCCAACTAATGCGTCTGCAGGAGCTCAGGTCACAGATCCACACGACAGCACTCCATGTAATGATAAAAAAAAGGCAGGTGCTGTTCATTCTTTATAATGTAAACAGCACATTCCACTTGCTGGAACATTTGAGCAGAGGCTACAGACCAGAGTGAGACTGAGGGTGAAAACAGGAATAGAAGGAATCTTCTAGTCAAACTGAATAGTTAAAAACAAATGCACATGTTTTAGTAAAAAAGAAACAAAAACAAATGTGGTGTAAAAATAAACATTCTGCCTACTCCTGGTAATTTTAAATAAGTACAAAGTGTGATCTGAACTGAACTTCATGTCTGTGTTTGTTCAGCATGCTGATACATGTTTGGGACTCCTGCTATGCTGTGATGGGAACACAGCTGTAAGGAGAGGGCAGAGCTAACATCCCAGCACTACTTTACAGAGGGATCAGGGCAGGCAGGCAGACTAATAATAACCAGGCTAGGACAGACAGTACACCTCTATAAAGACCACACATCTAACCATTGCTACAGCAGTACATAATTACCGTCATGCTTCAGGATCTGTCAGCAGTAAAAAACAAGACCATTACTTTAGAAGTTGTGATGAGATGTAAGGCGACACACTTTCAAACAAGCAAACACACACCATACCATTCAAGAGTTATCATCTTTCTATTATCTATTATCTTTCTTATACCCCATTTTCTCCTGCTTTCGTATTTGAACAGGTCGCTACTTGCTGGTGTTTTGAATGGTTTCGTTTTTCTGTTGTTTGGTGAGTTGCTTTGATGTCCGTGTTAGAGAAATCGAGTACATTTTTAACTGAGCCACACATGGGATAACACAAGCTTTTCAATAACAAACTGTTTTGTTAAAGGGTGAAAGATAAATAAAACGAAAGTCAATAACAGGTATTGTTATCTTAACACAACAACCTCGACACTCGTTAACAACATTTGCCACGCTGACTTGGTTCATCGTTAGCTTATACAACAGTTACTGAGAATAACAGTTAGCCCGCAAGCTAGTGCTAACTTTACAACTCGCTATTAACTTGCTAACAGAAAAATCCCATAACGGCTGCTTACTTACCGGTGATTGAAAACGTTACAGAAATTGGGACTGGTTAAGTCTGATTAATCGTTGTTTCTTCTGAAAGGGCTATCCGAGTGAACTCTTTGCCATCCCCTTCCTCAGCTCTCCACTTCGCCGGGTCCGACGGTTAGCTTTATTGTGCTAGCTGGCCATGTAGCCGGAGTAAGTAGCTAACAGGCTAACCCGGGCAGGTCTTCTTCACAACCCGGCAGTGAGGGATACAGTAAGAGCTAAAAAACTAAATATCTGAGACAGTCCGCTGTTAAATCACGCCTAAATGGATGAAGTGTCGGCACAGGGGGACAGTATCCCTCTGTCAGTGCTCTCCTCCTGCTTTGGTCATCATGCTGCTGATGCCGTCGCTCCTCCCCGTTTTGTACAGTAAGCTCAGTTTTTTTCCACCTCCGAGTCACAGCTGCTCAACTGACGGATAAACACCACAACACAGTCATCCAAGCAAAGCAAATACTCACATTTATTACAATTACATTTTGTCATGATGTCACCGCATTATTGTTTTATTTCAAATTTGACGTGACTGTATTTAGTTTCATGCAGCCAAAGGTCATGTGGACAGCTTATTTGAATTTTTTTATGTTCAAAGTTTTTAGTTGGTCACGTTCACAAAGCAAACAACTGTGGTTCTCAAACTTTTTCACGTCAAGGACCACTAAACTGACAGAGTCCCCCATCTTGATATTATTATTTATACTGTCAGATGTTTTATTACAGAATGTGTATTAAAACCCAACACCACAATACTCATTCATTCTGTCATTGTGTTACTTATGGATGGAATTATAGTGAAAATAAATTATTCTCCGCTTTGCTGGGGACCCCCTGGAACCTCCTCAAGGACCCCTGGGGGTCCCTGGACCCCACTTTGAGAACCACTGGCATACAATACATGTGCAGTGAAATGCACCTCAGACCCTCCTAGATTAGTTTATAACTGGTAAGATAAAAGAATAAAAAAAATAGTAATAATAACAATAGTAAAAAAAAAATAATAAAAAGACGAAAAAGGGATAAAATATATAGAAGTAAACATATTATAAACAGATATTAAAACTAATAGTAAAAAGAGACAATGAATAGTAATATGAAGGTGTAAACAGATAATGTAAACAAGTGTTAATGGAAAGTGAGCAGATGAATAAATAATGTAAAACAGTTCAGGGATCAGCAGCATGATTGTCAACAGTTTTATTATGCAACCAGCTCAGCAGTGGTCACCAGATTAATTTCATAAGTTTCCAGCGCAGTATAATGAATGATCCTATTTGTTATGTCGTTGGGTCACGAATGTGTAAATCTCAAACTGCACACTTTCCAGTTTGTAAAATTGTTGTAAAACTGTTTTCACAAGGTGAGCAGTATTCCTCATGCCCAGTAAACTGATCTTTATGTGTAAAATTCACAGGGTCACTATATCAATGATAAAGTCATTTCTAAAAATGAACTCAAATGACCAAAGAGTTTACAAGGCTGCAGCTTGACAGTGACACAAATGCAAAGCAACTCTCGGAGGATTTCATGTATTGTTTCAAGTATTGCTTGTGCAGATGCAACACTGTTATCTGTGTAGGTGTTGATTAGAGGTTGGAGCTTTCACTACAGACAAGATAATGAACTGGGTCGCACCAAAGACACAGCATCTATATATTTCAGCTTTTCAAAATGATAGAGAGAGTGGTGTGTTCTTCTCAGGGGAACATCTTTGGTTACATCTTAGTGTGTGCTAAGCCCCCAAATACAGTACCCTGTGTAAATGGAGACAGTGTAAGCTGTTTCAGGACACAGGTAATCAATCCCAGTGTAGGAATCTGATCGTTACTAGTATCTCTGACATGTAAAACAACCTCTGTAAACAAGTACTGGAGCTATGAGCCAGCTTGTTTATACACATGTAACACAAGACCTCTGCTGTTGTAAAAATTGAATTCTGAAATGTGCAGCTACATGTGACCTTGCAAAAAGCATTCTTTCCTCTGGTCTTGTTTATTTCTTTTTCACTGGATATATATAGTTTTATAAAGATTCAATATAAGGATATTTTTAAACTGGCTCCATAACTTCCATCAGTATCACCACATAATCGTGAAAAGAAGCAATAAAATGACTCAGTGTTCTAGACTTGATAAGTGTTTAAGACGTAAACATGACATATGTAGAATGTCTCTGCTAATCAACACAATGGACTCTAAAAGATAGGAGATAGATTTGTAGATGTGCATACTTTCTGTAAGCTCTCTGCAGGCGGAAACTGAAAATACACACGCACTTAAGATTTGCACATAGACTGTATTTATTTTACTGAAATGTTCAATGATAAATTATCATTCTGAGCTTGTGTGTTTCATACAAGAATGTTTATTTCCTCTGTTGTTGCACAAATATCTGGACTTTGCAGAGGCCTGTAAGCTTCTGTTTAGTTCTCAGAGTTAAATACACTCACATCCTAATTATGTAAGAGGGTTAGCAGCGATGGCGGTGGATGATAGCATTAAGGCGATTGTGTTTCAAAGGGCAGGCTTTGCGCAGATTACACCAAAGTCTGCCACCACACCAAATGTTAAAAGAACAAATGCAGTCTAATAAAAAAGGCAAAAACAAAATGTTATTGTATTGTCACATTATGTCTGGCTGGAGAATTTGGTAATGGAGAATGTGGCTCATTGTGAGTCAGTTATAAAAGAGTAGTACACTATTCATTTCCTACCATGAAAACAGGATGTAGCAGCAAATATCACAGTGTTGGCTGAGATTCAGTCAAGGTCATTACAAAAGGTCATCATGCTGTGTGTTGTTCAGTGGTTCAGCAAGGGTGAACTTCAACACCACTTTGTAAAAAACAGAACAAATACATAATTAAATGAGGTGTATAGTAGCTTAAAGGTAAATACTACATTACTGTGATGTCCTAGGTTCAAATCCAGCTGGTGATCCTTGTCTTTTCTTTCCCTTGTATTCCCCTTCTCTGTATTACCTGCACCCTCACTTTCAACCATTGATAATAGTCCCTAACTATCTTTCTTCTACAATTATGACTCTGCAAATGTTTTCCAATTGTTTCATACTCTTAAAGGCATTTCTAGACTGCTATGTTTCATATTTTAATACACATTTTCCCTTCAGATCAGGGGTTTGCAATATTTAAAAAAAAAAAATGAAAAGCATCTGTCCTCACCACCTCTCATCCCTGCATACTTTCTCATACAAACTCACATATTTTGTGTCTTTCTTGCTGATGATGTGGTGGAAAACAGACAAAGACTTTGCCGTTAGTCTGATTATCTGTGCAGAGTTTAATTAAGAGGATGTGTTTTAATTGAAATATATGACAATAGCATTTGTGGTAAATGGTGACATGCCACTTTGGATCAATCATTTACAAGCAGACAACAGAAAATGCTGTATGTTTATAAGGACAGAAAAAAGATACTATTGTGTGTGATCTGAGGTCATTTACAGTGACATGGATCTGCAGTGACATCTGCTGGGGAATGGCTGCAGTTACAACAAACTGCAGTTGAGGCAAATATTCAAATTAAGAGGTAAAATAACTACCAGCTCACTTAATTTGAGTACATTACAATGATGGAGACTTTATTTCACAAGCTCACATTCCAGCAACAACATGGCGTCCTCAGAGCTTACAGGACTAACACGGTAACATCCTTTTTGTAGCTTCCAGTGCAATCAGATATATAATATAGGATAAGTGCAGTAAATACAAACACAAACAATTCACATGTTTTTGCGAAATTCTTGGTAGGCTCAAATCTTAACTCTTTAGACCCTGTATCAATATCTATACAGAATATTCTATATTACTTTCCCCTGCTGTAATAATCCAGCAACCCTTTATGATCTTGATGAATTTATATTTTTTTATATTAAATGATGGTATCTCACAGATAAAGAGATAGTATTTTACCAATGACCCATGCAAAACATAAATAAAGATTTCTGTAATTAGACTGACCAGTAAAATGTTGGCATTGGTAATGATGATGATCAAAGTTATATTTAGTTGCAGTCAATACACATTTTCAATACTAATACCATGTCAATACTATTACAAATAGCAAGACACAGCCACCAGATGGCCTAAATAATACAAGATAAACATTTTTTAATCTGTGGTGGTTTCATACTCTGAAACTGAGACCTACACATTTGTTTACATTTAAACGTGTATGATTTTTTACAGACTGGATGCTAGAAAAAGCTTAAAGCTTAAAAGTAACAGGCCCTTAAATAAATAGTAAAAGTGTTATCTGTAAATCTGAATGCCCACATATTAGATTTGATTTGTAGAGTGCGACAGGGGCATCTGAAACTTGCTGTTTACTTATATCTTGTGATATGGGTATAGTTACATACTTTTTGCCCCATTGGGACACAGAAATATCCTGCAGGTGTGTTCAAGCAGAGAACGGTGTGAGCGCAGGAAGTGGTTTTTCAGAGTCTAACAAACCGATCTCAACAGGAAGTGCAGCTTCGCTCTGACAGGAAACTGTTCTCAACAGTCATCAGTCTATACACCCACAGGCAGATAACAAATGGATACTGTCACAACTTTATTGCTTTACCATATTGATCATGGTCTTAATAACTGTCACAGTCAGTATTTGTGTACAACTGAGTTTGCATGCAATGTCACTTATTCTTGTAGGACAGAAGAGATGTTGTCCTTGCTTATATATGTCATTATCACAAGTATTCTTCTAACATGGGGATAAAAATCTCAGTTACTTTACTTGAATCATTGATTTATTAGCGTCATCCAGTTAAATGTCTTCATACATAATAACAGAAGGCAGAGGGTGGAGTAAAGTTTAGAATCCAGGTGTAATCCTTGTTGTATATCTTTCAAACGCCATCAACATTATGTCAAAAGTACTTGATTGAACTCAAAACCACATTTCTCTTGCTCATACTGTGACAGACTAAATGACTCAAGAACTAACAGACCAACGTGCTTCCTTTGAGGTGAAGGTACAGCCGAGAACTACCTACAGCAGACCTACAAACCAAAATCAGACTTTCAAAATAGAATAGCATGTGTGTTAGGGAACATCAGTGAGAGTTGCATTTGAAGGAAAATCTTTGACATAAAAGCAGGAAGTAAATAAGAAGGGAAGTAAAGAGCAAAAACATTAGGAGATGAAAAAATTATGAGATTTCTGAAAATAGGTGAACTTCTCTCTGTTGTTTCATGAGGAAGCAAGCAACCAGTGAGTGAGAAGAGTTGGGCACTGCAGCAAAGCAACCACAGACAGAACAGCTTGCCGCATGTTGTTGCCGGATAACATTTTGCAAGACAGGAAACGAGAGAAGCAGAGAGACAGAACCAGAGTAGTCACGGACTAGTTTTTCATCCTTAACAAGTGCTATAATCTCAGATATAGTGGTGAGTCAGAGGAGAGAGAGGCGAGGTCTCCTATGAAGGTACCGTATGCACAGTGAATTCTGAAAATTTAATTTTGTTTGATTCATCCTTGACAGAAGAGAAAAACAACTGAGATATACACCCTGAAAATCTAAAATGGGCACTGACGAAAAAGATTCAGTGCCAGCGGCTCAACAACCACAGAAGGAACAAGGATCAACAGAGAAGGAAAACGAATCTCCAGCAGAGCATCCTCCAGGACAAGCATCTGAGACCACCGACCCTCTCAACACATACAAATGGCATACCGGCTCAAAGGGAACGCTTGATGAGGTGAAAGAAGAAGGAGAAGGAGGAGCAGCTTCTTCAACATCTACAGTCGATAAGATTCAGAAGGCCTCAACCAACAAATGGAGCAAGATGCAAAACTGGCGCAAGGCCCTAAGTGAGGATAATGGAGACAAAAATTCAAGTGGGAAAAGTGGAGAGGCAACCAAGGCGGATAAGGGTGCTGGAGGAAACCGAAAGAACCCCTTCAGAAGGGCCCTGTCCGAGCCTCCTGGGTCACTGTTTGCAGCCCTGTCCCCTTCCTCCAGCTCTGCCAACACGCCCCATGCAGCTCCATCGTCAACTGCTGCAGAGGCCTCAGGGGTCTCCTCCACAGACCCTTCTCAGCGAGGAGGCGGAGGGGCACTCTTTAAAAAGTACCTGAGGACAGTGTCCCAGAAACTCAAAAGGCCCAAGCTGCAGAGTCGGAGCAGCACCCCCTCATTACTGCCAGGTGAGGTGTCTGAATGTACCCAGCTACAGAATATGAAAGTGCTTATAAACCAGTTCAAACTATATTAAATTTAATGTTTGAGATTAGCGTCGTAGTTGTTGCATTTTTGTATGAGGGATGCTACAGAAATTAGCAAAATTCCTAACATTTTGTTTGATTAGTTAACCTTTTTCATGTTTTGATTGATACTTGTGGGCAAAATATGATGAAATGTGATTCCGTACACATAAAATACACTCAAAGGTTTGTTTCACGTAGCAACATGGTTACCCCATGTGGTTACCAGCATGATTTCCTTTTATGTAGGATCACTCAGTGACACACTACAGTAGGTGGGGTATATGTGACTTTTTAAAATACTGCTGCATAATTCGCTTAAGACTTAATCCTATATTAGACAAACCAAGTGTCAAATTACACAACATAAAAAGAGAGCTTAAAGAGAGAAAAGGTATCAAGGTTAAAAGAAAAATAACTACAAAACCAGTCACAATTAAATGAACAGGGTTAAATTCTGGTAAACTGGAACTTGAATTGAAGCTGGAGAATTGAATTGGAGATGGATGGAAAAGAAAATTTGAAAATCTCAATTGAAAATGTTCAGAACTTCAAGCACGACAGCAGTTGTCATAAAGCTAAATATAAGAAATATAAAAAATTATAGATATCAAAAGCAACTCTTGCACCTGTTATGGCAACTTCAACATTTACCTGCAGAAAATGCTTATTGAGTATAAGTTAGTAGTAACCTTGAAAAGCTATATTCACCCATGCTCTCAACGTAAGATTTATATAAACTTCAACATACCATCCCATTTTCCCCCATTTTCACATTTTCACACTAATATTGTAAATCGGGATGCAGGGTTGTTTTCTTAACTATTAGAGAGCAGTATACGTTGAAGTGTCTTTTGAGATATGAGTGAGGGTGTTAAGCACGGCTGTTATCTCAGCCCTGCCTTTTTCAAATGTATGTGAATGAAATGGAGACGTTACTGGACCTACTATATAAACAACAGTTGGTCTCGCTTTTTTCAACACAGAACTCAAGTGTCTGTTTTATGCAGATGATCTAGTCACTCTGTTCATCAGTACTGTCAGACTTTCAAATTGAACATGACAACAAGACCAAAACCATCACTTTCCAAAAAAGGTCAAAACTGCAGAGAAATTACCCTGAAATTTAGCTGTACCAAACTAAACCAACTCACTTAGATTTATAAACCACTCCCACATGAAACTTCTGCTTTGCGGTGATGTGACTCAAGTTAAAGCATTAAAGGCTTATTGTTTAGATTCTGCTGAGGAAATGGCTAAAAAACCGAGTTTTCCAGTCAGACACATTATGACACCAAATGACCAGTCAAACAAGGGCAAAAAGCCTTTACAGGGGGTTCTTGGGTATTGAAAGCATTCAGAACTGAAGTATCAAAATCTGGAACTGTATTTAAAAAAGGTCCTTGAATGTTACCTTTTTACTTTAGCTATTACCTACCAATGGTTGAAAATAGAAAGGAGTCCTCAGCTGGTACTGAGGCTGAGACCTTACATTGAGTTACATCAGAAACTTCAGCCAGCCTTGGAACAACTTCAAAGAATTAGACCTGACCAAAAGTTCCCAACACAAACTTGCTAGATATTTGGGCCTCAGATAACAGCATACAACCTGGCAAACTACCTGACCACAGACTTAGCAACAACTATCTGGATGTACAAGACAGTCTACTCGATGTTTGTGTATCAATATTTTATTTCTATTTAATAATGCCACCTCTTTTCGTTTTTCTTTAGACTAATGGGTGTTTATTGTTGCATTATTCATATTGCTAACATCTATCATATAGTACTACATAGAAAAAACATCATAATCATCAAATAATAACTTTTCTTTTTTATGACTCACCTTTACTAGATGGTTTGTTATTTTTATTTCAAACATTATTGTGCTTTAGAAAGGAGACAAATCTAAAGTACTAGGCAAATACATGTTGAAGGATATGCACATAATGAAAAAACTTCAGAGAAACCACAGGATGTGCGCAGCTCATCCTGGTGTGTCATAAAAGGAGAGAGATAGCATCAGTGGCCCCGGCAACTCCACAAATGGGAGTGGCCAAGTGCTAGGGGAGATAAGTGCCATCATGCCATAATTACCAAAAACATCAAACAAACTAGGGCCGGCATGTGCCTGTATTTATGGCCCTGCATTTATCTAACTATAGTCAGTTCTCAAATGTGAGAGACTATGTTACGTATTTTGTAGAATGTATTTAGTCTGTGATTATGGTGTTGATAAAGAGCTTACATCTGTCACTTCTCTGCAGTTCTGTAAGCTGTGTAGTGATTAATATGTCACTATATGTGTGTGTGTGTAAATGTCTGCTTGTGTGGCAGATCCGAGTGAGGCTGAACTCCCAAGACTACAATGGGCACCACCTCAGGAGGTTCCCTTATGGGACATTAGCAACTGTGTTCTTGAAGATGGACAAATTTTCATCTCTCCAGAGGAAGAGGTACCAACACACACACACACACACACACACACACTCCGAATGTACAAATATACAACTATGTACTTTGATAGTGACAGATTATGTATGTGTGTGTGTGTGTGTGTGTGTGTGTGTGTGTGTGTGTGTCTTTATCAGCCAACAATGTGGACCCGAAACCGTGTCAGCAGCTGCCTGTCCAATCTCAGCATGCAGAACCTCGTAGACATCGACACAGGTCAATACATATACACACACAAACACACACACACACACTGTTTAAGCAAAATGTAGAACATATTAAGATGCAGCAAATATTACATCACCAGGATATGGACAGGCATTACCAGTGAAACAGCTACTGCCATCACATCAACAAGAAGTATGATTCTGCAGACAGTCACAGAGGAAATAGCTGAATGTTTATGCGTGCGTGTGACTGTCAAATTGCTTCCCCTACGTTTTTTTGGGGAAGATAGCATCAGGCCTGGGTGTAGTAGTCCAATGAAAGCTCGTATAGAGAGAGAGAGAGAGACAGTGAGAGAGAGAAAGAGAGAGAGAGAGAGAGAGAGAGAGAGAGAGAGAGAGAGAGAGAGAGTTGGTGTCTGCCTCCATTCTGCTCTGGCGTTTTGTTTAGAAGAAGCTCTGAGGCTGCACTGAGGTAGTGACTGGTCCTGCATTGATTTTGGCTGGTTGGCTCTGTGTAAGCACCAGCATCTGCTTGATGAAGAGAGGAGGGCAATGTTAGAGGGACAGAGATTGAAGAAACAAGACTGTGGAACACCTCTGGACTAAATGATGGGATTTAGACGCTGGTTTGTTTGCGGTGGGGCTTTGGGTAAGCAAAGAGGAGTGAAAGTCTGTCTGATAGAACTGTAAACTTGTTAATTCACATCTTTAACTCTAAAGATATCTTTACCTTATTAAGAAAGGGTTACAAATGCTACACTGAAGAGAAAATCATGGCAGAAAGTGATTTCCAAATTTCATCCACTGCAAAGCTTTAAATAAGTCTCAATAATAAGAAGACCTGCGGGTGAAGTATGTACAATAAATAAACTTTACGTAGATAGCTGCAGCTCCAGCTAAAAACCACACACATCCTGTATGGGCTAATTGGTCTATATTTGCTAATACAGCATTGACTAATTTGAGGTATTAACACTATCTTCAGCGGAAGTGCAGAAAAGAGTAGTGGTGGCATTGTAAGAGCAGTGATGAAACTGAATCTTTCTGGAAGTTTTGAGAAAGGGGTTTTAAACTATACGAAAATCAATCAATTGATTGAGAATGAATCAAACATTTGGTTTGGCTGTTTAATGTCTGGAAACAAATTGCTAAAACAAATAAATATAATAGAAAGGCAAGTATTGACCACAAACACAAAATGAAAAGGAAGGATGTTTTTATGTGTATAATAGCCTTTATTAAAGCTAACATCAGTTCCCAAGAATATTTGTAACACTGTTAATTTCACTTCATTGTCATCATCAACAAGATCATTTCTTCCTAACACTTAGAATGTAGCCCTGACCATGTGGGCCTGGGAGGTGGCCCTCGACCAAAGAACCAAGATGGTGGTGTGAGGGTGAGTGTTTTACACATCAGAGATAATAATCTCTCTGTTATGCCTCCATTTCCTGTTGATGTCAAACATTATTGCCCTCATACACCATACTTGCCTTCTTTACCCTCAGGCACTGATCAAACGACGTCTTGAGAACAAGGCCAAGAGGAATAGCAACACTCAACTGAACCCCGTGGGACTAAACAAAGGAAACAGGTAAAGTACACTGTAATGTATGTGAAGGCAATTAGTACAGTCCATAAGTACTTGGACATTATTCTTTGTTTGTGTTGGCTCTGTACTCCAGCATACTGGATCTGAAATCAAACCATGACTATGAAGGTATTTACATCCATAATGGGTTAACAGTGTATGTACTGTTGTCCAGTCCAAAACTTAGCTGGATGACATGTAAAAAGGGGTCTGGTTCCTACACTGGTCATCCAATGGATGTAAACACTCTAAAATTAAGCTGAGAGTCAGGATTTTAACCTCATAATCATTGTTTAATTTCACATTCAATGCTGGGGTTGGTCCACCTATATTATAAAAAATGCACTATTCAGAAAGAATTTGGTTGTGAGGTTTTCAAGGACTCATTATATTGTTGGACTGCTGGGCTACTATAAGAGATGCCTTGTATCAGTTTTATACTCTTCTGTGCATCACTTGTACTAGGTGTTCTCTTTGAAAAGAAATTCTATTCTATAAATACATATATCACATGTACAAATATTCATGTAACTTTTTAGAGCATCAGCAGTCTGTGTAATTTCTGCCTATAGTGGGTGGCAAAAGGTTTTAAAGTACATTATGTTACAATTGACAAATTATTTGGTATCAATCAGTATTTGACACTCTATGTCTTTATCAGTTCAGTTTTTGACTGGCTTTTCCCCACTCTGTTTATTAAAGACACTATGGCTCCCGGGAATCTGTGTCAATTCCTGTCAGTCCAGTAGGAAGTCTGGATCTGAGTGCAGACACCAGCACTGTCATCAGGCCGGTCCACAGCTCTATTTTGGGGGAGAAATACTGCTTTGAGGTACACTTCAACTCATGCATTCTATCTTGTGTGTAAAATTTGGGGTCCTTAAGGAGCATCATACAGTACCTCAGAAAAACAGAAACTTCACATCCCAGGATGGCTAACACAGTCCTGTTGGTTTCACTGTACTTGCAGGTGATAAACTCTGAGAACACACACTGCTTTGGCTGCTCGTCAGCTGCAGAGCGTGACCGTTGGATTGAAGACCTGAGACGGGCTGCCCAGCCTAATAAGGTCAGCTATGAGCCATTTATTTCAAAGAAAAAGTTTGTGTTGTAATATTCTGGTGCAAAAATGCTAATAAAATGATATTTTAATGCATCATTGTTCACAGGATAACATTGAGCGCACAGAAAACTCCCTAAGTCTGTGGGTAAATGAAGCTAAGGATCTGCCACCCAAACGGCGTTATTACTGCGAGGTACACCTAGATGGGACCCTGTTCGCCCGCACTAGCAGCCGATCTGTTGGCAAGGCGTCTAACCGCTCCAGCCTGGCAGGGGACAGCTCTACTGGGTCTTCAGGAGGCCTGGGGGGCAGTGGAGGTATGGCTGGAGGGTGTCAGCTATTCTGGGGTGAATTCTTCGAGCTAGACAACCTGCCCTGTGTCTCCCAAATCACCCTGCACCTTTTCCGTGAAGAGGACCCCAAGAAAAAGCGTCACTCCCGAGATGAGTTTTGCCTGCATCCACTGGGCAGCGTGGCCATACCTTTAGCTGAGATCCGAGGTAGGACCTATCAGGAAAAGTGGTATCCCATCACTCCATACAAGGCCACGGGCACTGCTGGGAAAGAACTTGTGGGGCAACAGGCTTCCCTTCGCATCAAGGCCCGTTTTCAGAATCTGAAGGTGTTGCCCATGGAGAAATACAAGGAGTTTGCAGAGTATGTGACCTTGGATTATGTGGAAATGTGCAGAAGTCTGGAGCCACTTCTGAATGTGAAGGAGAAGGAAGAGCTGGCAGGAGCTCTGGTCCATGTACTGCAGAGTATCGGCAAGGCCAAGGTGAGGAATGAGTCACACAAAGTTCATATATGCTAACTGCATCATAGTTTTGAAATCTCAAAGTATCACTCAAATACAATCTGATGTAAAAACACAGCAAAAAGGAATAATCAGACATACTTTTCCTTGCTTGAATGGGTATGCTTCAGGAGTTCCTCATTGATTTGGGCAGTGCAGAGGTCGAGCGTCTTGGAGAGAAGGAGGCACTGATCTTCAGAGAGAACACACTCGCCACTAAAGCCATAGATGAATATATGAAGCTGGTTGGACAGAAATACCTCATTGACACATTAGGTAGGTTAGCTCAGTGGTAAGGTGGCTTCTTGTGATTGGTATCAGTTGGTGCTTTGTTTTCACTAAACTCTGTGCTTTCTTTTTCATTGCAGGGGAGTTCATCACCCGTCTTTATGCTTCAATGGAGAACTGTGAAGTTGACCCTCGTAAATGCCATGCCTCTGAACTCTCAAACAACCAAAAGCACTTGAGGGAAACCTGTGAGGAAGTGGTGCAGAAAATTATTGAGAAACATGGGTGAGAGAATGGAGCTCATCTTAGAAAAGACATGAAATAATAAATATCAAATGTTTAGGCCAAGTTAATTTCAGAGTAGTGTTTGAGCTGATGGAAAAAATAATATTCACAGAGCTGATGTTTGACATGTTTCTTGCCTTCAGATCCTTTCCTGAAGAGTTACACAAGATCTTCTCCAGCTGGGTGGAGCTGTGTGAGGACCAGGGCAGAGCAGAGATTGGCCAGCGTCTCATCTCTGCTTCCCTCTTCCTCCGCTTCTTGTGCCCTGCTATCCTCAGTCCTTCTCTTTTTGGTCTGACACAGCCTTATCCAGAGCCAAACACCCTGCGTACCCTCACCTTAACTGCCAAAGTCATTCAGAATCTGGCCAACTTCACCCTGTGAGTGATGTACCTCAGCAAAGTATCTTTTGATATACTGAGAAACAAGTATTTTGGGAATGAGAAGTTCACTGAAATGGCTTAAGTTAACACATTTTTTTGTTCCAATTCAGGTTTGGAGAGAAAGAGGAGTACATGCTCTTCATGAATGAATTCCTGGAGCAGCACTGGGATGGAATGAGGGGCTTTCTACAAACTGTGTCCAATCCAGACACCGAAATGCCAATGACTTCCTTTGATGGCTATGTGGATCTTCCTCTGCGCTTAGCTGTGCTGCATGGCCTGCTGGTAGACATCATCTATCAGAGGAACCAGGTAGGATGAAAACCAATAAGTCCATTACTTAGTTGTACAGGTTTATGTAATTGTGTGTGCTTGAACTTTAAGCTTCCGTATGATTGGACCAGTAGACTGTTCACAATACTGTATAGTTTCCAGTGTTTACAAGTATAATTTTAAGAAGTAAATACACAGGAAATACTACATTTTGATCATTTTCAGCTTGGGTACTGGTGCCCCCTAACCCCACCCTTAACCTTTAAGATCACGTGTGCACAAGATGTAGGCATATAACAGCATTTTTGAATTTATGTTTCATATGTGCCAAGACGTAGACCTTATTATAATGCATTAGGCTAATTTGTCATTAATTATTTGGTTCATATGATGCACCAAACCAAAGGAAGTCATGTACTGAGCCAAACACACAAAATACTTCAGGACAAATACACATACCATTACAGCCCTAACAGAACAAGTCTCCATTGCCTGCTTAAAGGCCTCATTTAAACCTGTTAGTAAAATGGTGTATCCAGATGAATATAGACCTAGTTCTGGATATTTGCAAATGAACATTTTCATTTCAATCTGCCAGACTTGCTTTGGATGTCATCAGGTGCATCCAATTGCATTCCTGTTGCTATTTGCATGTACCCCTTGCTTTAATGCTATTTTTTTAATCATACAATGTATCAAGATAGCGATCATTTTGCATAAAACATTAAAAGCATTAAGACAAAGTGCAAAAGAAACACATTATAAAAAGACATTTAAATACAATTAAAATAGTTATTAAAGAGTTAAGAGAATAAGAACAAAAATAAGCTAAAATAGAATAAAACAGATAAAATACAAGAATAAAAGAATCAAAAGAAATGAAGAAATGAATCAAAAGCCTCAAATTTGGGGTCTAACATGCAGCTTGTTTCTTCCTCAGGATACAATTGACAGGCTGCACCCTCTGCCTTCAATTCTGAACCAGATAACAGAGTCACTGGGCCCTGAGGCACCTCGGATCATAGTTAGAAGGTGTGTTGAAGGCCTAACATCTTTGACTTATCAGCAACTTGTGATGTATAACAAGCTTGAACATGGTGTTGTTACGTGTCACTTAAGCAGGCTCTTTCTTGCAGCGAAATGGGACAAGTCAAGCCAGTCTATGTTCCTCCTAAAGACTTGGGCAAATACAGCCCTCACCAGTCTTCCCTCCAGCAGCTTCCTGTGGACTCCAAAGGCCTACGAGATGGGTATGATGGGTGTTTGTCTGTTACTGGGCTCAGCCAATATTGCTTTTCAGATGTTAGTAATCATGAAGGCGATTTTTGACTGTCCCTGAACTCCTTGATTGCACATGTTATGTACCAGCGGTAAATCCATTCATTTTCTACCACTTATCCAGTACAGCTTGTGGTGGTATACCATGGTGGTGGTAGGCCAGACCTCCTTAGATGCTAGACCTCTAGCTATGTCCTCCAGATCCTTTTGGAAAATCCAGAGGTGCTCCCAGGCCAGAGGGGATATGTAAATTCTCCAATCAGGTTGGCCCCGGAGTCTCCTCCAACTCCACAAGGAGTTGTCTGGGAGGCATCAGAAAAAGATGCTCGAATAACATTAACTGCTCCTTCTCGATACCAAGGAGCAGCGGTTCTATTCTGAGCTCTTTCCGGATGTCTGAGCCCCTCACCCTATCTTGTCATAGCCCCATTTTTTTAGTCGCTACCCAAAGCTAATGACCACACGTAGAGGAAGTAGTCAACTGGTAATTAAGGCCAATTCAGACAGGCCAGTATAACACTTGCCTTGAACATCAGAGTGATGAACACTTTAAATGTGAAGTTGATGATGATGATGTTTTTCATCCCAAACTATACAAGTAGTCAAGGGTTTTCCTGAAAAATATTTAAACATTTAGAATATCTTTTCAACCATATGCAAAAGAAGTTCGGCATGTTTTACTGCAATCCGTCTCTGTTGTTAGTGAAATTATCAGTAGACTGGCATGTATCCTTTTTCAAGTGACAATATATGCAGAACATGCATTTTATGTAAGTGTACACTAACACAGGTATAGAACAGTTTAACTTGCTAAAAGGATTTACAGATTTACAAATGCCACCATGTGATGTATATCACCTGAATAATTAATAATTCATTAAACAGGGATGGCAGAACTCGGAGAAGTATGAGAGAAAGGAAGCCAGTCACCAGAACTCAGAGTGCCCCACACAGACGTCCCGGTCACACAAAACATGCCCTGAAGAGGCAGATAAGTTCTGAAACTCTGCCGACAGCTGACAATGAACAAGAGATGGAAACAAACGAACCACTTATCTCATCACCAAAAACCGTGAGTACAAAGAGGAACTGTGAACTTAGCTTGGTTATTTTGGCTACTGAGTGCATCAGGCCATATGCCGCAATGCAACAATAAATACTTCACCTTTTTCTAGTAGGCTATCTTAAAATATTGACTGCTTTTTAAATCAATTTTGATGTTTGTGTTAGTTAATACATTGATAGTATGACTTTGTCTGGTTAAGTAGAGGGAATTATTATACAATCTCTCATCTTATTTCAGAGTGACAGTATCAAACGTCCACCTGCACCAGTTCCCTGGATCAAAGACATACATAACAGGGAGCCCAGTGAGATGAAGACTCAGAACGAACAGTTCAACTTACTAGATAGGGTATGTCATACCTGTTACCCACTAAAGTGACATAATTCTGGCTATAGTTTATCATTTCACTGTTACATTTCATAAACTGTTTATTTGTGAATCACACACCAGCATGCTCAAGAACTGTCAGAGCTTCGTCTGGGGATAGAGCAGGTGACGGAGCGTGAGCTGGATATGGCAAAGCGGCTTGAGGACTTCATTATTCAAAGTCAGGACCAGAATGTAATACTGCAGACTGAGGTGAACGAGCTTCGCAGTCTGCTGGCTGTGCGAGAAGAGCAGCTCGCCAGTGCCACCTTCAGGTAATATTATCGAATCAACAGTAATACTGTCACCAAATGTACAGAGAAACTTATTATGTTCAGTTTCCAGAGGAGATATATTCAATTTTGCCAACATTTAGTGTTTTTATTATATGTAGTCTGCATACTCTATACTTTATAACTGAAGATTAATGACGCAGTTGATAACTTTGATTGGATTGGGTGCATAAAGCAGTAGGCTTGGCTGTGTTCAAATTGTTATTAATTGCTAATTGTCTGTAATTATTTGATGTTTTGGTATAATTTATTACCAAGGTGTTCTGTTCTTGTCTATATGAGCATCTCTTCTATCTGTGTCTGTGACAGGTTGGGTGTGATTGAGGAGGAGAGGGAGGAGGATGAGAGGAAACTGAGTGTTGCAATTGCAGCAGCTGAACGAATGAACGTACTGGTAAGACAAAAAATTAAATAAATGAATACAGCCAGTTATTAAGCAGAGATGAAGTGAAGGATTATCAGAATATTAGATACATACTTATATCTATTATATTAGATATATATCTTATTTTGGAAAATTACTACACAATTAAGTGTAGTATATTACTGTACTGTTAATGCCTTGTTAAAGGCATAGTTCACTTCAAAATGATGAACATGAAATGAAAATGATGATGATCTGATGTCAGTCAGAACGGTATCAAAAATTATTATGGAGTTTAAGGAGTTATTTTTACAGCTTGAGGATGAAAAGCATATCATTTCTAACTCCCAACACAAGGGTTTTGTATCTGAATAATTGCACTTTGGGTCCCAAGCAACAACAGTTGTGCATTCTCAGTGAGGAAAATGCAAGATATAATTAGGTATATACTGTAAATATATTACACAAAACACATCTGAAGACACCTGATCATAATGAAATACTAATCTGGGATACTCAAATGAAATTGTAACTAATTTGTGAGTGATTTGTGTGTTTGGTGCCCTTTTAAACATTTCAATGGTCCTATGGTGGAATAGATAATAGATAGTTAACCATCAGTTCATGCTGTTATCATCAGTTCACATTAAATGCATATTTTCCAAAATACTAAAATATAACTCTGGAGATATTGTGGGAGAAACTCATTTGTTTACAGTATACTGCAGTTAAATTACATACAAGAGTAAGCTGATAAAAACATTTTTGTTTTTTCTATGTGCTCACAGGAGGAGCAGTTTGCAGGCTTGATGAAGGACCTTCACCAGCTCAGTGAGGCCTACAACAGTGGCCAAAACAATATACAGCATCCTGAAAAGCCACACATCAACAGCAACTGAACCCTGATAGAAAAAGGTTCAGAGCTACAGTATCACCACAATTTTGTATAAATAAATATATAAGTAGTGAATAAATAGTTAATGTGGAAACCCCTACCTGAAGTCACAATCACGGTTTCCTAATTAGATGTAAGTTTATTTTATGAACATATTCAGAATGAATGTGGGTGAAACAATTATGTCCCAGGTGAACGTGAAACGTACTGGATTTGTCTGCATTTCAGCCTTTATTGTATCTCAGCTACAGATGTGTTTGACTTGTAAACCTTTCTGATAAATAAAAGAATACTACCTGTCTGTTTATCTGAGTGCATTCAGCAATGTGTCATTAACAGTGCAACAGTGGTGGAAAATATGGTATAACAAATATAACAGTACTCCACTTCTGTACTTAAAGTGGCTATAATCAATATTTTCATAGTAACAATGGATCAAATGACTATGTGTGATTTGAAGGGTGTCACTCACAGTGATAAACCCAGAGACAATTATCAGCAGACTGCAGTTCTCCACAGCTCCACAGAGCCTTATAGCTTAATTTGTCTCATTGTTTGATTTTCCAGGGGCCCAAAAGCTCCAGTTTCACAATGTGGCAATTCATTTATGGTAATTAATCAATAAATTAATAATTATTATTTATCTGTATTATTTTAGTACATAGTAAGCTCACAAGCATTTTACTAAATACGTTTCTGCTTAATCAAGTAACCACAAACTAATTGGTAATTACCAATTTATAGACTACTTATGAAATACTAGATGCTTAAGTGCATTTTGCTGGTAATACTTATGTACTTTATTTAATATTGAACTTTATGTTATACTAAGTCAAAGTTCTGAGATATAGTAAAATGATTGATTAAATCTTATTATCTTGATTTTGTCAGCCAGACTTTGGACTAAGTCAGCATTTGTTTGGACAGTACGACTGTGTGTGTGTGTGTGTGTGTGTGTGTGTGTGTGTGTGTGTGTGTGTGTGTGTGTGTGTGTCTGTGCGCGTGTGCGTGTGTATGCGGAAAGAGCCAGAGAGGGAGGACTCTGCCTGTAATCCGCACAAGTCACTGGATATCGGGACACTGCAGACTGTAAGAAGCTATAAAGCTTCATACAGCTTCATACAGAAGATAATCGACTTGGACTGAGTTATCCTCCATTAACTGTACACCCGGCGACTCGAGGTATTGTGGGAGATTTTGCTTAAATATATTACAGGCTTTGTACTCTCCAAATATGAATGTGAAATATGAATATGAATGACAATTTGAATGTCAAACTCGGCGTCGCGCTGAATGTTCCTCATTTTAAGATGCGTTAGTTTAAATCTTATAAGATCTGTGTTGCCTAACCCTGCAATTTCGCTGACTAAATATGCTAAGCTAGAAGAAAACCGTCTATATTAAGTTTAAATACGTCTTGTATGCGGAACTCGGTCTGTACTTTCGTTTTCATGTACTTCACAAGTTAAGTTTCGTTTCTCCATGCAGCCTCATCATGGCCGAATCCATGGACGAGACTTCGTTTTCCCTGATGAGTCTGGAGGAAGAGCTGACCTGCAGTATCTGTCTGAGCACCTTTGACAGTCCGGTAACCATCCCCTGCGGACACAACTTCTGTCAGGACTGCCTCCTCGCCACCTGGAAGGACACCTACAGCTGTCCTCAGTGTCGGACCCACTTCGCCACCAAACCGGAGCTGAAGAAAAACACGGTCCTCAGCACGGTCGTGGAGACCTTCAGAGTCCGGTCGGGCAAGAACGAGGCCGGTCTGTCCGGAGAGGAGGGGGCCAAAGCCGAGAAAGAGGATGTCATCCGCTGTGATACATGTATGGAGGCAAAAGCGTCCCAGACCTGCCTCACCTGCATGGCCTCTTTCTGTGACGAGCACCTGCGGCCGCACCGGGAAAATCCCATTTTCCGTGTCCACCAGTTGAGTGCGCCTGTCGGCGACCTGATGGAGCGCATCTGCCCCGACCACCACAAGCTGATGGAGCTCTACTGCACCCAACACGACCGCCTGATCTGCAGCCTCTGCCTCCCAGTCCACAATGGATGCGCCTACATATCTGCTGAGGAGCGGAGGAACCTGAAAGAGGTGTGTGTGTGTCAGTTGTCACCCGAGAAGATTAAAAGGCTAGTTCACTCAAAATAAGAAAAAAGTGCTCCACATAGAGATGTATCAGATGTTTAATATGGAGGTGAGTGGAATCTTGTTTGAAGTACTCACAGCATTGAAAGTTTACATTTGACATTTATTTATTTATTTATTGAATGGGACAGTGTATAATTTGAAACATTAAAGATGCACTGCACCAGAGTTAGCTTGAAGCTAATTTGCATATGTAGTCCCCGACAAAAAACATACAACAGCACAACAACAAACAGTAAAAAGCAAACAAAACAACCAAAAAACAAAATAAAACAAAACAAAAAAACCCCAAACAGAACACATCATACAAAATACAAAATACAAAGCTACACACAGCACATCACATACACCCACAATGTCAATTGTGATCAGCTGTGTGACTCAATGGTCACACAGGTGTTTGGTCTTTAGTACATGTTTCAGTCTGGTCTTGAATGTATTGATGGAACTACAGTTCGTCATATCATCAGGTAGGGCATTGCACCGAGTTGTGGCTTTCACAGAAAAAGCTGACTGCCCAAATGCAGTGCGACAAAATGGTATGGTACAATCTTTTATAGAGGATATTCTGGAGGATCTAACAGAACTTACTGAGCATGTGATATTATAGACAATCCATAGAACAAGCTGTGAAAAGTTTTCATTGGAACTTTTCACACTGAGATCCAGCTAAGTAGGATACTTTGCTATGATCATTTTTAATTACAACTCTATTTTCTTCACCAGAATACCGTCTCTGTTAAAACAAATAATTTTTTTCTTTTGCCTTTCTTATTTAAACAACAACAAAACATAATCAAAAATTGATTATGTTTTGTTTTGGAAAAGGATGTTTAAGATTTTTCAAGAAAGAGTGTAATTTTAAGAAGTTAATATGAGCCTGGAGTGGTGATGCTGAGTGTAACAGCCTGGTGATGTAGTCCCTTTAAAAGTGAACCCCCATGTTCTGAAACTGAAAAACAAATTAACCCAATAATCTCTTTGTAAGACAGGGCTCTGGGCAAAATGGACGATGATTCTCTCTGAACTGTGTGTCTCTGTTTTAATGAACTGAATTATACCATGTTTCTCTGTTTGCAGTTCGACCTGAGAAGCAAGCTAAACTTGATGGACGGGAAGATTACGAAGAATAAAACTGTTATATTTCAGATGAGGGACATGCAGAACTCACTAAAGGTAACCAAGCATTTGTGTTGACATTTACTGTAATCCACATAAATACCAATAAGTGGCTTGAAAGACAAAAAGCTTGAATACTTCAGTGATTCCTCTTCATTTGCCATCTATTGTATAACATCGAGGTTACATGGCTATTTGTTGGAAATTACATTAAGTTAATGTTTTTATAGTTTATGGAATATGAACTAAATGGAAACAACTTACAATACATTACAGTGACCAGACTATCAAAGTAATACAGCTCAACAGAGTTATTGTATAGCTGATAGTCAGTATTCGTCCAGCTGTCAGAGGTGTTTATTCAACTCAATGGTCATTTTTTAGGTCATTTTGTTAAGCAAACACCTGGCTATATGTATTTCAAAGTTGCCTTATGCTGCCTCAAAATCTTGCAAAATCTAAAAGACATGGAAACAATACTCAGCCCTTTATAGCTGACACATACTATAAGTTGTTGTTCAACACAAAATGTCACATGTTTAGTGGTCATTTGATTAAATGTGTAAAGAAAACAACTTCATAAAACTGGTATTTTACTGCGGGGATGTTATATTTTGAGGCATTTCTTTTATTTTGTGCAAAGCCCTGTAGTTACCTGTCTCATAACATACTGATCTATTTTTTCCATTAGGACTCGGCGACCAACAGGAAGAAAGCTTTGGCAGTTGAGTATCAGCAGATCCGGGACATCTTGGCCCGAGAGGAACGTGATGCGATGAATGCGGTGGAGCGAGAGGTTGAGACTGGTCAGACCAAACTCAAAGTTCTTATGAAGAAGTTCAGTGACAACATTGATAGCATGAGCAAAGCGAAAGAAGATATCCACAGGCTGCTGGGTCAGTCCCAAACCATGGCCTTCCTAAAGGTGAGACGAATGTGATTATCTAAAAGTGTAAGTAGAAATAAGAGTTCAGATGATTTGTGTTTGTGGTTTGAACTACATTTGTTCATGATTTGCCCGACTGCCCCAAATCACAAACAAAACAACTGCACACTTTGATCCTATTTTTGTTTGCCAGCCTGCCTCTTACATAACATGTGCCTAGGCCCAGGCCCAAATCTCCCAAAAGGTCAGGCACCATTGGGCCATAAAACGTGCAAAAACACTAGTATGGTCCTTTAAGAACCTGCAGTTCTCATAGTGTTTGTGTTTTCACTTTTATAAGTGTTTCACAATTTGTAGCATTTTTGGATTTGGACTACATGTTCTTAATTTTTGTGCTATTGCTTTTGTATGTGTTTAATCCACCGTAAATTCATGTCAAGGATTCAATTTTATTTAATCTCTGAATTCACAGTAAGACCACACATGTAAGAGAGGGGTATGTTCAAGTTTAGAAATAAAACAGATCCAGATCATTTTTTTAAAAGGCTGCTTTAACATATTCATTTAGTAAGTACATGAGACAGGATGACTATAATGATGCACAGGAATAGGCGAGATTTGTTACTACTACTGTTTTTACCTCATATTTGACCCATGTATAGAAAATAGTATATTTTTATTAACAGTTTAAATACAACCTTGTTCCACCAAAGAAAACTACATTGTGTTCCTGTCCTCCCAGACTTCACTTGACCTGCCCCAAGTCGTAACCTTTGACCCTTACACCCCTCGAATCAACCTGGACTCCAAGAAGGTGATAGCAACACATGCATTTGCCGCTGCCCTGAAGGAACATCTGAGCGAGATCTTTAAACAGCCTGTTGAGGCCAGACTACCAATAATGAAAACAGGTGAATTTGTAGGTACACTTTTCAGTGGGAGACTTTGCATTTGGAGACATATTTTGAAAGTATAGTGAATCCAGTTGTATCCAATTTTGTTGAAGAAATTAACACTGACATTGTTGCATCTGGTGAGTTGGTGTGATGTAGGAATTGGTGTAAACATAAATCAAATCAAAATATAAATTTCAAAGTATTCCTCAAATTGGTAATTCATGTGGATAAAAATATGATTGTAATGACACTCTCTGGCTTGTTCTCAGATGAAAGAGCAGAATCTGCCTCTTTGAGCCCTGGAATTCACCAGGAGTCTGGTACGTTCATCTGTGCAACACGTATGCTTTATGATATGTGACATGATAATTGACTAGGTGAAAATGCTTCTTTTTTGCCTGTTCCTATTTCAGAGCCAAAATGGCCACTAGGGCATCCCAAACTCCCCAGCCCCCACAGTCCAGGTCAAGCTTCTCAGCCCAAAGTAGGTCCAAAGAAGAAAAAGAAGGAAGAAAAGGAAAAAAGTAAGAAAAAAGTTGCTAGTTTGTTAGGTACACAGAGTTGAAACTAATAAATCATACCTTTATTAAGATTATAATGTTCAGTTTTTAAAACTGCTGTAGAGAGGTTTAGCTGCAACTTAATAATCTGTTTTGAGTCTGTAGTTTTGGTGCTATTGAAATGATTTGTGTTATACTGAGAAGTATAATAAATAATAAAGTATAAATAATAATACTTATCAACAGCTCTTCAGAAGGTTCGCTATTGTCACAAAACAAACATATTTTTTTCTTTTTAATCAGAACAACCCAAAAAGCCCACAGAAGGCAATATGGGAAATAAGAATCAAAACCGTTCGGTGGACAACCTGTTGGTGTTTGGTACTTTTGACAAACCTGGAGGCCATCCACTTGCAGCTGAGCCCAAAGATAAACCAGGTGACAACATCTAGACTGAATACATAACAGGATGCAAAGCAACCTCTGCATTAGTGGAGACATCAAGGCAATATGATATTTTTACAACAAACACGTCACATGACGGGAGACGGCTTTTTTTTGCTTTCATCTGTTATCCCTGACCTTGATGATGAATGACTTTTTTGTCTTCCTCTGTTGTAGAAACGTTGGACAGTCCCCTAGACATTACATCTGCTGAAAAAAGAAGTGAACTTCTGAAATGTAAGTGCATTTGTAAATGTGGTTGGTATCTTCCCCCTAATATGATAAGAGAAACAGAAGTTGTTATTTGAATGGCCTTGTTTTCTCTGTCCCAGATGCCACAGTGCTCACTTTGGATTCAAAGACAGCCCACAAACGCATCACACTGACTGAGGGCTTCACTAAGGCCTCTGTGTCAGATGAGCATGCAAACTACCCCGACTGCCCTGAACGCTTCGCTGTCTGCTCCCAGGTGCTCGCCTCCAAGGGTTTCTCTAGAGGGCGCCACTACTGGGAAGTCCGACTGAGCAGCAACAACTTCATTGGCATAGGCCTGGCGTACGGTAGCATTGACCGCAAAGGTCCCACCAGTCGACTGGGCCGCAACACCCAGTCCTGGTGTGTGGAATGGTTTAACGTCAAGCTGTCAGCTTGGTATAACAGCAGTGAGACCGTGCTGGTCAATTCCAATCCTAAACGCGTCGGTGTGCTGTTGGATTGTGAGGAGGGCACTGCTACGTTTTATAACGTGGCAGACAGGGCATATCCCTTCCACTCCTTTGTGTTCCCCTTTGCTGAAGCTGTGTATCCAGCTTTCTGGATTTTCTCCAGTGGCTCGTCCATTTCTTTGTGCAAGCTGCAGGGATGAGGATCACATGCACATACAGTTGCATATGCACGTACACACACACACACACACACACACACACACACACACACACACACACACACAGTCAATCTTTTGTTCTTATTACGAACTTTAATAATATAAAACAGTTCTTTGCTAATGTTTCGAGTACATTGGCTAAGAAAATGTAATTTTTCACATCATGAGGCTGACCGGCTGCACTACCCAACCAACAGTTTTGTCAATGTTTTCTTCATTAAAAGTGGAAAACCAATATTGCCTGTACAGTTGCAACTGTACAATAATAATAATAATATTTTTTTCAAAGTACCCTACCTTTAGGTCTCTTTTAAAAATAAGAAAATGAAGGAATAGTAGGTGGTGGTTATGCCTGCCTGGCCTGAGAATATTAGTCCTCAGTCAGCCTGGAGCGTCACAAATGATAAGCATGTTATTAACTTTGACATAGCATGTCATAGTTAATGTCATTAGCTATGCTTGCTGTGATTTACATCAGCTGAATTTGTGGCTGTGTGGCCACAAACATGAAGCTGACACAGCTCCTGTTCTTGCAGGTTTCTTTCAACACAGGCAAGCAATATACAGTGTGTTTTCAAGTATATAAACTGCATATCAGGTGACAGTGACACACTTATGCATTCCAATCACTTTTTAAAAATATTTAAAAACAAGATAAAAATTTGCCATCACAATTTCTTTTATCTAACATGCAGAAGGAATGAAAAGAAAATGCTGTTTGATGGAAAAACATGAGCAGGATAAAAGATAAGTTGTCCTTTTTCTCCCAATAAATTTTATTGATACAATAACAGATACAATACATCAAGTAACCATACAACCATAACCATATAATATATTACAACTAAAAAAGATCTCCTGTCAATTAGTCACCTGAAGGCAGATACCCAGACAGGGTGGAGTAATGAGGAGCAGCAGCTGGTTTTTCTTGTGTTGTTTTAAATTTTCAGAGATTTGATCTACTTCCTCCTCCTTTTTAACTGTATATACATAAAACACAATGCATACTTACTATACAGTATGTATGTACTTGTGTGTCCCTTTTATTTACCATGCAGAGTATTTATTATACACTGTATGATGGTTATGAATGTGTGTGGGTAAAGAAGTGAATTAATCCCTTTACTGTCAGGCACATGTCAGTACAGTGTTTCAATATGATTTCTGCATGTAAGAGTGTGGCTATTAGGATTATAGGGCTGGATGATACGGAATATGTGTTTTCATATCAGTTGATATCAATATATGTCACGATATGAATCATTTCTGGCAACCTCAAAGATTCCCCTACGTTTAAAAGTCTATATATAAATCCACAAGTAAGGTCTTTGTGATGGTTGAGCTGTCACTTTCTTTGCTGACACTCTTTCATCTGAAGCAGTGCTCATCATCCATCTATCTATTGGAGTTTTGAAACCAGAGCAGTAGCATGTGGTGTATTTAGCTCAACTCAAACAACCCTGTTGTGCATTTTATTAGGAAATAGTCTGTTTCTGAAGGACTGCCATATGATTGGTTATAAATAGCTTTGTTTCTGTCATGCGATAGGCTGTTCAATTTAGAAAGCAATGTATCCTTCGGGTATTGTATGACAGTTTCTCAGTTTCATGTTATGGAAATGTTTTTACCAAGTGTACATGTTGTTCGGATCACCCAGCCCTATAAGGTCATCTCCTAAACTCCGTGACTGGTTCAGCTGATGAGAGCAGAAGTCATATAGACTGTGTTCTTATCAAGGTCTGTCAGTCTCTCTTTTTTTTTAGAATTACATTGCTATTGCAATTGTAAATCTATAGTAGGCACATTAGAACAACAAGCCATCAGAATGCTCTGTTGGTTTCTTGTAAAGCGAAAAGAAGGTAGTAAGATGTATAGTTTCACAGGGGTAAATTATTTGTGGTATACTACAAAGTTTATCCCCACCTGTGACATGTGTTTGCTGAAAAACACTGGTGACATTAGCCTCAGTGGCTCATTTCCTTATGTGACACCACTGCAGTCCATCAGGTGATGAAGTGGTCAGTCAGCTGATCACGTGCAGTCAGAGCAGACTCGTCTTGCAGGTGCTAAAAGGTGTGAAATGTTACTGTATGGGTGTGAAGCAGTTGAGATCTATTCTCTAGATCTACCAACATACAGCACATTTCAATGAAATTATTGCAGTGCTGTTTCAACACGTTTCTCTTTGTTCTTTTTGACAAAAAGAACTAAGATACTGAAGAGGTTCAGGAAACACCATTGTCCACAGTGGTTTACTTGATAAGCTGGTACAGGTTCAGACATGATGACTGCTGTACTAAAATGATAAACTATTACAGACCTTCATTTTTAGGTTACAGTACATTCCAGTATCTGAAGGTCTGTCCATCACTGCAGATAAAGTCTGAACCTGTATGGTGAAATCTGCTGTTTTCACTATATGCCATTGCTTATCATTACAATGGAGAATTTTGGTTTGAGATACATATCTTTTTGAGACAACTAAGAGCTTTCCAATACCATGATGAGTGTCCAAGTCCTGATAGTGTGTTGACACTGGTTTACTCTTACTACCAACCTTAAATAACATAAGAGAGGTATCTGTGCTTACCAGAACCAATGAAAAATTTAGTTGATTTCATGCAACATTTGACTTTTTTTTGCTAATGGCTTCTGTTTTTGGCTTGTAAAATGTATCCTATAGACCAACCTGCAGTCTCCAGTGGCCTGCAAATCATTTTGTTGATTTTATTTGATTTGTTGTCCATTGCTGATCTTCAAATGGATGTAGTTCATTGTTCTTTGCAGATATTTTCAAGTGTTCCTGCACAGTAACAGTAAATTAACATCAAATCAACCTTTTAGTAATGCTTCATTGTTCAATTGTCCTGTGCTTACTGCTCAGTGTCGTGAAACAGCTTTGGCGATAGGTATATTATGCCATATCTGTGGTGATTTTAGTGTGTTCCCAGCAGGAGCTTCTTAGATTAAGTATGAGCTTTTTATCTGTCTGTCTTAACAATTGAAATGGTTATTTCTCTACTAGATTTAGTTTAATCAAAATAACTTTGTATTACAATTTAACCAATGATTGTCAATAAATGTGTCTCTCTCTCAGACATGCTTCTTGTGCCTTTCTATTTGTATTGTGAAGAAGCCACAAGTGGTTTAAGGAGCAGTCCTTACATTTTGAGAAATATATTCATTTGCCACAGATAACAACATCAATATCATTTCTCATCTCTGTGTGTCCAGTGTAGATAAAGGTCTAAAAACACAGAGATGAAATCAATATTGATCTTTTTAGTTTGACTTAAGCGGGTGACAATCATACTTCTCTAAACTATCAGTGTTCTTGTATTCTAATGATCATTTGGAAGTCAAAATTAACTTTATTTATTAACTTTTTTTAACTTTAATTAGTGTTATTTTCTGACTGAGTCATTCTCATCACTTTTCAGCTGCATATTTCACAAGTAGAAACACTACGCAGATATTAACTGGTCCCCGTCCAGCCTTGTTAGTGGCAATGTGGACATGCTGCAAGATTTCTGATTATTGTGTTTATTTATTATGCAGCATACAACACAGGCTGTAACACACTGTAATTTAGCCCTCCTTAAGTTATTGAGGTTGCATTATCTATTCAGA
The DNA here is from genome assembly GCF_910596095.1 of Thunnus maccoyii. NCBI lineage: Eukaryota > Metazoa > Chordata > Actinopteri > Scombriformes > Scombridae > Thunnus > Thunnus maccoyii. Next base: position 26,117,816 of record NC_056534.1, read on the forward strand.
AATGTACAGGAGAGTTTTTGTTAAATATAAAAAATAATACAAAAGAAATAACATTTGGTATATAAACATTGTATTTTGAAACAACTTATGTATTATATTTATATGATTGATTCAAGTGATTTCCTTTGCTTTCTAATTTTTAATATTTACTGTTGTATTTATAAGAAGTGCATTTAGTAGTTACACACATTTTTCATTTCTTTCAAAATCTGAATTCAGATTCTTTTGATTTTTTTAATACTGATTTTTCATTTTTCATTGGACTCAGCTTACAGATATTTTTTATTATTTTTTATTATTTATAGTTTGACTTCTTGGAAACATTTTAATTCTGTTTTCTATTGGAAGTGTAGGGGCATACTTGATTTCTTCTACCGATTAAAGAAAGCTGAAAATTCCCCCCGAAATGATTGTTTTGTCTGGTCCCTCTGCAGACCACTGTGTGTTTGTGTGTCTTTGGTTTGCAGTATCATGCTATAACTTAATAACACGGCCATTTAACTGCATTTAAAATTGGCTGGCAGATGTGCCTTAAAATTGTATCAGAATTGATAAGGTCACGCAGTGTGTGACAGACCTATAGTCTGAGCTTTTTAACCCTCAATAACACACTGCCATCAAATGTTAAAGAGCCATGAACTTGTAGTAAAGGAGCAACAGTGACTCAGTATGCTGTGAAAATGGTGCTAGTGTTGCTATCAATAACATGAATCCAGGGAACATAACATTGTTCTACTAGTTAGATGAAAAAGGGAAAAGGGAAGAAAGTCCCAACTGTAAACAGATTTAAGTCCCCACAACACGGGAAATACCTGGTACACACACACGTAGGTAATGAGGCCATTCATTGATATAATGCATTCCCCTGCCCATAACCTTAACCATCACAACTTAATGCCTAACTCCAACCCTTACCCTAAAATGAACCTAAACCCATTTCTAACCTTGACCCTAAAACCAAGTCTGAACCTTCAAACAGCCCTTTGAAGGTGTCAGAAATGTCCTCACTTTCCTTGTATAAAACTCAAATTGGTTCTCAGAAGGATAGCCATACAAGTACACACACAGACACACACACACACACACACACACACAGAAAGGGAAAGGGAAAGAGAGAGAGAGAGAGAGAGAGAGAGAGAGAGAGAGAGAGAGAGAGAGAGAGAGAGAGAGAGAGAGATGTGCGTAGTCATGACATATCTGGCCTTGGTTAACACTGCCTACATTTCTGAACTGTTTATGAGAGCGGAAGTTATCTGCACTAGCACAAAGGTACGTGTGGCAAAAAGGAATTATTCATTTTAGGGACCGTCATTATGTTTGGGTATGTAGTAGGTGTGAAGTCGTTTGCACTTTTATTGAAATAAGAAATTTATCGTCGTGACGTCGTGATATTTGAGCTGAGCTTAAGAAAATATAGCGTTTTACTCCGACTTTTTGCTAACTGTAATTTCAGACCAGGGGGTGGGGTGAAATTCAATAACAGCATGATCACATGGAAAATCGTTTTTTCCTCGTTTCCCCAGAACTTGACAAGTTAAGTTTCGTTTCTCCCTGAAGCCTCACCTCAGCCGAAATGGACGAGAGTCCGTTTTCCCTGATGAGTCTGGAGGAAGAGCTGACCTGCAGTATCTGTCTGAGCACCTTTGACAGTCCGGTAACCATCCCCTGCGGACACAACTTCTGCCAGGACTGCCTCCTCGCCACCTGGAAGGACACCTACAGCTGTCCTCAGTGTCGGACCCACTTCGCCACCAAACCGGAGCTGAAGAAAAACACGGTCCTCAGCACGGTCGTGGAGACCTTCAGAGTCCGGTCGAGCAAGAACGAGGCCGGTCTGTCCGGAGAGGAGGGGGCCAAAGCCGAGAAAGAGGATGTCATCCGCTGTGATACATGTATGGAGGCAAAAGCGTCCCAGACCTGCCTCACCTGCATGGCCTCTTTCTGTGACGAGCACCTGCGGCCGCACCGGGAAAATCCAAACTTAAGTCTCCACCAGTTGAGTGAGCCTGTCGGTGACCTGATGGACCGCATCTGCCCCGACCACCACAAGCTGATGGAGCTCTACTGCACCCAACACGACCGCCTGATCTGCAGCCTTTGCCTCCCAGTCCACAAAGGATGCACCTTCATATCCCCTGAGGAGCGGAGGAACCTGATAGAGGTGTGTGTGTGTGTGTGTGTGTGTGTGTGTGTGTGTGTGTGTGTGTGTGTGTCAGTATTCACCTGACAGCTGCCTCACTCTATGTCTAACGGGATATCAGTGGATATACTGGGCTAGCTGGTCTCATTAAGGTGGTTATGAACCTGCTGTGCCAAACCGACATAAACAAGCTGTCAAGCTGTCGTAAAGTGTATTAATAACTTACAACAAGAATATAACAAAACTGAAGTAACATATAATGTGTGATACAAAACAGAAGTCAATCACTAATGTTTGAATCAGTCAAGAGTATAAATCCATTTGAGCAACTGAAAATATTTTAATAGTAAGGTGATACTTAATGCTGCCAATTAGAGAGAGATGCTGCAGGAATAAAACAGATGGTGTACATATTAAAATATTATTTGCATTATGCTCCAGGCCTTTCATTAAGGCTGTGGTGAGCAAGTAAGTAGGCTCGGTGCCAAATATAACAACCAATATAATAATTCTCTTTGTACTGAAGCTGTCTTATATCTTTTTTATTTATATGTCTTTGTAGTCCGACCTGAGAACCAAGATTGGGTTGCTGGATGGGAAGATCGAGAAGACTGAGACCAATGTGTTTCAAATAAACAACATGCAGAGCAAGCTGAAGGTAATTTGTACAGTGACATTTCCCATGTTATTCACATGAACACTTACCAACTGGAAACAATTTATTATTGAATTATTTACAAAGAAAAATGTGATGTTAATTACATGCCGGTGTGTGTATTTACTTGTCTCCACCCCACCGGCTCCCATCATGGTCCTTGCCTACAGGACTCAGCAATCAATAGGAAGACAGCATTGGCAGCTGTGTATCAGGAGATGCGGGATATGTTGACCCAAGAGGAGCGTGAGGCCCAACATGAGGTGGACCGTGAGCTGGAGATTGGTCTGACGAAACATAGGGACTTCCTGAAGAAGTTCACCGAGAACACTGAGATTATGAGAAAAGCCAAAGATGATATCAACGGTCTGCTGAGTCAATCCCAAACCCTGGTCTTTCTACAGGTGGAAAACAATTGTCATAGAAAGATAAAGTAGGGGAGGTGGAAAGGAGAGATTGATGTTTAGCCTAAAAAATATGACAGAATTGACTATACAGAGAGCGATTGCAGTTAAAATGAGAAAAGTGGTCCTCATTATTGAATACACTTGGAATATTCAGATTTATTTAAAGGGCCCCTGCATATCTTCAACAGTATTACTGAAGCAAAACATAGAAATTAGCCAAATTTTATCCCTGGCCATTACAGCTGTATATTATTTGTTTGCATGAGATGTTTCAGCCACCACAATTTGAATTAAAACCACTATGTGTAGAATTTTAACATTTCCGACTTTGGCAACCCCCCCCTCCCCGTGTCCCTCCTGTGGATAAAATCACATCCCATAAAAATATCTCTCCTTTCCCTTGTTCCTCACAGGCTTCGTTTGACTTACCTCGGGTTGTAAAGTTTGAGCCTCACACCCCACGAATCAACCTGGACTCCAAGAAGGTGGTAGCAACACAGGCCTTTGCTGCTGCCCTGAAGGAACATCTGAGTGAGATCTTTAAACAGCCTGTTGAGGCCAGACTACCAATAGTTAAAACAGGTGAATGTGCTAGCGCATTTTTAGTGGGAGATTTTACATTTGGATATGTATTCTGAAAGTATAGTGAAGCTAATCATGTCCAATTTTTACTGCAACTTGCTGTGGTGGGGGAACTGTTTCTACTGAAATTCTGAGTTTTGTGATCTTCACAGAGGAAAAAGCAGTTCCTGTCTCAGGAGATGCAAGTACTGAACCACAGCCAGAATCTGGTATGTTCATCTATATAGAAGACAGACAGACAGATAGATGGAGTATTCAATTCATCCTAAAGGGAAGTGTAGTATTACAATAGCAAAATTACACATAAGAAACACAAAATAGTAAAAGGTCACCCAAAAAGGTAGAAAAAAGTAATAAAACATAACTAAAATCTTATTTAGAAACCGAACTAAAATTAAAAAACTGGGACCATATTCTAAATCTATATATGTACAATGATAGCACCTGATAATAATCTGTACATGGTTAGTGGTTTAAGTCTCATAAATAACTGTACAGTGAATCTATACTCAGCCACCTGATTAGGTACATCTGTGCAATATAATGCAATCCAATACAACAGCTCTGCCATAAATTCCACATTTACGAAACTTATACATTTTCAGTTTTTGACATTGTCAGAAAGGTGATAATTCTACTTAATGGCTATTATTGAGGTCGTAGTGGGTGGTGCTGGTGTACTGGGATGCATTATATTAAAAAGTGTTCCTAATATTTTGTGCACTCCATTAACATACATGAAGGGGGCAAAATATTCGGAACACTTTTCATATATGTACATATATATACACACACAAAAGTTCAAGAGGACAGTGAACATTGTGTGACATTTGACATTCATTATATCAACAATTTGTTCTAGTTAATAAAGGATGGAGAATTATCTGTAAGAAGACGTTTGTCAATGTGCAGGAAAATATTCACACACATCAGTAACTCTGAAGTCATAGAACAAAGTCAAGTCACATATGTAATAAGTTTTCATGTCTAGAATATTTTCTTACAATGATTCTTTAATATTTTTTGGCACAAGTATGTTTCGCAGCACATTGTATACACGGTTTGATACACTTATATTGTACGAGTATTTAGAGATTTTAATTAAATGTCTTTATGTGTCATTGTCTTGCACACATGCTTTATGACAAGCTCTCTACTATAGACTCTCTACAATGTGATAAAACATTTATGGCTGTACACTTTATAATGGCTTCTCTGTTTGCCTATTCTTGTTTCAGAACCGTCACAGCCTCCACAACAGAGAAAACCTCCCAGGTCCCACAGTCCAGGTCGTCCACCCATCCGGCCATACTTCCAGCCAGTACCTCGTTTTCCCTTTATGGGGTCACACCCAGGCTGGAATCCAACCCAGCATGGACTGGTCCGGCCACCAGGATACTATATGGTTCCTCCATTAATGGCAGGTCAAAGACCAAGTAAGTCAGATATTAACATACAATCACGCACACAATATCAAATTGTTGAGATTAAATAACAGACTGACAGCAACAATTTTTTACCATGAAACTTCTGCCGTCAGAATAATCTGAAAGATGTAATAATCACATAAAAAATTCTACACATGGTGGCTTTAATTTAGCATGTATCAAATGACCTCAAAGAGAAAAAGCATGAATAGTTCAAACTACTGAAAGGCGAATCAGTCAACTAACAACCAAACGACCAACTGATTACACAGCACACAGAAAAATAAAATACCTAGCATACGTAGCTTATCCGGCTTATCCACTTGAAGAATTGCCAACCTCAGAAAAAAAACTACCACGATAAAAAGAAGAAAACTGTCTGTAAGCCAGTTCATAAAGCAACACATTCACACTCAGCCGCAAACTCAAAAACAAAAGATCAAGAGGAGTACATTTTTGTAATGAAAAGTACATTTTTCATGGATGTACCACACAGTTACAGGCACAGGCACCCACTACCTCCCCTATCTCTCTCCAAGAATTCTGTCTCTTTAGCTCAAATTTGTTGACTTGATGTCATGAATCTTACAAATGAGTGATGTCGCACACAACTGTACACATGAAATGTGACACAAGTAGTTGTGTGAAAAAACAAAAACAAAGTGAGAAATTCTAACACCACCTTCTTTCTCACCTACACTCACCAGGCCAATCACTGCATGATGATGTTGTGATTGTCAAATTGTCAATTTTGGGAGGTGGTGTCAGAAGCTGTTCAACAAGCCCTTTATATGATGCATGCTGAAGCCCTCAAGGCTTCTGGGTGGTGCAGGAAAAAAAACATTCGCTTCTTGTTGTGCTTTCAGACAGAAAGCGGTTGCCATTGTGTCTTTCACCCGCTGATATTGCTGTACTGTATTTTTGCTTGGACTGCAACAGCGGGGCTGGACCTATAACCACGTTTGTTTGTGAGTGAGTGAGTGATGAAGTTACACCATTGGTCGGCCGGCCGTGTTTGAGTGTCCCCCTTGGCCGTTACGCTTTCAAAATGCAGTGTTTCCCCTAGAATTTTTTTCAGGCCTGGTGGTACGCACCGAAAAAACCCTAAAGAGACAAGGCGCGCAGGACGGCATATCCACGTGGTCAGCTTCGGCCAGGTGGCGCAGCAGGCGATCTGCAATTTATATTTACATTCAAATTTTTGTTTGCTCAGTATATTCAAGACTTAAAACAAAGTGGTCACAAGGAGAGGATGACTTAATAAATGGCATTTATTGCATAAAAATAAGCTGCCCCTCTCACTTCTCCCCCTTCTGCATTTTTACTTGGCTCCAGAGTTTTGGAGAAAAACATTAATATATTTGTTTGTCTGTCACCTGCGTTAGAACTTTTTCTCTTTTTAGGCGGTGCCATGCTCACGTTAGCTAACCTGCATCCCACACACTCTCGCTCTGCATTAATTTTAAAAGGACTCTGATATCAGTGGCACTCTGTCACATCAAGAGTTTCCCAGGTAACGATACAGAGGTTGACTCATGTTTCAGGACAGTGTTGCACAGAGGTTCCCAAACGCTATTGATTATTGATTTCCAAATTAATGGATATTTGGAGTTATTTTTGGCAGTAAAAAAAAGATTTTTTTGGCCTGGTGGGGGTTCTTGTTGGCCCGGTGGCCCACCAGGCCTGTACAATTATAGGGGAAATACTGAAATGAATCGGTGCGAGATGATGGAGGACAGCAGCAAAGCAGAGTGACTGTGTTTCTGCTCTGAGCTCTGACTCTCTCAGCTCTGGTGTTAAATGCAGTGAATGCACTGAACTAATACCAGAATGCAAGCTTTTTATTTCTCTGACGTTTTCAACAACAACAACAGCATTGAAACACGAGTCTTGCAGATAAAACATGTGACTCATGTAGCTGTTATATCAGTTTAGTGTTGGGCAGCTGATAATAATAGATAAGCCTCCTGAATTTGCACCCAAAATGCTGTCAAACCTCTCACCACAGCCGCCTTAACTGTGAAAGAGGCAGAAAAAGGGAGTTAAAGCACAATTAAAGCACCCCAAATAACCACTGTTACAAAACACTCAATGCTGAGTGAAAAACAAGACATCCACCGAGTGAAACAGATGAAAGAGCAGGGGGAGTTAACAGATAATTAGAATAGTTATAATTAAATAAAGTCAGTTCTCTTTCACGTCAAACATCCCAAGATATGAGTGGAAAGTGTTTCCTTTTTTTTACTCAAACCATTACTTAACCATGTCATGTGATATACTACTTAAGTAAATATTACCGGGACCACTACAGAAAATTCCAGATTAACATTTAATATCCAGGAGTTCACGTTATAGACACTACCACTGACTATCCCTGTAACAAACTGGCCACAATTTCACACATTGACCATACACAGTCCAGCCATATACTAGGTTTTGACCAAGTCTTGTTTTGTATCTGACCTAAGATACCATTAGTCTTGAAGAACACTTTATGTAAGCTGCAATATAAACAACATGCTGCATACCACTCCTTATGGAATCATTGTAGTTCACAAGCCACTGGCAGGACTTCTCTCATTACGATTTGACTCATTACTTTTTGAATTGGTGGGTGATTTTTTTAAATGGCATCATTTATCAGTATTTACCATGAAGGTGGTGGCCCAGTGAACACAGCAGTAAGTGTGTTATTCTTGGAAGCTTTCCATGCACTGTGGTGATGAACGCCTGAATAATAGACTGCAGGCAGATGCATACTTCGAAAGTAATTATCTGTGGCAAAAAAAAGCAATTTTTACTCTGAATTTGTACAATGTGTTTGAAATTCTTATGTACATTTCTGAAATTTAATGCTAAATTTTTTTTTACCTGGGTTTTTAAATAGAATGTGGGTATGTGGCAGGACTAGTTTGAGGTGCAGTTGTCACTGGAAATGTTCTGAGTGTCTTAGATTAAGCTGTCACATATGAGATTAGCTTGCTTGGGTTACCATGTATCATGGGTGTAACACTCCCCAGGAAAACAGTAGAGTTGTAGCAGTGAGAAGGCTACAGTGAACAGGAAAATAAGTTTTCCAAATTTTTTGAAAGACTGTGTTTATTTACCAAATTAGCACTGAATTTAGATTTCAAATTACCTTCTTCCACGTTGACATGAATGGTATTTATAATTTAGAAATTGGTAAAAGTTTTTGAATAGAATTGAAAAGGCTAGTTTGAGGTGCGGTCTTTTTACTGTAAATGTTCTGACTTCCTCCTTCCTCCCTTCCTTCCAGATTAAGTATCACATCTTAATGTGATGATGTTAGCCCAGTAGTTACCATGTGTCACAGGTGGAGCGTCCGTCTATAGACTTGCCCAGACTTACTCAGCAGTAGAGTTGGCAGTGACTAGTGTGCACAGGGAACTGGGCTTGCCAATAAAAACAACTGCTCACCAACCTGCATTACTTGAACTACCTGTGTGCCAAGATGTTAGCAAACAAAAGGGCTTTTGTCAAGTTGCATTTGTAATTGTGGCTTCAAGAACGTCAGAGAACATTTATTTTCTATGAAAGTGAAAATTTTAATCAGTTTGGCAAGTGGCACAACTCTCATGCTATGGGTGAGCTAATAAAGAAAACTTTGTATATTTTCCTTCAGGACAAGACAAAAAGCCTCCCAATGCACCAGGTGGAAAGAAGCCAAGTGCGTCTGATTTCACTAAGAAAGACAATCCCAGACGCCAACATTCTTCAGAGAGATCAACTAGACAGCATCAACGGCCTAACAAAAATGATTAAATGCAGCAGATGTGTTTATCTACAGTCCTTATACAACAAGATAGAACGAGGCATTGTGAGACTTGTGCATGAGAAAAATGTGGAGATTACCAGTCATATCATAGGAAATGGCACTATACTATTGCTTAATAAATGCATACACACATACACAGAGACAGTCTTTGGTATTTATTATCATTACTTTTAATAATAGTCATGTTTTTTTAACCTGGAAATATTTAAGTGTAAACAATTACACGAGAGTAGTAAGTAGAAGCAATTCTGGACTTTCCTGACAGAAAGACACTTAAAGGACCAGTGTGTAGGATTTAGTGACATCTAGCCATGAGGTTGCAGATTGCAAGAAACTGAATACCCTTCCCCCTGCCCCTCCCCTTTTAAGCATGTATGAGAACCTAAGGTGGCTGCATAACTCACGAAAAATGTGAAAGGCCCTCTCTAGAGCCAGTGTTTGGTTTGTCTGCTCTGGGCTACTGTAGAAACATGGCAGTGCAACATGGCGGTCTCTGTGGAAGAGGATATAATGGGCTCATTCTAAGGTAACGAAAACATAATGACTCTTATTTTCAGGTGATTATACACTAAATAAATCATACTTATGAGTATTATATTCCATTTCTGCCAAGTCTGTCGTACTAGATGCCGCTAAATTCTAAACACTGCACCTTTAATGGGAAATTTAGCTGATAAATCCTCGAAAAATTAGCTTCACCAAATTGGTATTCATGGGGTTTGTGTTGTGAGGTGTTTCTGTTTGTGAAATGATTACTTTTTCCCATGCTGTAATCAGCATCCAAATATTGATGTTATGTTGAGAGTGATCTTACATAATTGTGTTCATCTCTACTTTTTACTGTAACATTTCACGTTATTGCATAAGCTCTTAATATTTGTCTTGTGTTCTGTGGGTCATTGTGTTGACTGCTGTTATGTTGTTTATCTAGTCATGATCTGATCCTCAACTGAAATCAAATTCTTTGTTCTTCACATTGAATGTTTTCCAAAGATCTGAGTTTTTCTTTAATTCGATGGTTTGATGGTCTTTTTCTTGTTGGTGAATCAGTTTTGTGTAAAAACTTGAAATCCAACCACCAAATGTTCAGTTCTCTTGCAACTCAATGTTTGTTTAGTTGTAAATGATCACCACATCCCAATGTCATGATGTCAGTGTTATGGCTTTATTATATCCCACATGGGCATAGCCACTGTGATCTTTGATCAGGCATCACAGCAGCAGTTTTTCCCTCAGATTCTTGAATTATTTATAACATAACTTAATTAAAACACAGAGACACGCGATTTATATATGAAAATATTTATGGGAATGTCTTCAAATTCAAAAGATCACTTCATTACATTCAGTTCAATCAAAATCAGCTTTTGACACCTGTAGTAGCAAATTCGCTAGACCCTCTTTACTACCATTTTTGTAAACAGCTATGTGTTACATGATTGTGACCAATAAAAACTCATTTTCTTCCAGACAATGTTTCTTTGTAGTCTCATTTCTATTTAGCATAGGTCAAGAAAGGGTTTCCTCTTATATGATAGTCAAAATGAAATAAATTGTTTTCTACACATTCTTATTAGTCTTTAGGGTTCCCTTGTTTTTTATGTGTACACATATTTGACAGCAAAAAAGGTAAGCATTTGCAAATGTGTATTAATTAATAAAGCATTTTGGTACAAACAACACAGTGTAATGTGAGCATCAACTGCATTTTGAATGCTAGAGCCCAGTGCTAATTATTTGATGTCAGTCAAGGATAGCACATAGGTTATATACAGTATCTTACACAGCATCACCCAGTTTGCCTTGCTAAATTGAGTTTATATAAATACTGTTTTACATGTGCCTAGATATAACAATAATAGACTGACAGCAGTGGATTGGTAGCATTCAAAACAACCAGTAACATCACAGTCATTCCTCCACCCCCACAATAAAACAGGCAAGTCTTTAGCCACACTAGCAACCCTGTGAGGTCATCATGCCAGGAAACAAATTTGTTTCATGATTTAATAATGAAGAGACCACTTTGCTGTTGTTAAAGCCTTACCACTACTTGGGCAAAACATTTTAAGGGTGGTGCCAGAAAACAGGCCATGTTGTTGTACAATTGGCGTTGTCTGGGACATATTGCACTCAGCTGGGCTTGGCTCCACATTGTCAACTTTTATCACGTCAAAGCTGCATAAGTCACAATAATATACATTTGATGAATTATGGCCTCATAAAGTAGCTATGCTGAATATGTTAGCAAACAAAAGCATATTTACACATCCAGCACAGTCACAGTCACCTTGCGAGGCAGCTGGATTTTATTTCAAAAAAATATATTTTATCTGTATTTTGCAGACCACAGCTGAATTTAGGACCAACTCTGATTTGTGCTGAAAGCTAGCATGTTAGCATTATGCTGTCATGCATACAGTTGGCACATCTTGTGCTGTATCCCGCCAAGCACTGAAGTGTTTGACAACCACAATTTTTACCTATTGGTGGTGCTAAATAAATACTCAGAGGATCAACAGAATCATTAAGATTCATTCTCGGGGGACCATGAATAACTGTACCAAATTGCATCACAATCCATTCAACATTTGTCGAGATACTGAACTCTAAAACAGTGTGTTGAACTAGAGCCATGCTGCTGATGTGGCTAAAAACCTGCCAATAAACCCAGTTACGTTACAAGTAAATTCAGTGTAACAACACGCACAACTCTGGTAAACATGGATGATAAGGTAAAAGGTCAAATAGGTGCCCTTGAGCATGAAGACATTCACCGAACAAATGGGGTAATGAAACCAATAGCCTTGGTTACCTGCCAAGGGGGTGTATATTGCAAAAGCATAGGCATTACGCGGCTATTAACTGATCCCTGTTCAGCTTTTCTATTCTACAGACTTTTCTGTTATGGCTGTGAGCAACAGGCAACCATTCTGCAACAAACAGGATCACCTAAAATGGCAAAATTAATTCTCCCTACAGGTAGGCTATTTTACAGAAAGAACCAAAAATGACCTCTTGCACACATTATGTAGAGTACAGGAAAGACTAATCAATAAAACCACCTGACAACTACACAGAAAGTGCATGCAAGTTACTCTGATGGTATTAATATTGAACTGTAGAGGTTTAAGTACAAGACCAACTCTTCTTTACCCATCTATGAAAAATACTGCCTTGAGTCCGCCACCTTGTGGTGAGTATTGAGGAGTGCATGAACAAGGACAGATTGGTAAAACACAAATGACAAGATGCAAGAGGACAGCTTGAATAACATAAAATAGCTACAGTACATGGGACAGTATAATCTCACCAGCAGTTATCACTATCAACATTACCACTAAGTGCCAAAACAGTGCAACATAAAAAATGTAAAGAGGAGGTGTGTAAAGAAGACGAAAAAAAGGGTTAACATGAAGGCAAAATGGATCATCCAAACAAGTTACTTGGCCATACTTTCAAAACCTCAAGTCAGACTGTTTCCTGTAGCTCTTACAGGAAAGTTAAATATAGTTTCATATATTATTGTACAAACCAGCAGTTTGGCAAGCTACTTGAGACAGTGCATCATGATGTAAACAAACATCAACGTCCAGTGATTAAGAACACATTGCAGTTGTAACAGAGTAGAGGTTCAGAGACTTTTTGCCCTACAAACACATTTCAAAGCCTTATCTTAGGTGACAAATGCAGGAGACACTAAAAAAACTATCAACATTGTGATGAAGAACCTGAAAGGGGAATTAATATATCCTGTTTCACCCACCATCCACTGTAGTCCTATTCTGATTTTGTTCTTTGTGGAATAAAAAAAAAAAAAAAAAGACTTACAGGAAATAAAGCTTTCATGTACCTTCAGGCAAACCTCCATATGACAGTAGTATTCCCTCCTGTGATACAACTTCATGGCCTGCTGTTGATTTAGACATGGCTTTGAGGGGGTTTGATCAGCAACTTGGTAATCCTATTAAAATGGCTCACTGATACCTACAGGCC